>NC_081406.1:671802834-672121104 GCF_030272615.1 Cryptomeria japonica | reverse complement strand
GGACACGTCACTAGACTCGAGTCACTTTTTCGGACTGTTTTTGAAGTATTTTTAATCCTTTTCAACTTCCGCTCAAAATAGAGCTTTATAGACTTAATTATAGTTAATTAAATGTAAAACGTTCAATTTCAGGCGAAGTTCTCACAAATGTGTTTACTTCCTACATTCGGGCCGAAATCCACCCTAAGTCATTGATCTAATTGAGTCTAATCTCGTTCTCTAATTGAGTCTGAGAATCTTGAATTTTCTTCTAATGACCTTGGCCTTGAGTCTAATAATGTGGTGACTCTTATTGATAAACTTGCACCTCTTAAGGACCTATACAATATGCATTACCTTTGATCCTAGTGAGACTATTGAAACACCTGATGGCGCACTATATATCATTGCAAAGATCAAAGACATACTCCCACGAGGGGTTCTCATTGATCCAACATATATGGTGAATGTAATAACTTAAGAATATCTTTATACTTTACAATTGCATGAAGTAACATATGATAAATTTGATTTAGTGGTTAAGATCTTTGATGGTTTCTCTTGTCCTACTATAGGTTCTATTACTCTTCTCGTTAAGGTTGGTACTAAGTGCTTAGATGTCATTTTTGTTATCATTCCTACATCAAATCAATTTTGTGTGAAGTTGGGACATCCTTGGTTCTCTTCTATGAAAGCGATCCCATCTACCGTTCATAAATGTCTCAAATTTCTTCATAATGACAAAATCATAACTATAAATCTTAGCATGTACCAACCCACGCATGCACTAATTCAAAATTTCAACAACAAGGAAGTTGGACTTTTAATTCACTTGTTTTTCATTAGATAAGCATCTTTTTTTATATATTTATAAAATTATAATCAACGATAATCAATGTACAAATAATTAATGCACCGAACTAGGATTTTTTTTATATATTAAATATAGAGGAAGAAACATTACTTAAAAAATATCATAGTATTAAATTTATTTCCATTGTTTAACAAATATTGAAATAACGTAGCTCAAAGGCAAAAAGAATTTGCAAAATTATCATTAATAAAATGAAATAGAAAGCATTTTTATATCCATAAGAGGCAAACTAAAACGAACTGGAATTTGCAAAATTATCATTAATATTTATATTTCGGAAATTTACAATTTTTACATGTCTGAGACTTGAGTCCCTCAAAAACTTTAAAGCCAAAATGAGTGAGCCATTGAGCCTGTGAGGTTACGAGGACATAGCCAAAAAAATAAAACTACTAGGGGGTTGGGCTAGGGCACAAATAGTGGACACATTCATAGTTTACCCTAAGAATCTTGCCCTCCCTCCATGTAGAAATATTCAAACATTATAAGCTGAGAGAATTCTTCAAGCCAACTGTAGTTTGGAAAGTCGTCTAGGAGGAACCATTTTCGAACAAAGTCCCTACCAAACCGCACCCCATTTCCTATGACACGTCAACTGCTCCACATTCAAGTTCAAAAGAAACGGTTGCCTGGCCACTGGCACTATTTGGTCAAGGAGGAGAAGCTTGGTTAATTCATTCACCCAAGGGATCCCCACCCCTACTTCTGCAAAGATGAAAACAGTAACGTCATCTCCAAGGAAGTCTTATTTAAACACTGTCATGCCCAAAATTTAGGGCAAGATCGGGATAATTTTTATTTTTTAAATATAACTTTTAAAAACATTAAATCGACAAATATAAAATGCTATAACATGTTTTCTCTAAACTATGTTCAGATTAACTTTATCTACTAGCTCAAATATTCAAAATTTAAATAAAATTAAATGCGGAATACTAAGTTAATAGTTTTATTGACTACTCGAATTTAATAAATCAACTAATTCAGATAATTAATTGGCGCAGGCAAAATTAATCTCGAATAGCCATTAATTGATTTTAAAAAGCTAATTAAAATTATTCTCCTAGCATCCATTTTAATCCATAATTAAAATGTGCTTAAATTAATCCATTTTAATCCATACTTAAAATGTACTCAAATTAAATTAACTAAGGTACAATTAAGTCCATGACGAAAAACATCCCATAAGATTTAATTCCAAAACCTATATCCAAATATGTCAATTAAATCTCTATTTTTTTAAAAAAAATACCCTTAGGTTGATTAAAATCAATGTTTGCCCACTTGATTTTATATACTCTTAAGAATCTACAACACTAAATAAATATTAAAATCTAAAGATATGCTTTATTCTTTAATTTCCACAACTTTCTATTTATATTTTCATATATGTGTATATAAATATTTATTATATATATATATATATATATATATATATATATATATATATATATATATATATATATATACTATAACAATTTCTCAAACTTTATAAAAACCAAGCCATGCAAACCCTAGCTAGGGATTTTGCATTATAAAATACCCCTATTTTATAAATTTTACCATTTTCTTATTATTACCCTAGCCCTACCCGGCCTAGGGTTTTATATATATATTTTTTTGTGAGGATTTATGCAGGGCTGAATGGAAGCCTTGATGGCGGCCATGGTAGATGGGCAACGCTTGTTGGGGAGGCCAGGTGCGGTGGTGTAGGAAGCTTCACCAGTGGGGCACCCCACTGTGGGGGTCGCGGCCCACACAATGGCCTTGGCTGCTGTGTGAGTCTCGTCCCGCACAGTGGCATGACCCACTGCGCGGAGCACGCTCCGCACAGAGGCTACGACCTCTGTGAGAGTCGCGGCCCACACAGGGGCTACACCCCCTGCGCGGCCAAAGCCCTGCGGGGTTCTAAAACCTACTTCTATGCACAGTTTTTTTTTTTGCTAATATATATATATATATATATATATATATATATATATATATAACAAAAATTATATAATGAATAGACCATAGTATTTTGATTTCAGGTATGTATAAATTTCCTAAATGCAAAGGTAAAATAGATGGATTGTATAAATTCTGACTTACTTACAACAAAAGTAAAGTAATTTTATTATTTCATTTAAACTGTTTAACTGTAGATGTTAATTTCTGCATATAAATAATGACAGTATTTAATAAATTCTAACATCAACTATATAAATGACTAAATTTAATGATTTTACCAGCAACTAAATAAATCTAGATTTTATTTAAATAAAAACTATAATAGATTGTGATTTTCATTTTCTGCAATAAATAAATTGACAGACTTTGGTACTTCTACAACAACTATTTAAATGACAAATTTTAATAAAATAACATCAACTAAATATAGCTATAATTTATTAATCCAGAAACCTTAGAGATGGCTATAAAACCTTTGCTCTTATTTTCTGCAAATTAAAAAATATATAAAATCATAGATAAAATAAAATCACAGAATTAAATAAAATGACTTTTATATTTTCATGGATTGATCTAAATACTTTTTTTTTCAACCTCCTACATGCATGCAAATCAAATTCATTTCTTTCCAATAAATTGTTTTCAGATGCATACGAGAAATAACGATTTTCTTTCTTTTCAAAATATCCTATTCACACAAATATTTATTTCAAAACTTTAGGAACTACTTTCAGAAATAATCATTTTCTTTTCTGCAATACAACTTAAATGACTATTACAAATATTCAAATCTTATCTCCAAGATACTCTTGTCACTTTACAATTAGGACTCCCATTTCTATTAAATGAGGAAAGTAATAAATATATATCCAAATCTTCTTTTTTTTTCTTTCTCTGCAACAACAAAATCCAGCCACATCTACTTGTCCTACTATTTTCTTCTAACAACCTGCAATTAAATCAAAAGCTATGACCATGGAGAACTCACCTCCCAGCCTAGGCTAACTGGTAGCCACCCCCAGCTCAGAGAACCAAGCCCTAGACAGGATTACAACATGCAAACACAAAAGACAAGGGAAAACACAAGCTCAAACACAACCCCAACCCAAGCTACACTGCACCACACATTGTAATGTCTTTTCAAGGGTGGTAGTGGACCAAGTACCCTGAGGAGACTGCAAGTATGGAAAAACATATAGCCACCTCATGGCAAACCAAATACATCAAGTATAACAATCCCATATTCCTTATGCCCCCCAAGGCATTCATGTCTTACTTCCCTCCTTATGACCCCCACTGCATAAACAAGTCATGCAGCAAGGGTCACATAAAATCCCTTGTGATCACTCTCATAACGAGAGCCTCTCACTCGAGGGTTGTCACTTCCACCACCCACAAGGCCATCCTCTCTCCCAAGAGTAGAGGTCTTGATCACTCTCAAAACACATACATTGCATAAGCACAAAACACCAAATAAATTTTCAAGAATACATGCACGAAAACTAGTCTTTTACACAAGCATTTCTTTCAAAACAACATGCGATAAGAAAACATTACAAGAAAAGTAGAACCAACCTTAAACTACCCAAAGGTCTGCTAGTTTTGTTGAAGATGAGCAGCCCAATTCCACAAGTCTTTTCTTTCCACCCTTAACCAAATTCTAAATCCCAAAAATATCTTTTTCTTTTCAAAATTCTTTTTGTTTCCAAAAATGGAGAGTGGGTGATTACCCACTAATTTTCTAATTCTTGCTTAAGAAGCCCTTGGTGAGAGTTCTCACAAGTTTCTAAAAACTAAAAAGGAAGGTAAGGTAAAATGGGAAAGGGAACCCTCATTCGAAAAGGAAGGTTTACAACTTAGTTCAAGTCTTCTAATTTCAATTTTTGCACAACTTAGAAAAGTCACTTTTTAGGGTGTCTAAAAGGTCACATGGGAGTAGAAACTTGCCTAAAATTACCCCTAACCCTTAGGTATACCTTATGGGCTTTAGGAAACCCTATCAAACCACCCCTAGGTGTCCATTTAACCCCTTTTTAACCCCTCTGAAGTTTATTTTCGGGTCAAACCTATGTTGACCATTCCAAAGATTTTTTTACCCAAGACATTTATGGAATCACATTACATTAATTGAAAAAGCTATAGTTAAACAATTCCCTCTAAGAGACAAATTTAAAAACTCAAACATAAATCCACACATGTGTCAAGTGACACAAAGAAAATACTTTTATAAAATTATACATGAAATCGTGTCTCTTGTTGGATTTAAATAAATCAATTAAATAACATTTACACACATACATCATTTACTATTACGAATAAAATACGACACAAACGGGGTGTTGTCTCTCCAAATAGACAAACCCTCATTTTACAAACATACATAGATCTAGGTTTGGTTCTCCATAATATTTCCATGGTCACATGGATATCTTTTCTTGCACCACTCAAATACACATTAGTAATTTTCAATAACCTCGTATAATATTAAACACATGAATTAGAATACACATCAAACACTTCGCATACAATTTACATTTGAACAATTCAATATATCTCATATCCAAATAAATTCACATAAGCAATTATCATAATTCTCATAATTTTGATCCATACATAAAACATACATCCTAATTCTATCCTCATAGTAAAGTCCTACAAATCCAATAATGACTGATGCTCTGCTAAATGGACAAGGTTAGTCTGAGATAAATAACACACATACAAGGAACCGTTAGTGTTAATCAATCAAAAACTAATCTAAACAGGCATATCAAAAAAGATACTAAAAACATGAAAGCATATTTAACTAAAGAAGCAAATATGATGAGGCATCTCCAAATACCTCCTAACATGCTCTTAGCTTCTTCTCTTTTGTTCCTCTCCTCTCCAAGTTCCAAAATAGTGTAGCTCTCAGCAGTTTTTTTGCACTATGGATGCTTATGGAGGATCGAGATTTGAGTATTTTGCTTCAAATGGGAAATGAAAAACTAAAATACTAGATGCTATGATTGATTTTAACTAAAATAACAAAGATATTAGTTTGTTATGCTAAATGCTCTCTAAAATGCCTATAGGTTAAATGCATACAAGTTTTCAGGATCTGGATTATGAAGAAATGGGCTCTATTTATAGGAAAAATGGAGCAATGGATGGTTGAGATTGAGTAATCTCAACAAGGGTCACGATTGAATGATTTCAAATCCATGTGAGGGCTTTCAACCCAATCCCAAGATGACAAGTGTCAATGTGAGATAGGTTGAGAGGGGAGGGAATAAGCATTAAATGCTTGATATGACCTTGGGAGTTAAAGTCAAGGTTAGTTGAATGAATAAACTCTTTATTCAAAGAATAAAGTTTTTATCCAATGGATAAACTCTTGTGCATATGTAAGAATGATAAATATCGTCAAAACAATAAATGCTTGGGGGGACAAGTTTGAAATAACCATAAATGGTTATGTAAGAGCCATAAATGGTTATGTAAGAGCCATAAATGGTCATGTAAGAGCCATTAGTGGTTTTTGAAGACTTTGGGGGTTAATTTGTTGAACACACAAAGCATTAAATGCTTTTCAAAGACTTTTAAAAGTGACTCCATTTTGCTTAGGAATGTGACAATAATTAGGAGATGGATTAGGCTAATTAGGAAAGAAGTTAAAAGAATCTAGAAGGGGATTAGATTTTGCAAGCGAATTTGGTGGGTGAGGGAAAATAAGATTTTATTAAAATAAAAATTTATTTATTCCAATAAATGTGTGCAAGTTGCATTTATAGGAAAATGCAAGTGGGGGGGATAATGATTTAAATAAATGTTTTTATTTAATTTATTTAAAAGAAAAATAGGGGGATTTTAATTAAATAAATAGATTTTATTTATTTAATTCATTGTGACTTTGATTTAATGAATTAATTAAAATAAATTGAATAATTTATTTAATTAATAGGAGAATGTTTGGAGATGAATTAATTAAATATTAATTTAATTAACTGATGGCTAGTGGATTTTTATTTAAATGGATAGCAAATATTCATTTAATTAAACTGGACAGATTTATGTGACTACATTTGCCCCTCTTTGAGACAGTGCGGTTTATCGCGTCGTTTCAAAGAAAGAAAAACTGGTGTGAAGAAAATGCCCCATAAAATGTTAATTTAATGGGTGGTATGCCCCCTCGAGAGATGGGTCAAAAAATTTAGAAAAATCGGGCGATCTCTCGAAAAAGAATGAAAAGTGGCAGGGTTTTAGAAGAAAAAGAGTTAGCCATACAGGTGAAAAATAGAAGAAATTGGGGGAAAAATGGAGAAACGGGGGGCTCGGGAAGTTCACGAGGACCACGACAGTGAGCGAGGGTGAAGTTATGGTGATGGTGAAGGGTATAAATGGAGTGAAAGAGATGAAAACAGGATCATTTGTGACTGTGACCAGTGTGAAACCAGAGCTCTGATAGTGACGTTTTGGAGGAGTGAGTAGCAGTCAAGATGTCGATACCGATTACAGAGCACAGATTTGAGCGAGTCTGACGGTTCCAGCGGCCAAACGACTATGAACCAGTGGTACGTAAATTGGAATTTTGAATTTTTAAGCATTTTTTATAGGCTTTTTGCTGAGTCCAAGTTGAGTCGGAACAATAGCGCTGAAACTATAGTTTTGGCGCTTTTGCTCAATAAACTAGCGCTATGGTGCCGCAATGGCGCTATTGGCCTATTGTTTGAGCGCTTTTGAAATATTTTAGCCCTATTGTATGCATGTTTGGGTGCTATTGATTAATAAACGCTATTGAATGCTTAATTGAGTGCTATTGATATGAATGAGCGCGACTGTGTAGTTGTTTTAGCGCATTTGTAGTTTGAGCGTTGTTGGATAGCTGATTGAGCGCTTTTGTTAGGGTTGTAGCACTATTGTTGAGAAACTAGCGCTTTTGTTTTAAGATAAAGAGATGCCCCAGTTTGGATGAAGAAAATCTCCTGATGCCAATGATGGATGGATGACGATGTGAAGTGGGAGTTGTTTTGAACCATAGCAGCCTGATGAGACTTAGGTCATTTTTAGGATAAATATCTTTTGAAGTCTAGGTGGCCATGATTGCTTACCTATTGAGACCCGAAGATACTTGATCAAAGTATCTATTGATAGTCTAGGTTTAAACTTAAGAAAGTTTGAAAACAAAATAACTGATGGTGATTGATGAATGTCCATGTGCAGGAGGATCTAGGCATGTTGCAGTTACGCGAGAGATATCCTATGACACAGGGGTTGCGGGATCGATTGACAGAGGCAGAGAGAGATTGTATTGCTGCTACTGGATTGTATGAGGTGATGCACATGCCCGTGATTCAAATGAATCACGGTTTGATCACAGTGTTAGCCGAGTGGTGGCACAGCGAGACGTGCACCTTCCATCTAACATAGGGGGAGATGACAGTGACCCTAGAGGATGTGTGGCGCATCCTGCGGATTTCGATTCGAGGGGAGCTGGTCACATATGACAGATCTTAGGGGACCCTTGCAGTTCAGAGGTTTTTTGATGAGGACATTTTTATTGATGATGGATCTATTTCCTGGGAGGAGATAGCAGCGTTATATGAGCCTCTACCAGCAGTACTATCAGGTATCGTGGAGGACTTCTATGTCCTGACAGACGATCACATGGTTTGGTCGTGGGGTGGGGGCAGGTGATCGAGATGATGATTACCGAGGGGACTCGATTTGCGTGGGGGCCATGCGTACTGGTGCACTTGTACCAGGAGCTGCATGAGGTGGTTTACCGAGGGAGGGGTTCCTTAGCAATGGGAGTGACGTTGCTGTATATTTGGGCATGGGAGCACCTACCAGTGACTTGACCAGTGAGTTTGAGGTTCCGTGCAGTAGATCAACCGTATATGTTCATGTATAGCGGCATGATGAGTCAGCCCCATCTAGGGAAGTTAGAGTGGTGGCGGCGGGCACTGGACGATCTAGATGCAATCATATGGCGACCATACCTGGAGTGTGAGCCATGGGATGATGTTGCAGAGGCACTGCCTTATGTTTTTATGATTCGATTCCTCATTGGGAGGACCTCGTACCATGTGGAGAGACAGGTGCCCGGGAGAGTTTTGAGACAGTTTGGACGGTAGCAGGGACTTCCTAGTGGATCAGGGGAGTATGCTAGGGTGATTCGGGAGAGGTATGCATGGGGGCCAGTGCTATCGTATGATCAGGCACTGGCAAAGTTTCAGATGCTATAGGTGAGACAGTGGGATATACGACTGAGGGTCATGGATGCAGGAGTAGCAGATGAGTACACACAGTACCGAACAGCGCACCCAATCCTACAGATATCGGATCCAGCAGAGTCGATCCCGGATTTTGAGGATGAGAGGGGATGAAGATGGAGGAGGGCAGGAGGTCGAAGACTGAGGGTAGGTGGAGGAGGAGGAGGAGGAGGTGGAGGAGGTGGTGGGTTGGGGATGCGGATTTAGCAGAGAGGGAGAGGTGGACTGCCTCTACGGATAGCACAGGGACCATTGATACAGGGAGGAGTTCGGTTGGGTGGGAGGGGGATGGAGAGGGAGATCCCGATAGACAGAGGGGAGGGAGCTACTGGAGAGGGTGGTACAGGTGAGGCTGCGATGGATACCAGGGAGGGAGCCACTGGAGATCTTCGAGATCACATGATAGCACATTTGCAGACCCGAGTAGAGGATTTGGAGGCAGAGGTGGTGGTTAGGGATGTGCAACTATTTGCACGGGAGTCAGAGCCGGCGGTGGTGCTGCAGGAGAGGGATAGTGCAGTGGAGAGATTAGCAGAGCTGCAGGAGAGAGTCCGGATTGGAGTAGGAGCACAGGGGCCTACGAGGGAGGTGATGAGGGAGATGTGACGAGCACAGGCAGAGATAGACTACTGGCGGGGTTTATATGAGCAGGTGGTGCCAGCTAGTCAGCGAGCTCTTAGCTATTCTCAGATGCGGCAGGCCAGATCAGAGCAATCACAGAGGGTGCAGAGCAGTGGGGGTGTGATGGGTCCTCTACGGAGGGAGAGATCAGGGGATGCAGGAGTGAGTGGTGGTTCGATGAGGCCTCCACAGAGAGATGGATCAGGTGGTGCGGGTACCAGTGGGGGAGCAGGTGGGGATGGTGGTACAGCATCTGGCCAGAGTGGCATTTGAGAGAGCATTTTTGCATATATGTATTTGTATCATTGTTTATTTTTTGGACTGTATCTTGGATGGCTCTTGGTAGCCGATTTTGTAGACTTCATTGTACTCTGATATATGAGATGATATATATGAGGAGATCCCATATTTTGATGATATGCAGTTGATATGTATGGATGTTTATGCATGATGATGAGTGATTGCTTAGATGGATATGTGTATATGTATGCATTTGATGAGATGTTTCTTATATGCATGTTTCTATGATGATTTATGATGTAGGATACTGACATATGAATGCAGGCTTATATATGTATGATTTGTTTGATTTTTGATGTAATGGTTTATGTATTTAATGCCATGATGATGATGTATGCTTATGATGATTTATGAACAGGATTTTGATGTTTCCTATGCAATGATAATTTATGTGATGATGAATGATTTTATGTATGGATATGCATCTAGATGTTTTTAGTATGGATGTAATATGGATAAACAAAATGTAAAGTACAAATGTTTATATGATAATGTTGAAATAAATGCCTATGTATAATGGATATATATGAAATGGTATGAACCAATGTGTTTTGGAAACAAATGGTTTTATGATTCTAAATGCATAAATATGTTTAAATACAAATGATAATATGAGGATATTACAACTTATGGTTTTAATAACTGCACCTTAATGCAATTAAAAAAGATAATGAATGCAATGTGAATGAATCCTAAAATGAGCGTAATAAGATACTTTAATAAATGGATGAATGAGTGCACTTTTTCACGAATGAATGGATGCAATAATAAATGATAAAGGATGATGAAATGATGATGGATAATTGACACTAAATGAATGCCTAGTAAATGAGTTAAAAACAATCAAAGACAATTTGATCCCACGAATGAATCTAATTATTTATGATTGATGCAATGATGCAAATGATTAATGAAAACTAATGTCAAAAATGAACTATATGCAATATTAAGTTAAAAATGACATGAATGGACTTAATGCAAGATGCACCTAAATGCGATGATGATATGATCATGAGGAATGCAAGGTTTTTAAGACTTTGCATGATGCATTGATGATGTATCAAAGTACTCGGTCGTGATTGTATCCAAGACTAGCTTTAATGGTCACTTTTGCATATAAAGCCTACATATGAATGAATGAATGGATGGGTGATATGGAACAGAATCCAAGATATAAACAGATGAGATGAAATGATGATCCATAGTGCTCTATTTTCATCATTGAGATTTAAAATGTTGGAAGAGAATACAAGCATCTTGACATAATGATTCAAGATGACCTAAGTATTCCTTACATGGATTTTATATAGCAAGTTAATACAAATGACTTGATACAAGGGTCAAGTCGACTTGAGTATTGCTTGGGGAACAGACAAGGATTATCTCCTTTCATGCATGACTTGGGTCGTCCTCCTTGATCTTAGGTTGATCATATCCTGAGACAAGTGCATACCGTACTAAGAGATAAAAACCTTTATCCAAATTGGATGAGGGGGGGAGGAACCAAAGGAAGAGCAATGTTCCTGCAAACAAACATTATATACATAAAGAATAAAGAATAAGGATCCTTGGTAATGGTTCATACTCATATGGTCAAGGTATACGTTGTAGTCAACAAGTCATAATGATCTATGACTGCATTTGGCATAAGATCACGTAGCTTGGTGAACTTCCCACGTAAACACCATTAGTACATGCCCCATAACTTCATCGGAATAATGCACCAAAGATACACAAACAATGCTGAAAGATCCCGATACAGATAAATGAATGATTGTACTCACAAATCAACCAATTATTTGATAGCTTAACATAATTTTCTTGTCAAAGAAAACGTCATTTTTTGTCTTTGTTTTGGTAAGGAAGGATGCATCCTTGTTGAAGACAGTTTGGAGTGTTGATGTTGATTGTGTGGTTGATTGATAAGTGGTCATTTTGTGGAGTATATCACAATGTTTGTTTGGTATCTGCGCGAATGAGTATGTACAATGTGTTGCCATGTTTTTGATTGATTTTTGATGTTTTCTGATGTTTTTGGATTTTGTATTGTTTTTGAATGTTTTTGGATTTTGAATTGTTTTGAATGTTTTTTGGATTTTGTTGATTGTTTTGAATATTTTTGGATTTTGTTAATTGTTTTGAATGTTTTTGGATTTTGTGAGATAGTTTTAAAATGAAGAACTTTAATGAATCACAAGACAATGTAGAATTCATTTCCATCAATAGGTTAAGGGCATTGCCCCCAGTTTAGACATGACTATAAAAAGCGGGATGCGGGATGCATGCAGTATCTTCTTCGATTTTGTAGATCTATAACAAGCCATGGTTGATGGATGGATGAATGTATGTATGAAGCAGATGTGATCACAACAAGTTTGAAAGATAATGGATCCATAGCCTTTACGAGTGGCGCCTGTTTGCCAGGTTTTCACCATCGCACTTACCCAAGGTGCCACCGGAGTGGTTTTTCACCGTTTGGATGCATGATTTTTCTTTACTTTTTTGAATGTTTTTGTATTTCTTCAGGACATTTTTCTGAATGTTTTTGGTATTTTCTGGTATACAGGGGAGCCTGATGCTCTGTTCAGCTTAGGTATAAAACCTTTTGAGGTGCATGCTATTGATTGGATCTGCAAGCGGTTCTCCTTCTGATGTAGCCAACTGATATGCCCCGGACCCGAATACAACAATGACAACATATGAGCCCAGCCAGTTTGATTCAAACTTGCCCTAATGTTCTTTATTTGGTTGGTTGCCAGGATTCTCTCGGAGAACAAGATCACCTACCCCAAATGTACGAGATCTAACTCGATGATTGTAGCTTCTACTCATGCGCTGCTGATAGGCTTTGAGGTGATTGTATGTAGCTTGTCGCTTCTCATCAAGTAACTCTAAGTCTTGGAGGCGTGAGACTCTGTACGCTTCATCATCTATTAGATTATGCAAGGAAACCCATAGTGATGGTATCTCCACCTCAATAGGTAAGATAGCTTCGGCACCATAGACCAATGAATAAGGAGTTGCGCCTGCAGGGGTCCGAATGCTAGTTCAATATGATTCAGTTGAACATGCCAATCACGACCGACATCATTGACTGTCTTCTTTAGAATCCTCAATATGTTTTTATTGGATGCTTCGGCCTGACCATTGCCTTGTGGGTAATAGGGAGTGGAAAAGCGGTGTTGGATGTGAAATTTCTCACAGAGTTCGCGGACATCCTGATTTTTGAAAGGAAGACCATTATCTGTGATGATGGACATGGGTACACCATACCAGCAAATGATGTAGTTGAGGATGAATGAGGCGATCTGCTTGCTGGTGACTTGGGTAAGTGGAACAACTTCGATCCACTTTGTGAAATATTCAGTGGCGGTAATAATGAATTTATGGCCATTGGATGAAGATGGATGAATCTTACCCACAAGGTCAAGGCCCCATTGACAAAAAGGCCATGGTATCGTGATTGGTTGTAGTTCCTGGGCTGGTGCATGTATCAAGTCGCCATGAACTTGACATTTCTTGCATTTTCTGACAAAGTAGTAGGAATCTTTTTCCATAGATGGCCAATAGTATCCATTGCGCAGGAGTTTCTTGGCTAGTGACAGACCACTTGAGTGAGTCCCGCAAATTCCTTCATGGACTTCTTTCAAAGCCTCCCGCAAATTCCTTCATGGACTTCTTTCAAAGCCTTTGTTATCTCACCTTGTTCCAGACATTGAAGGAGAGTACCATCAAGACCACATCAATATAGGGTTTCAACAATAATGGTATATCGAGCAGTTTGATGAATGAAAGTTTTACGTTGGTTATTCGATTGGTTGGGAGGAAGGGTGTGATCGCGGAGATAGGTGTAGAATTCACCGTACCATAGGGATTCAAAACTGACAAGGTGATATATCATTTTAGATTCGGGGATATCATAAGCGGGAATCCAAAGCTATTCTACCAAGAACTCGTAGCGTGTTGAATTCCGTGGAAGATCTAGGAGAGATGCGATGGTAGCCATAGCATTAGCAGCTCGATTCTGATCTCTTGGTATCTGCTCAAAAGTGATAATAGTAAATAATGTCTTTAGTTTGTCCACCATTTGCTTATATGGCATGAGTTTATCATCCTTGGTCTGATATTCATCTGTTGCTTGTCGAATGACCAGTTGGGAGTCGCCATATACTTGTAGTTCTTGTAATTTCCATTGTACGGCTAGCCTGAGTCCTATGATCAAGGCCTCATACTCTGCTTTGTTGTTGGTGCATGGAAATGTGAGCCTGTAAGACTTCGGGATGCTATCACCTTGAAGTGTGATAAACAGAATGCCTGCCCCCGAGCCATGCCTAGTGTACGAACCATCAAAGTATAGTTTCCATGGTTGTGCTATTGTGATCATGAATATCTCTTCATCTGGAAAATTGGAAATGAGAGGATGATTGCCTATGAGAGGTGCATCGGCCAACTGATCCGCAATAACTTGACCTTTGATAGCTTTACAATCTACATACTCGATGTCAAATTCACTTAGAATCATCACCCATTTGGCCAAGCGACCTGTCAATGTTGCTTCGCTAAGTAAATACTTGAGTGGATCAATCTTTGCAATGAGTTGTACTTTATGTGTTAACAGATAGTACCTTAGTTTAGTGGCTGCTAAGATTACTGCTAGGCAAGCTTGCTCAATAGGCATGTAATTGAGTTCATAGCCCACCAGTGTGCGAGAGATGTAGTAAACAACACACTCTTTTCCTTCTGCATTATGTTGTGCCAGTAGTACACCCAATGTTGTACTTGTTGCTGAGATATAAAGTAACAACAGTCTACTTGGATCTGGTGGCATCAGCAATGGTGGATTCATGAGATAGTCTTTAAACGTCTGAAATGCTTGCTGGCATTTGGCATCCCACTGAAAGCGGATGTTCTTGTGTAGAAGGTGTGTGAATGGGTGACACTTATCAGCCAATTGTGCAATGAATCTTCGAATGGATTGAAGTCGCCCTTGTAATATCCTTACCTGACTGATATTCTTTGGTGGTGGCATGTCCATGATTGCTTTTACCTTTGCTGGGTTGACCTCAATACCTTTGCTTGAGACAATGTATCCTAGAAGCTTCCCGAAGGTTACTCCAAAGACACATTTCTTTGGGTTGAGTCGAACATGGTATTGTTCCAGTCTATCAAAGATTTTATCTAAGATGTGGAGATGCCCTTCTCTGGTGAGTGATTTTTCTAGTAAGTCATCCACATAATCTTCCATCATAGTATGTATCATGTCATGGAAGATGGTGGTCATTGCTCTTTGATAGGTCGCTCCTACATTCTTTAGACCAAAAGGCATTACATTCCAGCAATATGTGCCCCATGGACATGTGAAGGCTGTCTTATGTTGGTCCTCTGGTGCGATCTTTATTTGATTGTATCTTGAAAAGCCATCCATGAGTGAAAGCATGGCATGTCCTGCTGTCAGATCCACTATGATGTCGATATTTGGTAGGGGGAAGTCATCCTTAGAACATTCCTTATTTAGATCTTTGAAGTCAGTACAAATGCGGATGCCCCCTTTTGGTTTGCCAACAGGCACAATATTGGAGATCCATTCTGCATAATCAATTGGTCTAATGAAACCAACATCTAGGAGTTTCTTGAGTTCTGTTTTGACTAGCACTGTAATTTGAGGATGCATCTTACGAAGCTTCTGCTTGACAGGTTTGGCTCCTTCTGCGATAGTGAGGTGATGCATGACTAAATCAGGATCAAGCCCAGGCATGTCTGAATATGACCATGCAAAGTTGATCTGACGCTTCTGGAAGAACTCTATAAATTTAGGTTGTTCCTCTGAAGTGAGAAGAGATGCCAGATGTATGAGGTGAGCATTTTCAGGAGTCCCCACATTGTATTCTTTGGTTTCCTTGATGAGAATTGTTGATCGTTCCTGTTGTGTACTAGCAGGGAGAATGTCAAACCCTTCATCCTCAGCCGCCTCAGAGAGGTTTTCACCATTGGATACGCTCTTTCTTTTTACTTTTGTTGAATCAAACAGTGCCATGGTGTGGTTTTCACTGGAAGATCCATGTTTTATCATTATATTTTTGCAGCTGAAGGGTTTGGCATCAGCCCCAAAGTATGCTGCACTATTAAGTTCAATGGCGAATCCAGCTTTGTGATCCCCGCTTGGTAGGTTATCCCTTAATTCCAAAAAGTCAATGATGGCCTCATCATTTTGGAAGAGGTCAAGACATGGGGGATTTGGTTTGTTCCATTTGATGAGTTGAGGGTGGATAATGGGCATTACTTCATCAATTAGGTTAAATGTGTTAGATGTATCAGTGAGGGTTAAGACATTATGGTGAAGGTCATTGATGGTACTCTCCCTGTCAGAATCAGGCGTAGGATGAGACGTAGGGTTTGTGGAAGATGTTTCCAGCTCAGGAACCCAAGAAGTCTTTATCTGTGCTTCTCCGTAGACAGGGATGTCTTTGCGTGGTGGAGGCAGTGATGTGTCTTCCTCATCTGAAGTGTTAAGTTGTACAGAATCAAATTCCCACTCATGTGAGTCAGTCTCTGAGTCACCTTCCAGCATCCGATTATTATACCATACTGGGATGTCTTTTGACTTAAATACTACAGGTGTGATTGGTTGATGTACCTTTGTAGATGAAATGATCGGTGCTGTAGGAAGGATGATGGGGATAAAAGAATATGGTACATGGAGTATCGAAAGTATTGACTCAGTGGCTTTTGCTAGAACTGCTGGTGCCATAGATGCTGCTGCGGGTTTTGATACAGTTGCTACTGCTAATGGTACTATTGATGGGATTACTGGTTCGCTTGGTGGGATGAATGGTATTAGTGATGGTTGTGTTGGGGTTTTGAGCCTCAATGGGGCAGTTGGGATGGTGCTTGATGTTGCTCTGATAATAAAAGGTGTTCTCTTTCCAATAGGCTAATATAGTGGTTTGCTGGGTTTTCCTTTGATTTTGAGTTTAGGAAAGATCTCCTTTTCAAAGCCTAGGCCTGCATTATCCTTGGGCTTTAATTTTGGCAGCAGTGGTTCATGTTGTCCTTGTTTGCAATATCCCAAAGCACTCTGACCATCATACCCCATTCTTTGCATAATGAGGAGGCCTTTGCCATACTGATATGTAGGAAGTTTAACTTGTGGTATATCAATGGTGATGGGATCTTTATAGATCCATTCTGCTAAGTCCTCATCTTGGGTTTCTTCTTCTTGACTCTTTCCAAGGATGAAAGGCGTCAAAGCACATGCAGGCATGATGAGTGGTTGTTGGAGTAACTGCTATGGTTTACCATGTGTTCGAGGAGAAGTGGGCATTTGTCCTACACAAAAGAGTTGACTCAAGTTGTATTCCCCAAGACCTTCCTCCACTATCTTCATCTTAAGCTTTTCTTGCTTGGGTATAGTGGTGTTTGAACTGGCAAGAGAGGCGGGATTTATATATGATGTGGAGGAAATGGCTTCTCTATTATTAGGAATGGTAATCTCTGGTTGATGGCTGATATTATGGCAATACGCAAAGGAATTTGCATCGCCCATGATTGTGATCTCTACACCATTATGTGCGAACTTGATACATTGATGGTAGGTAGATGGAACGACTTGCATGGCATGTATCCAAGGTCTTCCTAACAATAGATTATATGGCAGAGGAAGGTCCAGAACCTGACAGATGATGTGTTTTACCACAGGGCCCACTCGGATTGGTAGTACCACAACTCCTTTGGAGGAACACTCTGCATCGTCATAGGCTTTGATTGTGATCTTCTTATGGGGATCCACTGATTCTATTGCATATCCCAATGTTGTGACCAACTGTAGTGTACAAATATTCAGGCCTGCTCCATTATCAATCAAGACTCACTTGATCCTATGCTGGTTGATAAAGCCTTCAATGTGTAGTGAAGCGTTATGAGGTTGCTGGAAAGAAGAGTTGTCACTTTTAGAAAAAGTGAGACAAGGTGATGACTTTATACTTCCAACCATGGCTTGAAATTGGTTTGTATTTAGATTTGCAAGGACTGACGCCTCTTGGAGTGCTTGATCCAAGATAGTTTTATGGGATGGCGATAGGCGCAATAGTTCTAAAATGGATATAAGCGCAGGCATTTTGTCTAATTGTTCCACAAGATTGTACTGCTTTGGGATGGAGGTGGTGCCTTGTGGAGCTGCCTTTATGGTGACCTTGCCACGACGTGTAACAACATTGAAATTTGAGTTGGGATTTTTGAAGGTTATAGTTGCAAATTGTTCACTAGAATCATACAAATGATTTACAGTGTAATTATATGCAGCCTGCGTATAATCCGTGGTATCAATGCCTCACCTGGAAGTGGAAGGACCCCTTTGATCTTGTGATGGAAGTGGATTTTTGAACATCAGATGATCATTATTGGTTGTTTTTGGGTCATGTCCTTCTATTTCAATTTCTCCTCGATCAATAAGATCCTGAATGAGATCTTTCAATCGGTGACAATTACTTGTCTTGTGTCCTCTTCCTTGGTGGAAATCATAGTGTTTAGTATCTCTCCACCATGCAGGTTTGACCTGAGGTTCATAGTTTGATGTTTTTGGTAGGGTGACCAAATTTTGAGAAATGAGTTGTCGCAATACTGTTTCAATGGGTTCCCCTAAGGGAGTGTATGTGTGTTTTTGTTTTTGCTGATGAGGTCTTGGTTCATCGTGAGACGTGATGCAACTTTGACTGGAAGGAATATTTGTGTTATTCCGAGGTGGAGGATTCTGTCCTGCAAACCGAACCACAAGTTGTGCAGTTTGTATAGTCCTGGCATCCACAACCCCATCGTTGACGATATTCTTGTTTTTGTTCTAGAAGCTTGGTTTATCACTATTGAAGTGTGGGCGAGGACCATCCTTTGGTTCATTATAGATTTTGATGAGTCCTTTCTTGATAAGTGCCCGCTCACATTTCAAACCCTTGGTGATCATATCATTAAAAGAGTCTATGTCTTTGACATCCAGGTGAAATTCCATTTCTTCGTTTAAGTTGGAAATGAATATTTCCACTAGCTCTCATTCAGGTAACTGAAGAGAACGTTTGCTAGACATTTGGCACCATCGTTGCAGGAATACTGAGAATAGTTCACCTGATTTTTGTTTGGTGTTGCATAGATCAACCATGGTGATGTCACGTTCAATGTTATGAGAGTAATGAGCGAGGAATTTCTGGATAAGTTCCTCAAATGTTCTAATGCCACCTGATAGTTGGGAAAACCATGATGTGGTTGTTCCTCCCAAGCTTTGGGGAAAAAGGCGCATTAGGTATGTGTCTTCATATGCTACTTCGAGAGAAGCGGAATGAAATTCTCTGACATGATCATGAGGATCTCCCTTTCCTCTATATTTTTTGAATTTGGGTGTTTCGAATCCTCATGGAAAGGGTGGCATATAAAGATTCCTATCAAAAGGATAGGGACAGATGTCATTGAGTGAGAATTAGTTGGTCTTGACATCACTATGAAGTTGTTGGGCGAGATTCTCGACTTGTTGCCACAACATCTCCATTTCAGTTGGAGGAGGAGGTGGTGGGTTACCTCGAGGAATGTTGTATCTGATGGGATCTCTACTTCTTTCCTCTTCATGGCGACTTTGTCATTCTGATGCTTGTCTTAATTGGGCAAGATCAAAGTTAGAGGGGAGTTTTGCTCCTTCTTGAGCGAGTTTTAAAAAGTGAGCATCCGCATTGCTCCTAAGTATTTCGTCAAACAGTCTGTTAAAGAGAGGGTTATGCTGAGCCCTTTCTATTGTTGCGGGAGTAGGAGTACTTGGGTTTTCATCATTCGCATTTCCTCCAAGTGCTTCTTGAAACTCATTGAGATTTTCCTCTTCTTCTTCTTCCATTTCTATTTCTCATTGCCTTGACTCTGATCGGGTTTGGGTCATTTTGTTTTACAAGCTTTTGTTGAAGTTGTGTGAAAATGATGATGAGTTGTTTGATGAAATGAAAGATTGATGGTTGGCGAATTGCATTGTATGTGGATCTCTAGCACTTTTAAGGTGGATGTAACTGAAATTCTTTCTTTGAATTGGTTGCGTGTTTGATAGGTTTTGATGTGATAAGGTGTAGAGAAATCTGAGATGTGTTACAGATTTAACTACCTAGTAATGAGAGGATTCACTCATGAACTAGTTTTAACCTGCGTAGATGTGTCTCTTAGGATGAGCTTATCCTAGATGTAGAAACAATCTAAAAAGTGATGTGATGTTTTTGATTTCAAGCAATATCTAAAAGAGAACTTGGGACAATAACCTCTTAATGTTTTGAGAGTTGGGACGGATTGATGATGAAGTGATTATGTATGAGTAAGATAATGGATGAAATGTTTTCAACTTCAATAAAAATTTTGTGTCGCAAATGGGACAAACTCTACCTCTTCTCTTTCGGGTGTTGGTGGTATTTCTCGAGCTATGTTGTATGTGATACAGACGTTTGGGAAAAAGTTGGGATTAATTTTACCTCCTTGGTTTTTGTGATAACTCAGAGCTCTATATTGCATAAAAGCTTTGCGATTCAATGATTTTGAATCAAATTCATTTGTTTTGCCTTGAAGGTAGAGACGCATGTGATGCAGAAAGACTCTATGGGAGACAAAGATTTGTCTATTTATATAGAAGAATTTTCTCCTTTTGATCAAAGCCTTTGAGCTTAATGGTCTTCTTTTCAAGTTGATATTCTGATGACGCTTCTTCTTTTGCAAGATGTGAAGAATGGTAATAAAGTTTTGATACTCTTGTTGTTTGCACTTTGTTTTTGATGTGTTTGGTTGGATGAATACTTTGTTTTTGGAAGTGATTTTCTGATTTTTCTTTGACAAGAAAACAAAGCAAGCACACAAACACAAGAATGTTGCCCCCAAAGGCACAAATGAGTATGGGTCTAGATCAACCCAATCCTTGGACTTGTATATGACCCTTCCTTTAGATGTATTTTTAAGGTGTATTTCCAAAGCCTGAAGTCGACTCAATTTGCACTTGGTCTTTAAAACAAACACACTTCAAACACTTTTTATCCCTAAGGTCAAATGGCCAGTTGTGATAAATTTAGCCCACATCTTGATATTTCTTCGACTTTGGTACTACATACCTTATGAATCCCGCTGTGGCAGGTAAGGATGTGATATACTAAGTCTTACATGAGCATAACAAATAGATGATCCCTATGATGGGGGAGTCACCACTTTTATCAAGCCACAAGTGACTTTTCAAAAAGCTATGTTTCTACTCAAGGAAATATGTATGGTGAGTATCTTGGGAGCAAAACCATCTATGCTCTTGCACTAAACTATATCGTAAATATCCTCAATCAATAGAATGGGTGGGCTACTACTTAAAGGTGTTTAGTCATGTTCGATATTTTTGGACATAAGTTCATTCTGCAGTGACTCACTTAAGAGCCTTGTAACTGGTGGTAGGGCCCATTTGTCCTTTCAGCCAGTTACACTGTAGGAACAACTATACCCAAGGCTACAACTTTCACTCTCACTTGATTTTTATAGTGGCTCAAAGGATTTACCATGCAAGGTTGTTCCCAAGAGTGATGTGTCTCTTGGCAGGCCTCTCTTAAAAAGATAAAAATTTTGAGTGTTACTAACACTTTTCTCTTGCACCTAGGACCACGAAAGCCAAAGGAGAGGATAGTGTGTGTTAGAAGTAGGACCACTCGACCAACCTTTTTGCACAAATGTGCCAATCACGAAAAACACTTGTTCTTTTTAATTTGTTATTGCAATGTGATCTAACTATTTAGAGATGTTGCTCCAACAGTCATGGTGTTCGTTTTAACTTCAAAGGCAATATGTTTGAGTAAACTAGAATTTGAAATCCTGGTCAACTTATGAAAAACACGTTTGCATGAAGTAAAATCATTTGCAAAAATCAAAACAAGTGGATTGTGTATTTTATGTGCACCAAAAATTTGAAGTTTGGATTGTAAATTCTTTAGTTTGATGCAAGAAAATGGAATTGTTGATTTTAAGCACCAAATAAAGTGTGTTTCCTAACTTGTAAGCAAACAAATGTTTGTTTTGTTAAGTTTTAATGCACCAAAGACAAGTGACCCTAACTAGAAAGCAAGGAAATTTTCTTTGTTCAAGTTTTAAAGCACCAAAAAGAAAGGTTGTGGTTTTTAATGGTGAGTTTTAAACCTGCACAAACAACAACTGGTTAGTAAAATCCATGTTTAAGGGGGGCTTCCACAAGCCTAAAAATTTTCACTTTTTCGGTTACAAGGTCTTTTTTTACAACGTTCTGTTACAATAGCTCTAGTCTGTGTTTGAACAGAAGCACTATTTAACACAAACACGTTAAAAGAAAAGAAAAATAGAGAAGGCAAAAGCGCTGAAACAGGGTGAATAGCGCCAAAACAATGTCGAAAGTGCCAAAACAGTGTCAAAAGCGCTAAACTTATACAATAGCGCTATTGTAAGAACAATAGCGCTAGAACAACAAGTATCAATAGCGCTAAAGCGCAACCTGTGTGACAATTTCAACATTCAAACATGTTATTGGTTTTTAAAAAATGATCTTTTTGGTGTTTGGATTCACGTCGGGTTCACCAAATGATGCTCTGCTAAATGGACAAGGTTAGTCTAAGATAAATAACACACATACAAGAAACCATTAGTGTTAATCAATCAAAAACTAATCTAAACAGGCATATCAAAAGAGATACTAAAAACATGAAAGCATATTTAACTAAAGAAGCAAATATGATGAGGCATCTCCAAATACCTCCTAACATGCTCTTAGCTTCTTCTCCCTTGTTCCTCTCCTCTCCAAGTTCCAAAATAGTGTAGCTCTCAGCAGTTTTTTGCACTATGGATGCTTATGGAGGATTGAGATTTGAGTATTTTGCTTCAAATGGGAAATGAAAAACTAAAATACTAGATGCTATGATTGATTTTAACTAAAATAACAAAGATATTAGTTTGTTATGCTAAATGCTCTCTAAAATGCCTATAGGTTAAATGCATACAAGTTTTCAGGATCTGGATTATGAAGAAATGGGCTCTATTTATAGGAAAAATGGAGCAATGGATGGTTGAGATTGAGTAATCTTAACAAGGGTCACGATTGAATGATTTCAAATCCATGTGAGGGTTTTCAACCCAATTTCAGGATGACAAGTGTCAATGTGAGATAGGTTGAGAGGGGAGGGAATAAGCATTAAATGCTTGATATGACCTTAGGAGTTAAAGTCAAGGTTAGTTGAATGAATAAACTCTTTATTCAAAGAATAAAGCTTTTATCCAATGGATAAACTCTTGTGCAAATGTAAGAAGGATAAATATGGTCAAAGCAATAAATGATTGGGGGGACAAGTTTGAAATAACCATAAATGGTTATGTAAGAGCCATAAATGGTCATGTAAGAGCCATTAGTGGTTTTTGAAGACTTTGGGGGTTAATTTGTTGAACACACAAAGCATTAAATGCTTTTCAAAGACTTTTGAAGTCTTTGAAAAGTGACTCCATTTTGCTTAGGAATGTGACAATAATTAGGGGATGGATTAGGCTAATTAGGAAGGGGTTAGAATAATCTAGAAGGGGATTAGATTTTGCAAGTGGATTTGGTGGGTGAGGGAAAATAGGATTTTATTAAAATAAAAATTCATTTATTCCAATAAATGTGTGCAAGTTGCATTTTTAGGAAAATGCAAGTGGGGGGGGGGGGTGGATAATGATTTAAATAAATGTTTTTATTTAATTTATTTAAAAAAGGAATAGGGGGATTCTAATTAAATAAATAGATTTTATTTATTTAATTGATTGTGAATTTGATTTAATGAATTAATTAAAATAAATTGAATAATTTATTTAATTAATAGGAGAATGTTTGGAGATGAATTAATTAAATATTAATTTAATTAACTGATGGCTAGTGGATTTTTAATTAAATAAATAGCAAATATTCATTTAATTAAACTGGACAGATTTATGTGACTACAATGACATACATCATCTCCAATTTATCCTATTCTAGAATCATATAGAGTTCTATATCATAAGCATATAAATGAGCATCAACATACATCAATGATATCCAAATCATGGAATCATATAAGTTCTAAATCTAGATATATCTGACATACATTAGATCAAGATTATCCAATCTTTAGGATTTCAAATTCATAACACATCCAAATGTACACCACAAGGTGAAATAATTTTATAACTTGGTTCAATTACTTTTCTCACCAATCTATCTGTCTAACACAGTCCATTCTATTGAATTATATAGCATTTATTAATAGGGTCAAACATGGTCAACTAAGTAAATCAAAGCTTGGTTTGGGGAAGGTCTTACATCCTCCTCCCTTAGAGTTCGACTTACTCCTGAAAGTCGCATGAGTAGAATTACGAAGTAGGGACATAACATTTCCCACAATTTCAATGAGTTGCTCAAAATCTCATCTTGCCTACTAGGGGCTTGAAATACCAAAATCAACTTATTTTTGTAATTAACTTACTATCTGCACAAGGTTAAATTCTTAGTATTTTTATTACATTTCCCTTAAATCTCAAGTAGGTGTTTACAAAGTTCTATCTTCCAACAACTTACATTAATGCGCCATCCAAACTATATCAACAACACACATCAACTTCCTCAATCAAGGTCACACATATTGAATTTCTAGGGGTCCTACTTTGTTTAGGATTTGTTTAAAAGCATGTTTATCCTACTGTATTCTCGTCCAAGCATGTTACTTAAGAAAATTGTCATCACACTCAGCCCAATTGAATCTACATATTCTACGTCAAGGCACCTCATTAAGGTGTTAATAAAATATTTGCTAACCCGTCCTAGGTGCATAATTTCTTCCAACTTTTCTTTTTAGATACCAAGGAATAATCACATTTAGGTCCTTCAAATCCACCCCTATATAGGGTAGTTTTCTACCACTAAGGATTAAAATGTTTTTATATTTCTAGGCTTCAAGGTTTAAGTTTTATAGGGAACATTATTCGCCATTTCCAAACATTAAGGTACACAACAATCCCATTCTAAGGGAGTGATGGAAATTATTAATACTTATTTTAGGTATCATCCATGCAATCATCTCCATACACATGCCAAATTTACCAGTCGACAATCATTATATTCACAATTCATAAGGTCTAGGTCACACTATTGTTATAAATTTTTCTTTTTCAGATTACTCGCAATTAATTTTACTTAGGAGGATATTCCTTCCTTTATCTTAATTTGATAAAACACATTCTTTGTTAATCCTTGTGCCTAATTTCACTCCTTGCGGTATTCTCCCGTGACACACTATCAATGGTTCAACAAACATGATAGACATTTACACAAATCACATCACTAGGGCTAGTTATATCAACCATCAAAATGACCACTTTGACACTTTACAAGATCAAAATACAAGTTACTTCTGCCAAGTCCAATAAAAGAAGAAAAATGTCGCAAATTGAAAAGATACCAAAACTAGAAACATGGCAAGTGCCATAGCTCAAAATAAAAAGAAACATAAATTTAGTGGTCCTCTCATCATAAAAAAAAATAAAATAATAAAATAAAAGAAAGTACTAGCCCCTAGGTCGCAAAATGCTATTCAAAGAAAATAAAAAAAAATAATGTCGAATCAAACTCGAAACAAGATGACCATTCTAGCCATGCTATAGGGAGTAACCACAACACATCACCCAAGATCACGTGTCCTGAGTGTGTTAGGAAGCGATTATTAGACTCTTAAGGTTCTTAGATTCTTTATAATCCTTTATTGATTTATGAAATAATTTCTTATCCACAAGAAATTGCAATCGTTTTTTTTTATAGATCATGTACCATTTTAACCTTCATGTGCTTACTATTACCAGCAACACTTTTTGATATAATCCGCTATCTATTTAGTGTTATTAACATCCTTACTTATATCTAACAGGGATTCCCTCTTCACTTCTTCTTTTTGGAAGGCATTACAGACAACAATGGGCACTAAGCTCAATTTCAGTACAGCCTATCACCCAGAAACAGATGGTCAGACAGAGAGGGTTAATCAGGTGTTAGAGGATATGCTTCGCATGTATGTCATGGATCATCAGACCAGATGAGAAGAGTACCTTCCTTTAGTGGATTTTTCCTATAACAATGGGCATCACACTTCTTTGGGGATGCCACCCTATAAGGCATTATATGGCAGGCCTTGCAAGACACTGTTGAGTTGGGACCGCATAGAGGACAGAGTTGCTATTGGTCCTGAGATAGTTTGGGATATGGAACAATAGGTGGATTTGATTAGGCAAAGTCTTAGAGAGGCTCAGGATAGACAGAAGAAATATGTTGATGCGAAGAGGATAGATCGTAGCTACTTGGTTGGAGACAGAGTCTTCTTGAGAGTGCGGTCACATAAGAGTCCAATCCATTACGGAAAGGGTTCTAAGCTCGCACCTCACTTTGTAGGACCCTTTGAGATCCTTGAGAGGATAGGCCCAGTTGCCTATCGTTTAGCATTGCCACCTAGCCTGTCACGCATCCACGATGTGTTTCATGTATCAATTTTGAGGAAATATATCTATGATGAGTCTCATATTTTAGATTGGGATGCCTTGCAGGTGGAGTCGGACAGGCAGCTAGCTTTGGAGCCCTAGACAGGTAACATGCATGCAAACACAAATAAACAGGGGAAAACAACCACAATCACATTCCCAACCAAGGCTACACTGCACCACACATTGTGATGTCTTTTCAAGGGTGGTAATGGACCAAGTACCCTGAGGAGACTGCAAGTATGGTAAAACATATAGCCACCTCATGGAAAACCAAATCATATAGCCACCTCATGGCAAACCAAATATATCAAGTATATCAACCCCACATTCCTTATGCCCCCCCCAAGGCATTCATGCCTTATTTCCCTCCTTATGACCCCTAATGCATAAACAAGCCATGTAGCAAGGGTAACATAAAATCCCTTGTGATCACTCTCATAACGAGATCCTTTCACTCGAGGGTTGTCACTTCTACCACCCACAAGAGCATCCTCTCTCCCAAGAGTAGGAGGTCTTGATTACTCCCAAAACACATAAATTGCATAAGTACAAAACACCAAATAAATTTCCAAGGAATACATGAAAGGAAAACTAACCTTTAACATGGTATCTATTTTTGTTAACGTAACATTCGTGTTAACACAGTATCTATTTTTGTTACACGGAAAGTCTCTGCCCAACACCATCCTCACAACCTCATTAGTGAACATCCCAACCTCCTTGCAGACTGATTGGAGGGTTGGGTCTCTAATAGAGCCCAAAAAGGCCCTCTGATCATTCATAGAAATGCTTCTCAAGCGGATAGGAGTGCCAAATTAAACAACCCGAGCCTATAGACCTAAACCAGAGGCAGAATTTAAATACCGCGAGCTTCGACAATTTATCTACCAAAGGCTAATTAAAATTAAAAGAAGCAGAGATCGTATATAATTAGTTGAAGCTCTTGATTGTAATAATACCTTCTCTAGCTGTATTAATTGCTTTAAATTGTTTTAAATCTTTCGTATATCTATGCAAATCTTTCCCATAAATGTACGAGTACCAAATTAGAAACAACTATAAACCAGTACCAAATTGGAAACAACTATAAATGAGTACCAAGCACCACATTGGAATTCGTGGGGACAGAGTGGATTGTAGTTAGTGACTAGACATATATTAAATGACCAACATTATCGATCGAGACATTTGATACGTGTCTATTGAATCCAATTCTATTCTGGACACTTTTTGCTGAGCTACGTTCTCTTCAGAAATTTGGGCCGAAATAAAACTTCAGCTATTGATCTATGATCATCAAATGGTTTAAAATCATTGATGGATTTTAGGTATGTGTCACCCTTCACGTGTCAAAGAGATCATGCTTATCGATACGTCATGCAGAGTACGAACTCAATGTGATATACTGATGTGATATGATGTATCTCATGCATTGTCTATTAATGCCAATGAATTTATGAAATCGCCAATAAAATATATATTTTTCCATAAATAACAAAATATTAGCCAAACAAATTAAATAATTTTCAAGCAGTGGATAAATATTGCCAATACGCTTAAATGATTTTTCCTTCAGACTAAAAATTTTCGTCCATATAATTAGATATTTGTTCCTTTAAACGAAAAATATTCACCTCCTACAATATATATTTTCCCCACAAAACAAGGTATTATTCACCAGAATTTTATGTAATTTTCGTACCCTAGGAAAAAAATGCCAATACAAAATAAATTTTTTTCCTACTTTGAATTTATTTTGCCATCAATATGAAAATTTCCCCCAAAAAATAATGTTTGATTCGCCAGGATTTTACACTTTTGCCCGGGGGGTGGTTTCTTAAAGTTATCCCCGATTGTGTGTGCCATAATACAAAATTCTTAGGTTTTTATTGAGCATATCATCTTTGCTTGATCTTTTTTGTGTGATAGGTGTTTTTCTTGCAGATGAATCTTGGCTCATGTGGTTCTATCATCAACTTCTACATGGTATCAAAGTAGATATGTCAAGTTCCTTTTCGTGCATGCTTGAGGGATTCAACCTTGAGTGATTATTTTGTACACATCGGGCTCAAACAAAGGTTGACATCACATTCGCAACATCCCAAAACCTTAAGATCAATTGTCCTTTCATCAAAATTCAAGCAGTTGAAGTTTTGGGTCAATATGGTTGAGGGTGTGGAAATCAAGGCAAAATGTAGTGGTAACTAAAAAATATGGGCACTTTGGCCCAAAATGGAGGTCACTGTCACACTCAAAGTTTTTTATAGAGGGGTCAAAGTTTTTTTAAAAAGGAAAGCAGAGGTCAAAGCTTCAAAAGGGCCCATCGTACCTTTTTTTTCTACAAAATGAACTACACATACATCAAAATCTACACATGTTAATGTCATTGGTCCTATTTTGGCGGATCACCTCTAAAAAAAATCACTTTTCTAAATTTAATTGAGTTTCTCTATTTTTAGCCCTTCAAACCCTAAAATACCTTGGATTGTTTTTTTGCTCATAACTCAGGCATATGGGCTCAAAATTATGCAAATGAGATACCATAGAAAAGTTGGTTCTAGTGCTGATTTGAATCTACAAGTGTTGTTGCCATATTCTGCACCAATTTTTTGTACAAGACCTCCAAATTCAGCCTTTAATTTTGTGCTTCCAAGGCCATATCTTGAACATCTAGAGTCCATTTTTTGAAAACCAGATATCCTCAAAATGATCTCAAAGTCCTATATCCAAATCTTAGTTTCTTTTTTTTCAAAATATTTATTAAGTACTCAAAGATCTCAATCTTGTTCTTTTTGGGTTCTTTCTTGGAAAATGTGCAAATTAGTTCTTTTTTTTATGTGATTCAAGTGAAAAAATTTGGCATTGAGAGGATATATATTGTTGTGTGAGTCCTTTTTTATAATTTATCATGGATCCAAATCATATTGCTCCCCTTATTTCATTCAACTACTATGGTTGGAAAAAACAAATGGAGATTCACCTAAAGTAGTAGGGTTTATACAAAGTGACCATCAACAAAGAAGTTTATTGTAAGGGATTTAAGTAGTGGAACAACTTCCTACACTAACCTTGAGATTAGAGTAATGTAAAAACTTCTGCAGATCATTACAACGGTTATAAAAATTTAACATAAATAATCATAAATAGCATGCATACCACAACACGGTGATTTGATGGGGAAAACCCTTTTGGGAGAAAAACTCATCACTCTAAAAGTCGCCCAATATATTATTCAAGAATCAATAACAAGTCGCAATAAACTTACAGAGAAAGCTTATCATAGGAGTATCACCTGTAGACACCTAAAATTGTCATGTCTAATTAATATTTATTTAATTATTTTATCCTAAGTCTTCTATTAATTAAATAAATCTTTAATTAATTAATCCTCTTCTAAGCCTTTTCTCATTTAAATAAATATTTTTATTTATTTAACTTGTCCTTTTCCTAAATTAAATAGATATTTTATTTATTTAATTGATCTCACTTACTCTATTAATTAAATAAATCTTTATTTATTTAATTAAATCATTAGCTTTTTCCTCTATGACACATGCCACTTGTCTCTTAATCTTTTCTTACCTACCCCCTTCATCATTTTATTATTTCTTCTACCTACCCTTTAATCTTAGCCGAGCATTTATCCTCTTCACCTTTTATTCTTATCCTTCCATTTCTTAAAGTGTCTTCTATATAAGAGGACGCTTCCTTCATTATCAACCCTAATCACCTAATCAACTAATACTCATATGTAATCAAGTCTTCTTGCGATCAAGCTACAACCATAATTTTGTTCTTTGTTGAGATCTTGTGCAACCATAAAATCTGAGAGCAATAATATCAAACAAGATCAATGGAGATAGGAAGAAATGGAGATTAAACCCTACTAGACATGTGAATGATATATCTTGCTTTGTATTTCTTATTTGCATGATCTTAGGTATCTTCATTTGTGTATGGTGGATACTTTTCATTGTTAGGCTAGGGTTTTGTGGTTGATCCTTGTTAGTCTTTCAATATTGTTTTCACTATCCATTCTTCACTGTATACATCACCAACCAGAGATTCAAAGGTAACTCAATAGCTATATGACTCTTACACACAACCTCTATCTCACGCACCTCATATATAGGAGATACAATACATGAAACTATCAAACAATATTACAAAACCATGGGCTAAAACCACCCAATAAAGTGGAACTGACCTTATCTCCAATCTAGATGCCCTATGATGTGTCAAAACACACATCAACACGTGTAATTCTCTTTTACAACTCATTTATGTGTCAGATGCATTTTTATATTTTCTATTTCAAGAGACTAAACTTTTAGAGGCCATAACTTGTGAATTGAGTGCCCAATTGATGAAAGATTTGAAGTGTCGAAAAGCTCATGATGTGCTCTATCACCTCGTAAATGGCTACGCTAGTTGCACCAACTTTTCAGGCCATTTCAAAGCCTCTAAAATCCTCAAAATTAAATTTGAAACATTTATCACAACTTCCAAAAAAAAACTTTAATATCTTCAAATCTACTTATGATCTTGCAACAAAAATTTTCTGACATGCTTATCTAGCCAACACGAAGCTCTGGGGAAAATTTTGAACAAATTTGTGCTCAATAAAAAACTTACTATAATTAGTAACCTTATGTAAATGCAAGGTTGAGACACCATTAATTAGTAACCTTATGTAAATGCAAGGTTGAGACACCATTTTCCCAACATTTATCCTATAGTTGTTGTTGAGAAGAGAAAGTGGTTCAATAGGTGTGATGAGGATTTTGGGAAATTATGCATGTCTATGTCTCCACATCTTTTCTTTCATGTTGAGTCTTGCACCACACCTAATTAGATTTGGACTACATTGGAGTCCTTATTTGGGAAGCAAGATGCATCGAGGGGTTTTCACCCAAAGCTTATTGGCTTGAATCTTACAAATTTTGAGAGCATCCATGACTTCTTCACCAAAATCAAGTTTGTTAGACTACACACTAGTACATTCGGAGCTAATTTCCGATGGTCGATTGTCGGAATTGCGACAATTTTTCATCGGAGTGCCAACAAAAGTAGCTGTCAAAAACTCGTCGTCGGATTTGTTGACGATGCCCTGACTGTCAGAAATACGACAATCCCATGGACTCTGCCAATGGTGGGTGCATGATCGCTCTTCCGGTCAAAAAAATCATCAAACATGCAGCATCCCCGTCGCATGCTTCAGTAGATTGAGTCGCAAAGTCGACGACAATTTGGAACTTCTCACCAACGGTGATGCTATTTGTCTGACACATCGTTGGTCCATTCAGAGGCATCTACAATCATCCGACTATGAAGTGTCGTCGCATGTACAACATCCTCATCGGATGTTTGTCTAGTTTGAGTTGGAAGTGCGACAACTCCAAAACCTTTTTGACCGACGAGAACGCTGTATGTCCGCCGATTTCATTGTCGGTGGAAAGCTTGGTATTCGTCGTAATTCCGATGATGATAATATTTTTATCAAAAAAAATAAATTAGTATCCAGTCATTGATATGTACAATGAATGATATTCTATCCCCACCACCTACCAGTAGGGGGCATAGGTTTGAGGCTAATATGAGGCACACTGGTTTCAAACTAATATGATCAGGTGCACCATGGTTGAGATGGTCCAACTCCCTAGTCCCAGTCTAGGACTAAGCTCATGCCATATCTAAATGAAAGACATCTCAAATACATCATCGGTGGAAAGCTACAAAATGCCATTTTCATACATAAGTAAGAAATACACAATTGGGCACAATCACCAAGAGAATGGTAAAAAGTGTGTTTGAGATTATTGTCCTAATTGTGGTGTGGTCACCAAGAGATCACCGTAAATTTGTCAACCTTTCCTTCATTTAAACCAAGTAAATCTTTGTAACAAAATTGTCCTAACTGTGTTTAAATGAAGGAAAGGTTGACAAATTTCTCCATGTAGTTTTACCTGACTCTAGAATTAGTCAGTTGTTTAAAACAACTTATAACCATTGTAACAAAATTCACACGAATAATATATTTCCTAACACTTTTTATCCATGAATGATATTTGGGTTTACAATCTCGAATTCAGTACATGTAATATCATTAGAACTCAGACATCAATAAACTTGTTACAAATTAGAAACACTATGATCTGAATTGCAAGCAAACTATTTAATGTAATACCCGTTGTTTGTATTTTGGAAAAAAGGGTTGGTTGCAGAATTTTACAGAGCATACTATTTGAGTAATTTACATGTCAAGTGTTTGTTATAATGGCTGAAAACTAAATCACAAAAAAGTGAAAAATAAATTGGTTAGCAAATCAAGGGTGCAGTTTACATTCTTGTTGTTATCCAATTCTCTTACTTTAGCTCTGTTTCTTTCTTCAGATTTGGGGTCTAGAGCTCCTCCCTAAGCAGAGATTGTTGGTTTTGTCTCCCCTCCTTTGGCTGGAGAGTTTCTTTCTATCTCTGGTAGTTTTCCCTCAGAGTTCAGCTTCTCTATTGGTCGGACTGCTATTTTCCCTACCTTCTTCTCCAGGTGCTCCTCCTCTTGTTTCCAAGATTTTTCCTTTGCCTTCTACTCAATGGCCCTTGGTTGTGCCTTCATGCCCTCTTAATGTCTTCACTGGGTTCCTGTTTCCTTCAAATGATGGCTTCTCTATGTTATGCAATATCCATCTTGGATCTTGCAACATCAAATTTTGGCATGGTTGATGTTGATGTGAGTGATTGGACAATTGTTTTTTATCACATTTTTTCTTTGAGTAAGAAGATCCTTCTCAAGCAATTTGGTGTTGTCAAAAGATAAATAAGTTGTCAAGAAAGGTGAGGGCTAAAAAGAATCTTTAGATTAATGTTTTTGACTGTGTTGGTTATTGTTGATGTGGTTTTTCATTGACTTTCTTCAGATATTCTTCACCAATAGCCTATTTATAACAACTTTATCTGTTTGGAAGTGGGTCCTCTCTAGAACCTACAACCAATCTATCAAAAGAAAATACATATTGGAACATGCCATCACAAAAATATGTCATTTTTATAGCTAAAACTAGAATGTTCAGGTTTTCTTGAAAACAATCAAATTGAAATTCTCATCTTGGTCTTACAAGTATTAGGGTTCTTACCTAGCAGGATGCTCCTCACAAGGATGATTGTATGTTGTCCAGACTAGCTCGCCCTGGAAAAGCCTCAGGATCTGCAATAAAAGTCAAAGAAATAATAATAATATCATCTAGTTCATATAAGAAATGATTTATAGTGAGTGTCTTGAGATAAAAGAGCATTTACATTAATGTAGTTGTTTATGCCGAGGGTAAATCGATGATAGATTCCTCCTGGGAGGATAATCATATCTCCCTTCTTAACCCATATTCGTATGCATCGATCCTCTTTATCCCTTACATCAAAGGAGCCTATAACAAAACAAACATAAAACTCAAGTGTCAGTATATGTCATTGACAACTATTGTTTTATGAATTCTTTCAAATTTGCTTTGCTAGAGTCATCTTGCTAATAGGCTATTGCTATATACTAAGAATTAAATTGCTGAAATTACATGACTTCGATCATAAAGACACATAGACTGGGTTCAAGTAATGTATACGAGAATTAAAGGACAATGAAAACTTTTCCATTGTCTGTAATAGATAGCAAGAAGGAAATATTGTTATCTATGTAACATCTATTTGACAATTTTGGATTCATAACTTTACGTATAAACATATACAACCATGGTATATTGCAAAATGACATAAAAAATCCATTTCATGTAATCAATAATTTTGTACAAAGGGGAGGATGCTAATCATGTCACCCTAAATGTTCACAAACAGATATTGAAGGAACGCTGACAATAAATATGATAAAATAATGCTTGGTTTAAAGGATATAGCTAATTCACCTCTCAATTTAAAAGAAATATCAAGTAAACTTAGTACTTCTTTTAAGTTGATCACATTATGATGTAGCACATTAATCAATACTACAACATTGCCACTGGAAAAAGGCAGTAATCTGTCAAAAAGAAATAGTGATAAATGTTAGGATTCCCACAGATATTGAGAGGTGGGGGGGGGGGCTGAATTAGTATCTAACTGGTTGTTAGATTTTCTTAACTTAAAACATGTAGAACATATTGTATATGGTGAAAATGAATAACAATAATAACAATATTGAAAGGCTAAATGAATTCAACCACAAAAACCCTAGCCTAACAATCAACAAAGATCCACCATAACATATGAAGATTACCTAAGACAATGCAAATCAAACAAAATCACAAAGATTATACCATCACATGTCCAATAGGGTTTTGATCTCCATTCTTCCTATCTCCATTGATCTTGCTTGATATATTTGCTCTCAGATTTTATATGCACAAGAGCTCAACAAAGAACAGAATGTGGTTGCAAGTAGGATCGTAGTGTAGTCAATTGCTCAAGTAATTAGGATGCATAGAATGATTAGGTCATTAGAATGCTTCATTAGGGTTTGATAATGAAGGAAGCATCTCCTTATATAGAAGACACTATATGAAATGGAGGGATAAGATTGAGAGGTGTAAAAAGGAGGTCGGCTATGATTAGAGGGTAGGTAAGGGAAATAATAAAATAATGAAAGAGGTAGGTAGTGTATGAATTAAGAGATGAATGACATGTGTCATGGGTAGAAAAGGTTAATGAATTAATTAAATAAATAAAGATTTATTTAATTAATAGAAGAAGTGGGATAATTAAATAAATAAAAATATTTATTTAATTTAGGAAAATGATAATTTAAATAAATAAATGTATTTATTTAAATGAGAAATAAGGCTAGAAGAGGATAAATGAATTAATTAAATAAATAAAGATTTATTTAATTAATAGAAGAATTAAGCTTATATATTTATTTAATTAGACTGGACAATTTTGGGTGTCTACATTTTGCCCCTCTTTGAGACAATGCGGCTTGTCGCGTTGTTTCAAAGAAGATAAGATGAACTAATACAAAGTTGCCCCAGGATGGGAATGATATGCCCCCTCGAGAGATTGGATGAAAATGTCTGAAAAGATTGCAGACAATCTCTCGATAAGAAAGAAAGGCTAGAACGGACTGACCGGATAAAGTGACAAAGTCACGGGATAAAGAAGACTGACTCGGGAAATGAAGGCTAGGGCTAGGCTATAAGATAGATCACGGGGGAAAATACATCCTCATTGTCATCTACACATCCACGAGAGCATATTACAGAGCGAAAATAGAGCAGGAGCAGTCAGTAGCGATGGCTTTCATTCACATATTCGACCGCGTTCGTCGATTCCAGAGGCCAGCCGAGGCAAGAGAGCCGGTAAGTACCACCAACCTCCTCGTACTTTGACGCATTTAATTCTATCATTAATGCATGCTAGATAGGGTAATAAATGCGCTTAGAGTAGGGTCCAAAAAGTGTCCAAAAATGTCTAGGCGCGTCTGCGTTGGTGCTAGGCACGTCTGTGCTCGCGAGGCACGTCTGTGCTTGTGCCAGGCGCGTCTGCATTGGTGCTAGGCGCGTCTGTGCTCGTGAGGCACGTCTGTGCTTGTGCCAGGCACATCTATGTCTGGATCCGTGTCTATGATATGCAGGCACATTTGTGCCAAGAAGGCACATCTGTGTCGCCCAGGTGCGTTTATGCAGAGCATAGGCACGTCTGTGTTTTTCAGGCGCATCTGTGCAGTCTGAAAGCGCGTTTATGTCATGTAAGCGCGTTTATGTTGAAAAAGTGTGAATTTGCATCTTCTAGGTCAAATCGGCAGTTCTGTGATGAACATATGCTGTCGATTGGATAAGCTGCTGAGAGGATACACTCAAGAAGGTCCTCTAGGAAGACTAGGATAGATCAAGGCACTTTGTGATGAACAGTGAGTACCAAGATAGAGTACTTTGTGATGAACAGGGAGTACTAAAGTATGAGCAGCACTTTGTGATGAACAGGGAGTGCGAATGTGAGTAACACTTTGTGATGAACAGGGAGTGTTACACATGTAGTACTTTGTGATGAACAAGGAGTACCACTAGGATAGAAGCAACACTTTGTGATGAACAGTGAGTGTCACTAGGATAGAATGTCATATGCATTTAGATAAAAAGTAGCATTTTGTGATGAACAGTGAATGCCACTATGACTGACATGAGTGATTTGCTTGACTGTAGGAGTATTTACCGATGCTAGAGTCACGGGAGAGATTCCCGTCTGCGCAGAGATTGCGACCTGAGTTGTCTGTCGAGGACCGAGCTGCTATTGAGGAGATGGGATTGAGACATGTGCTATATGTGCCTGAGTTTCGGGCAAACATGGGTTTGCTAACTGCATTAGCTTAGAGATGGCACTCTGAGACGTGCATGTTTCATTTGTCGATGGGTGAGATGACAGTCACCCTGGAGGATGTATACAGGATATTGCGGATACCGATCGATGGGGAGCTGATCCCATACAATCAAGATGGAGACAGAGAGGCCTTGAGATGGGTGTTGCAGGACCCAGGAGTGGAGATGAGGGCAGGACATGTGGCATGGGACACCATGACAGCCACAGGGTTAGCATTGTCGACAGTGATAGGAGGAGCCATCAGTGGGTTCCTGTGTCCGGATAGAGCGACACGGGGGTTGGCTATGGGCTGGGGAGGAGCACTGGAGACACTGGTGACGCAGCACACCAGATATGCCTGGGGACCGTGTGTGCTGGCCCATTTGTATTATGAGCTTCATCGGTTCGTGTATCATGGATCCGTAGGATTGGGCTGCGGAGTGACATTGCTGCAGGTATGGGCCTACGAGCATCTGTCGGTTACTTGACCGATACACTTCAGGGGTAGGGGTCATGGATGCAGTTTTGTTCATTTGTATGATATGATCACATCGCAGCCGCGGATTGGCAGGCTAGAGTACTGGCGGCGAGTGATAGACGATATCGATGTGGTCATATGGAGACCATATATGGGCTGCGAGCAATGGGAGGATGATGCAGTTGAGCTACCTTACACCTTCCAGAGCAGGTACCTGATTGGGCGGACGCCCTATGTGTTAGAGAGACAGCTTGTGGATAGGGTTGGCTGACAGTTTGGTTGGATTCAGAGGATGCCCCGGGGCTCAAGCATGTATGCCCATACAGTTAGAGATCAGGCATAGTTTGGGCCGTTGTTGTCATATGATCAGACAGTGACACAGCTGGTAGAGATGATGCCCCTACCCTGAGACATGTAGCCAGAGATCGAGGATGCTGACATGGATGCCAAGTACACAGCTTACTGGGCAGAGCATCCGTTCCCAAGATTGACAGATCCAGGAGAGGCATTGGAGGGAGATGGGGGTGGAGATGATGATGATGGTGGAGGTGATGGGGGCAGAGGCTGACGGAGGAGGAGGGGAGTAGTTGGAGAGAGGCGGGTTGCACCTCGGAGGGAGGGTGGCGAGGAGAGGTAGGCTCAGGTGGTGAGGGGTCGCGGTGGATTGCCGCTACAGGTGCCAGCAGCATAGGGTCCCAGACAGGTACAGGTGCAGGGACAGGGACAGAGATAGGTACCAGTACAGGCACCAGTATAGGTACAGGCACAGGCACAGGGACAGGCAGATGAGATCCAGGAGCTGGAGAGGGAGAGGGATCGGCTCAGGACAAGGCTCAGAGATACTGAGTGGGAGCAGGATCAGGTTATCCAGCGCTATACAGAGGCTGAGATAGCACTGAGGGCCGGGAGACAGGCGGCGAAGGATACAGGGGCAGGATACGCTTATGTCCTACGGGCAGGGGAGGAGATTGCCTACTAGAGAGAACTCTACTATGGTGCAGTGCCAGCAGATCAACGGGCGAGGAGCTTCCATAGACCGTCGTGTACAGCGACAGCTACGGGAGGGAGCCGGAGGAGACAGGCATCGAGTGGTGGGGTTATGGGTCCTCCACCACCACCAGATAGATGGGACAGGTAGGATGATCCTAGGGCGGGTCCTTCAGGGGCTCAGATTCTGTTGAGGCCAGGCGGCTCCGAGGGAGGGAGTTCATCATAGCCATAGAGGGCTCCCTTTCTATCAGTTTTTGTACCATTTTTGTATTGTAGACACCTGTGGGTGCTTTTGTAGCCATATGATTTTTGACATCATTATATCATGACATGTTTTGATTATATATATGAGATGATTCATTTTTGCAGCAGCTATATGCATGCGTACCTATGTGATGAGATGTTCTTATGTGATGTTTGTTTTATGCTATGGATGCAAATATGTATATAATGCAATGCAATATTTTTGTTCTTTTATGTTTTAACATGTTATGCATGATGCAAATGTAAATGTATGTAATGCAAATGAATATGATAATGCAAATGTAAATTGTGCTAACAGGTGTTGTGTGCAGGATGTGATGCAGTTGTGATATATATATGTATATATGAAATGCTTATATGTGGTAATGCAGGTGCAACTACATGAAATGCAAGTGTTTTTGGTGTGTCATTATACTCAGTCATGTGATAGTAGGCTACACGGACTCGAGAAGGATGATGGAAATCAATCAAGAAAAGGGGGATGGAAGATAGAAGATATGAAAGTGAAAAGAGCTTCTTGTGCATTATCATCATTGAGCTTTATTATGGCAAAATAGGTTATGACAATCGAGGCATATGTTTGACCCAGAAAGTCATTGTACCTATTTGCATGAAGATAAGATAGTCACAAACAAGGAATGCCCCAGTTCATACTAGACTCACAATGTCCTCATATCCTTGGACAAGTCATAGCATTACTAAGAGACAATCCACAGACAACAAATACAAATAGGTGACGATACCCCATCCTCGCCTTTCTAGTCAAAGACATCCTGGAGATAGAATCTCTAGTCAGAGACATCCCGGAAAAGCTAAAAGACATGTCACCAAAAAAGATGAAATCAAAAGAAAACCAAGACTCGACACCAACATCCAATGTAGTCTTCAAGTTTAGTGTCTCTTGTCACTTGTATAAGTCTTATTTGATTGTGGTCACAATGTTTACTTTCACAGAAAGGATAGATAACACTGAACCATATATTGTCTGAGTCTGTTGAAAGATTTGATTTGTTGAAGCCCATTGTTGCTGCTGTGTCACATCTAAAACTGACTAAATCCCTGAAACTGATACTTTATTGCGGAGAAGACGAAACTTTATTGCGGATTGGCGATGCAAATGCTGCTTTATTGCTGATTGTGCGCAGATAGACTAAAGAAAGCTGGAAGAAACTGTACTCCTTGAAACATGTGATGTTCTCAGTTCCACACCCATCACTAGACGTAGGATTTTGCCTTAGCCACAGATAGGATCTGATTTATTATCGATGGAAAGGGATGAAAAAGGAATGTTTATTATGAATGGCTAACCAATCTTGGGTAGATCAATAACAAGCCATGATGGGAATGGGTAACTTTATTATGGATGAATTGGTCGCGAGTGTGTGCAAAGTGAAAGGATGAAAGCGAATCCTAAAGGAGGGAGGAGCAATGTCTCTACACATGGCGCTGGTGACCCAGTTTTCACCCAGGGCGCCACCGAAGTGGTTTTCACCGTTGGACGAAATTATTTCTCTTTACTTTTTTTATTTTTCAATGCTTTTTTTTTTTTTTTTGTGTCATAAGGTGCCTGTTTGCCAGGTTTTCACCAAGTAACGATTTTTTTGTTTTATAATTTTTTTGTATTTTTGAATTTTTTTTATTTTTTTTTATTTTTGAAATTTTTTGATTTTTTTGTATTTTTGAATTAGGATATTCCGAAGAGCTATGTGTAGAACCTGTGAAGGTGCATGCTATTGATAGGATCCTCCAAAGGTTCACCTTCTGTAGTTGAGAGCTGATATGCACCAGATCCATATGCTGCTGTAATGATGTAAGGACCAAGCCAGTTTGGTTCGAACTTGCCCTTCTTCTCTCTGTCCTGCTGATTTTTGGGGTTTTCTCTGAGAACCAAGTCACCTACCTCAAATGTGCGAGGCTTGACCTTGTGATTGTAGCTGTGACTCATTCGTTGTTGATAAGCCTTGAGATGATTAAAAGCAGTTTGTCTTCCTTCATCCAGTAGTTCTAACTCTTGTAAGCGAGAGACCCTATAGTGTTCATCACTGATGATGTTTTGCAAAGAGACTCGTAAAGAGGGTAGCTCGACCTCAATAGGCAAGATAGCTTCAGCGCCAAAGACAAGTGAATAGGGTGTAGCTCCTGTAGGTGTGCGGACACTTGTGTGGTAGGCCCAAAGTGCAGGATTAAGTTGGATATGCCAATTACGGCCAGCATCGTCGACTGTCTTCTTTAGGATTTTAAGGATTGTTTTGTTAGACGCCTCAGCTTGGCCATTACCTTGGGGGTAATATGGTGTGGAGAAATGATGGGAGATATGAAAGCGGTCACAGAGTTCACGAACATCCTGATTTTTGAAGGGACGCCCGTTATCAGTGATAATGGAAACAGGAATGTCGTATCGACAAATGATATAGTTAAGGATGAATGTAGCAATTTGTTTTCCAGTAACTTGTGTGAGAGGCACAACTTCAATCCATTTTGTAAAATACTCTGTGGCAGTGATAATGAATTTATGACCATTGGAAGAAGGAGGGTGAATCTTGCCTATGAGATCGAGTCCCCACTGACAAAAGGGCCAAGGAGACGCAAGTGGTTGAAGTTCTTGTGCTGGCGCATGTATAAGGTCTCCATGAACTTGACATTGCTTACATTTCTTGACAAACTGATATGAGTCTTTCTCCATATTGGGCCAGTAATATCTAGTCCTGATGAGTTTCTTGGCCAAGGTAGGACCACTAGCATGTGGATCACATATCCCTTCGTGCACCTCCCGTAACGCAATATGAGCTTTGTCGCTTTCTAAACATTTAAGAAGAGTGCCATCTAGACCTCGTCGGTATAGGATATCAGCTAAAATGACATATCGAGAGGATTGGCGAATGAAAGTGCGACGTTGGTTATTTGATAGATCAGGAGGTAAAGTATTGTCACGTAGGTATGTGAAAATGGAACCATATAACTGGGATTTAGGACCGACAACACATATCGTCTCAATAGGCATGATCTCATATGAAGGAACCAAAAGGTTATCCACCAAGAACTCATAGCGGGTCTCGTTAGGAGGTAAATTAATCAGGGAAGCAATTGTAGCCATGGCATCTGCGGCGTGATTCTGCTCTCTTGGTATCTACTCAAAGTCTATCTTTGTGAAGTGTTGTTTCAGGTCATCCACCATTTGTTTATAAGGCATTAATTTCTCATCTTTTGTTTGGTAATCATCAATTGCTTGACGAATGACCAGTTGGGAGTCCCCAAAAACACGAAGTTCCTGGATTTTCCATTGAACTGCAATTCGTAAGCCTGTTGTTAATGCCTCGTATTCCGCTATATTGTTAGTGCAAGGAAATGATAAGCGGTATGATTTTGGTATAGAATCTCCTTGAGGATTTATAAAGAGGATGCCAGCTCCTACCCCATGTTGTGTGTATGAGCCGTCGAAGTATAGTTGCCATGGCTTTGCATGTGACATTGTCAAAATGGATTTATCTGGAAATTTTGAACTTAAAGGAACATCATCTATCATGGGAGCATCTGCTAATTGATCTGCAATGGCTTGTCCTTTTATTGCTTTTCTGTCCACATACTCGATGTTGAATTCACTCAGGATCATTACCCATTTGGCCAGTCGCCCAATAAGTGTTGCCTTATTGAGAAGGTATTTCAATGGGTCTATCCTTGCAACTAACTTAGTCTTATGAGTAAGCATGTAATGTCATAATTTCTGCGAAGCAAAGACCACGGCAAGACATGCATGCTCAATTGGTGTGTAGTTTAGCTCATACCCTACTAATGTGCGACTAATATAGTATACTGCTTTTTCCTTTCCTTCAGCCATTTGTTGTGCTAAGAGTGCCCCCAGTGCTGTTGGAGTAGCTGATATGTATAGCAACAGTGGTTGATCTGGAACTGGTGGCATTAGAATTGGCAGATTTAGAAGGTAATCTTTAAGCATCTGGAAAGCCTATTGACAGTTATCATCCCATTTGAATTTGACATTTTTATGTAGCAGGTGCTGAAAAGGATTACACTTATCTGCCAGTTGGGCTATGAATCTTCGGATGGATTGGAGTCTGCCTTGTAAGGATCGAAGTTGACTGATATTTCTTGGTGGTTGCATTTCCAAGATGGCCTTGACTTTTGCTGGATCAACTTCAATTCCTCTTTTGGATACAATGAATCCTAGGAGCTTCCCGAAGGTTACTCCAAAGACACATTTCTTGGGGTTTAATCTTACTTTGTATTTTTCCAACCAATCAAAGACGACTGAAAGTATGTCCAAATGTGTATTTCTGTCTATTGATTTTCCCAAGAGGTCGTCAACATAATCTTCCATGGTTACGTGCATGAGATCATGAAAGATAGTAGTCATGGCTCTTTGATATGTAGCACCTGCATTCTTTAGCCCAAAAGGCATGACATTCCAGCAGAAAGTCCCCCACGAACAAGTAAATGATGTTTTGTGTTGATCCTCGGGTGCGATCCTTATTTGATTATAACTAGAGAATCCATCCATCAATGATAACATTTCATGCCCTGCTGTGAGATCAACAATCAAGTCAATATTTGGCAATGGGAAGTCATCCTTTGGACAAGCTTTGTTGATGTCTCTGAAATCTGTGCAAATTATGATGTTGCGATCTGGTTTACTAATAGGTACCAAGTTGGAAATCCATTCAGGATAATCAATTGGGCGTATGAATCCGACATCGAGTAATTTCTCAAGTTCTGCTCTGACTAGTAATGCCACTTGTGGATGCATTTTTCTTAGTTTTTGTTTTACTGGTTTTGCCCCTGGTTTGACTGTCAAATGATACATTACCAAATCCGGATCTAATCCAGGCATATCAGCGTATGACCAGGCGAAGTTGATTTGCCGTTCTTTGAAGAAACTTATGAATTTTGACCTTTCAGACTCTGTCAATGATTGAGCTAGGAATATGTTGTGTGGGACTTCTTCTGTACCAATGTTTGTTTTGATAGTCTCCTCTACCAACATGGATGACTTTTCCTCACATGATGCTGGGAGAATGTCGAGCCTTCCATCTTCGAGCGCCTCGGAGAGGTTTTCGCCCTCAGATACGTCCTTTCTTTTTACTTTTTTGGGGTCAGATAGCGCCACAATGTGGTTTTTGCCATAAGACCCTTGATTTGTTCTTATTTTCACATTTTTGCGACTGGAAGGTCCGACACCCTCACCAAAATATGCCACGCTATTGAGTTCTATAGTGTATCCCGCTTTATGGTCTCCAGGGGGAAGATCATCTCGTATGCCCAAATAGTCTATAAAATCTTCATCATTTTGGAATGTGTCAAACTGTGCAGGTCCTTCATGATCCCATTCAATGAGTTGGTGGTGGACAAGGGGAAGGCCGTTAATGTCTTCGAAGTTAGCGGGTCTAAGAGTGAAGATGCAGTTATATTCGGGTATGTCAAGGTAATTATTTAGGTCATCGATGGCACTCTCCTCATCAGTCTCGATCATGAATGAATCCAAATTATCATCACTAGTAGCGCATTCCAGGACAAGTGTTCTCATCCTATGTGATTTCAACCTAGAACCTTGAGACAAGGACTATGTGGAATCCTCATGGGTTGTTTCTTGACCAACTCTGAACTTGTTATAAAATTCCTCTTCTTCTGTAGGTTCATCTGGCTCTCTGAATATCTCATTGAGCTCGTAGTCACTGGAAGACTTATTTGAACCCCATTCCCATTCGTTAGAATCTATGGAATAGCGATCCTCTTATTGCATTTTGGTGGCTTTGATTTGTAAAGCTTCTTCTATCCTTTGGGTGTGGACCTTGGAAGTTGAGAAACCAAGTCCTTTCGAGCGTTCCTTTTTGAAGGTCAATTCGGGTTGTAAAGGTTCCATGATGCCTTCCTTTCGTAATCCCAAAGGGCTTTTTCCATCATACCCGAATTTTTGTAGAATTTTGAAGCCTTTGCCATATTTCTCATATGGTAGCTTGATGTGATCTTGTGTTTCCTCTTCATTGTCTCTGAAAAGCACTTGGTATAAATCTTCCTCTTCTAGTTCACCCCATCTTTGAAAGGTGGTAGGATCCCATTTGAGCATCATGATGGAGATTTGTTTGTTAGGATGTGGTCTTCCATATTCTTTTGGGGAACTCATGACTTGTCATAAGTACATGGTTTGATTGAAAGTATATTCCCCCATGCCTTTGTCCTGAAGCTTGCCTTTAAGCTCACCTTGTTTTGATGTCAATGGTTTTAACGACTCAGGATCAATGTATGCCGATGAAGGAACAACCTCACGATTACTGGGAATGATGGTCTCAGTCTTTGATTTCAGGTTATTTCAGTATATGAATGGATTAGGATCACCGTTAACTGTTACTTCCACTCCATTATGAGGAAACTTAATGCATTGGTGATATGTGGATGGGACTGCCCTTATTTCATGAATCCAAGGGCGTCCTAGCAATATGTTGTAAGTGAGATCCAGGTCTAGGACTTGACAAACCACATCTTTTGTAACCAGCCCAACTCTGAGAGGTAATGTAACTGTGCCCTTGGCTGAACGCTCTTCATCATCATATGCTTTAATGGTGATTTTGTTTGTAGAATTCCCAGCTTTATCAGAATATCCCAATTGTGTAACAGTGCTTAATGTGCAAATGTTTAGACCTGCTCCTCCATCTATCAGGACTCTTTTTATTCGATGTTTGTGTATGAAGGCTTCAATGTGTAATGGCGCATTATGTGGCTGACTTACAGAGGCGTCATCGGCTTCGGTGAAAGTAAGGGAGTGTGGAATGGAAAGGTATCCCACCATGGCTTGAAACTGATCCATGTTCAGATCAGTAGGAACGACAGTATCTCTCAAGATTTTGTCAAGAATGGCTTTATGTGCGGGAGATATGCATAATAGTTCAAGGATGGAAATGAGCGCGGGTGTCTTCCCTAGTTTTTCTACAAGGTCATACTCAGGTTTGGTTGATGAAGAAGCGGTGTTTTTAGTTGGAGCACCTTGCAAAGTGATTTTACTTCGATGAGTTGTAACATTACATTCTGTAAAGCGGAAAATCGCGATCGAACCCTAGTTGTTCTCCCCTCTTCCGACTCCGAGGAGAGAGAAGGGAGGTTCGCTAGGATTCGATGGGTTTTCACTTAAGGGGAAGACTTTACATTCAAAAGAGGGGTTGAAACTCATAAGATTCAATCCCACACAATGTAAGATTGGATGCTAAATGAATTTCAAGGGTTAGGAAAGCTAGGCTATCCTCTTTTGTAAAGAATGTTGTTAAGGAAATTAAGCCAAGAATGCATAGAAAGTCATAAAGATCCGCTTATAAACTGAGTTTAGGTTATAGGATGAAGTTGCGGACCTGGAATTAGCAGTAAAATGTCGATACGGCGCTGTCCTGCAAATTTGAGCAAAAGTTGTTGGGACGATGGCACCCGGCGCCACGGTCCTCCGAAAAATCCGCGAAACGAAGTGGGATCGGTTCGTCTCTGCACAAGGATTCCAGATCTTCAATCTCAGCCGCATACCTGCAACCTACACACAGAAAAGTGAAGATGATGGCGGGTTAGGGATTAGGGGTTTGCCTTTAGGTCAAACCCCGGTTTTGGAATTAACCAAGAAATGAGCAAGAGCTGTAAATGTAAATGACTGTAATGTAAAACAAGTACTAATACCTTGTTCTAAGGATGTTTGTATCCTTATGTGCGAAGGTTTAGATGTTGTATGTTGTATGTTGTTTGTAGCATGTAGTAAGTGATCTCCTCTTCAATGGTTGAATCCTTGTCTTGAATGCAACACTTAGCCCTGAATGGAGACTTGGAATGATCAATTGCTTAAATGCTTGAATGCTTGAGTATAGTTTCCACGCTTTTTCCGTCATGTATCTGTTCTCCCCCAAATGAGAGAGAAAAATGTAGTTTATATACTTGTCAATTAGGGCTGATAGACTGATTTTCCCGACCTTAGTCCGACCAGGGAAGTATATTTCCAAATTGCAATCAAAAAGACCCGATATCACTTAGGAAACCGGGCCCAAAATAGGACCCAGGGACCAGGGCGTTGGGCGCCCTGGTCCTAAGGGACCAGGGCGCTGGGCGCTCTGGTCCCACCTCCGGGACAGCGGGGTGCAAGGAGGTTCAGGCCAAGGTGCTTGAAAAATGCAGTTTTTGGTGTTGTGAGCAAGTTTTGGGGTCTCCATTCAGGTTGCGTGTTGCGTCGCCATCGTGAAGACCGAAATGCAGTCGAAATTGCAAGTGTCGCAATTTTAGGACGCTACACATTCAAAGGTAGGTTCAGAAGAAGATCCAACACTTTTTAGGACAATCTTAGGTTTCTGGGTAGAATTCTCAGACGCTTTGTCCTTGATGATAATAGTAGAGACGTAATTGTCCATCGAGATGTGATTGATAGTTGAATCATAGTTGTAAGATGCTCTGGTATAATTGGTTTGATCCTCTATGGCTTTAGCTTTTCCTTTGTCATGTTTTGGGAATGGTTCCTTAAACATCTCATGTTCTTGATTAGATGAATGTCCCTCAATCTCAATGTCACCTCTATCAATGAGATCTTGTATGATGTTCTTCAGTCGATGACAATTTCCTATCTTATGACCTTTGCTCTTATGAAATTCACAATACTCATCATCATTCCACCAATTTGGTTTAACCTTTGGTTCATATGGAGGCAAATCTGGAACCGTGATTACCTTGTTTGCCACAATGCTTCTTGAAGACTGACTCAAGTGGTTCTCCCAATGGAGTGTACTTCCTTCGTGGTCTAGAAGTTGTTTGAGTATTCACTTGATTGTTTCTAGAACTTGATCCAGAAAAGATGACTTTGGGTCACACTGTGTTGGCATCAACAACACCATCATTGACTGTGTTCTTGTTCTTATTCCAAAATCTTGGCATGTCTTTTCCTTTAAAGTCATCTTTGTTTTCCTTAAATATCTTGATGACTCCTTGTTCAATTAGAACCTTTTCTATAGCTAAGCCTTTTTCAATAACATCCTTGAAGGTGGACAAACAAGCTTTCCTTACATCATAGCCAATTTCTTTGTTAACATTTTGGGTGAACATTTCTACCATTTGTTTTTGTGGAATTTCACAAGAGCATATGCTGGCTAGATTTCTCCATCTTTGTAAGAATGATGCAAAAGATTCTCCCTCTTTTTGCTTGGTGTTGCACAAAGTAGTGACTGATATGTTTGTATCTATGTCGTAGGAGAAATTTTGAATAAATGCCTCTGCCAAGTCACCCCATGACTTAATACCAGGTGGAAGTTGGGAGAACCATTCCATAGCTTGATCATCTAAGCTTTGTGGGAATAATCTCATCAAATATGTCTCTTCTGCTGCTACCTCAATGCAAGCTGTGAAAAACTGTCTTATGTGTGCCTTCGGATCCCCTTTTCCTCTATACTTATCAAATTTAGGCGTTACAAAGTGTGTAGGAAAAGGAGGCATTGGAATGCTCTTGTCAAATGGATAAGGACATATGTCTCTCATTGTGTATGTTGGCTTTGGTGTATTTGGCTTTGGTGTATTTATGTCCTCCATTTTCTTTTGCAAGTCCCTGATTTGTTGCTCCAAATTGTTCTTAGGTGGAGATCGACTTCATGGACCATACCCCATGCTTGAGGCACCAATTGGAGGAGGAGCATGTTGCATATATGGATGATATTGATCATACACATGTTCATATGGAGGAGGTCTATAATGATGCTGCGTATATGGACCACTTGGTATAGATTCATGTTGAGGAACACCATATCTATTTTGTGCATGTATACCATACTCTACAGGCATGTCATGTTCTATTGTATTGCCCCCAAATTTGACATGGGGTTTCCTTGTGTCCAAATTTTGAGCATGCCTTTGGACATCCAATTGTTTTGATGGTTGATCCTTAGCATTAGTATTTGATTGAGCATATTTGTCTGCATAAGACTTCCATAATGGTCTACGAAGGTGAGTATCATATGCTTGACCATGTGTATGTGGTACCTCTGGTTTTTGAAGCAAAGCTGATGGTGATTCAGGTACCATGTGTGGTCCTCTATTTCCTCCACTATTAGGTCTCCTTTGATCCATGTTGGAGTGAGGTTGTTGCAAAGGTTGATTTTCCATTATTTGAGACATGTCAAAATCATAAGGTATCTTGGCTCCACTTTGTGCCATCATTTGTAAGAAGTATTGTCTATCCCTCCTCATGATTTCCTCAACCAATCGATTAAAATGGGGATTCATAATGGATTCTTCCACATCTGTTGAATGTACTGAAAAGTTGTCCACATTGTCATTTTGTGTAGCATTGTTGTTTATAGCATCCATGTTCTCAACATTTGGAATGTTTCTATAGGCATCCATGTCAGGTAATGTAGTATGATCAGAATTGAAAAAGATATCATTGTCATACTCATAAGAACTCATGTTTGCGAACTCTTGAGCCTCTTTAGTTTCTCTCCTAGATTTTTGAAGACGGGTTTCAACCATGAACTAGGTATTGACCAAGATGTGTGAGACTAGATGAAAAATGGAAAGAGTATGGAAGACCAAGAGTTGGATGGAATGTAAATGAATCTGAAGTGTACTTGCAATGTCCAAAGTATAAGACCAAGTATGTATGTAGTAGAGTAGGTGTGACTTCCAAAGAGAGGATAGTTTCTCTTGATGAGGTAAGTTGACCTTGACTCTAAGTAAGACCAAATGAGACCCAAAAGTAAGAAACCTTGATGAGGGACCACTTAGAAAAGTGTTGTTGTATGTAGTGTGTTGACAAAGTATAGTGAGGACAAGCAAGTGACTTTTTGACTCAAGTTTAGACAAGTGTGACTGTAATGAGAGATGTAAAGCAATGATTGACTTTGTGAGACCCAAGGACAGGTTGAATGCTAGATGAAACCCTGGAGAAATGACCTAGGAAGCTCAAGAGTTCCGAAACTGACTGTGTTTGTTTGCTGGACTGTAACAGTTTTTTCAATTCTGGACACAGACGCGCCTGTATACTTCATAGACGCGGTTTCCCGACACAGACGCGCTTCTGAGAATTTGTGCAAAGTGTAATGTTTTCTATTAGAGCACAAACGCGATTTGCCCTTTACAGACGTGTCTAAACAACACAGACGCTTTTATGCCCGACACAGATGCGTTTCTGCAAATTTTGTGCAATTTTTCCAATCTGTGAAGTTGTTTTGTTGTGACCAAATCTGACTGTTTGACTGTTTTTCGTGACAAGAGGACACAATGTTGATGAAGACTCAATGTTTGCAAGTGTCTAGACTTCAAATGACTCCAAGAAAAGTGTGTTGTTTGATGTAAAAATGTTTTGCATACACTTGAAGACACAAAAGACACAATGTTTTGTTGTTTGGTCTTGAATGTTTTTGAATGTTTAACATAAGTCAAGCACAATTCTTATGGCTGGCCAAGACAATAGTTGTTGATCCCACATGGGGTTTTACCCCCGAGGCTACGCTATTTAGAGCGGATACTTAGATGCTTGACCTCACTGGCTCCACCCTCGACACTCACTTCTTGGGTCAGCCAAGCATCAGTCCCCATGAAAACTCCCCGTGGTGAACTTTGTATCTCTAGTAAGAACCGTATGTATGTGGGTCGCTACTAGAGGTCCGACCTCCTGCCTCAACAACTAGAAGGATTTGGGCTTCTAAAACAAAATGGTGCTAGTAAGGGCATCCACTCGTGTGGCCATACATGCGACACTTTCAGCTCTGTAAATACAGAAGGCTCCCAGCCGGTAGGGGTTATGCCCTACAACTGATCAAATAAATTTGATCAAACGGGTTTATGGGGAGACATAGTGTCGGTATGAACTAATCAGCACATGTTATTCATAGTTTTCACCATGAATACATTTATTTATAGTGGTTCGGAAGAAGATGGCTTTTCTTTTGCTACCACTTGGGTCGTTCTCTTCTCACTAGTAGTCCTAATGACCACACAGGAAGACAGGCCCTCTAAAGATCAAACAAAAAGAGCCTATTTCTCAAGACACAAAAGACAATGATTCAATTTTAGTGCACCAATTGAAGTGTTTGCTAGTCTATGAAAACAAGGCAGACAACAAAAATCCAAAAACCCTTGCCAAGGACCTGCAACAAAGAGCTGTTAGTAGTTTGGATTGTTTCAAATGATTACCCCTTCCTGCAAGCACACAAGTTAGGTAAATTTTAAACCAAAAAGACTTTGTGAAAATAGGTGCCTTCGACCAAATGATTTTGCTTTCAAGACAAGCTGCACCAATCTTGTTAGCTAGATCTAAAAATGTTAGCTCAAAATAAACTAGATCTGAAACTCTAAATGCAAAATCCGAAAACTGAATCAATAAAAACCCAAAATTCGAAACTGATGAACACAGATGCGGTTACCTTCCACACAGATGCACCTTTGTGACACAGACGCGCCTTTGTGACACAGACGTGGTTTTGTGATGCACAGACTCGACTACAGAACGCAGACGCGCTTCCTGGACACAGACGCGACTAAAAACATCACAGATGCGCCTTTAGAACACAAACGCGCTTTCCTGGAACCTGCAAAATAAAATATTGGCAAAACACAGACGCGCCTGAAAAACAAAAACGCGATCCGAAAGTACGCAGATGCGGAAATATCAAAATGTTGCCGAAAACGTCGGATCTGCAACTTCACATTACAAAATCTGCAACAAAATGTTAAATAAAAGGGACAAGAGTCCCACCGGGCGTGCCAAAATGTAAATGGTGAAAATGAATAACAATAATAACAATATTGAAAGGCTAAATGAATTCAACCACAAAAACCCTAGCCTAACAATCAACAAAGATCCACCATAACATATGAAGATTACCTAAGACAATGCAAATCAAACAAAATCACAAAGATTATACCATCACATGTCCAATAGGGTTTTGATCTCCATTCTTCCTATCTCTATTGATCTTGCTTGATATATTTGCTCTCAGATTTTATATGCACAAGAGCTCAACAAAGAACAGAATGTGGTTGCAAGTAGGATCGTAGTGTAGTCAATTGCTCAAGTAGTTAGGATGCATAGAATGATTAGGTCATTAGAATGCTTCATTAGGGTTTGATAATGAAGGAAGCATCTCCTTATATAGAAGACACTATATGAAATGGAGGGATAAGATTGAGAGGTGTAAAAAGGAGGTCGGCTATGATTAGAGGGTAGGTAAGGGAAATAATAAAATAATGAAAGAGGTAGGTAGTGTATGAATTAAGAGATGAATGACATGTGTCATGGGTAGAAAAGGTTAATGAATTAATTAAATAAATAAAGATTTATTTAATTAATAGAAGAAGTGGGATAATTAAATAAATAAAAATATTTATTTAATTTAGGAAAATGATAATTTAAATAAATAAATGTATTTATTTAAATGAGAAATAAGGCTAGAAGAGGATAAATGAATTAATTAAATAAATAAAGATTTATTTAATTAATAGAAGAATTAAGCTTAGATAATTAAATAAATAAAATATTTATTTAATTAGACTGGATAATTTTGGGTGTCTACACATATTAATACTGAATACTGGTAAACAAGAAATAATGCAATAAACAAAGATAACAACAACCACATGAAAAACACACCATAACACATTAGTTTAATGAGGAAACCCGATGTGAGAAAAACCTCGGTGGGATTTGTGACCCGCAATATTCTTACTCTCCAAATAAGAGAATATTACTGCTACAAGAGGGGCCTACACATGCAGGAAGGCCAAGTGCCTAGAGCTCACTGCTCAATTACAAATTGGGAAGTCTCACTGACTTACAAAATGGATTATATAAATCCAATGTCTTGTACTGCTTCAAAATATCATCTACTATGCTAGAGCCAGTACCGGTTTATAGCTCTGCTTCATACATAAACCCTTAACCTATAATTCGCATAATAGGTCTACCTTATTTCACCTATATATTTCCTTCCTTCTATTACAAAATGTTCTACAATGATCTCTTATATATAAGAGTCATTTTACAACTTGCCAAGTCGGCTTACAATGATTTTACAATAATAAACAAAATATGTTACAAACAAAATTCCTGTCGGCTTCTGTGCCGGTATACTTCCTTTTGTTGCCGGTGGTCTCTGTGCCGGTGTAGAGTTTGTCTTTGCCAGTGTTGGTGAATTGTATTGCCTGTGTCATAGGATTTTAAGGTTTCCATCAATGACAAAACCTTCAATCACCTATAATGTCTCATTGGAGTGTGCATTTTCCAACAATCTCCCCCTTTGGCATTGATGGCAACACTCATGAGAAAAATTCAAAAGTGTATCCAAAAATTGAAGTCCAAAAATTGTTACCAAAAATGTGTGCTCCCCCTGAGCAGATGATCCCTAAGTTATTGGATTTTTCTCATACCACTACTCCCCCTTTGGCATCAATGACAAAGGTTGTCAAAGTGTCAATAGAGTGTGGTTTCCTGCTTCATCCTTGTAACTGATTGGTTACAATCTGAAAAAGATCTGCCAAAACCAGATTCAAGCTCTCAATGAACTTTTTGTTGTCTTTTATTGCGACCTCTGTCCTCTGAACTATACCGGTGAGGTATTGCATTTGCTCTGTCGGTGTTTTCTGTCCTTGAACCAAGGCATCATATATTTCTTTCCTTAAGGAGGTGAGATAGTCCAATTTTGGACTAAGTCTCCATTTAAGATCTTTAGCCGTTCCTTTTATTCTTTCTTTGTCTCTTTCCAACATTAGTAGTTCTTCCTCAAAACCTGTTATTTTCTGCTCAAAAATTGATAATAAATCAGATAAATTGATGAAATTGTCAGCTAGTTGATTTATTTCTTCCTGTATCTTGCTATTTTTCTTGTCTATATCAACTGTCAGAAAGTTAATTTTACATGTATCCCTATACAAAGTTTTGAATTCCTTCAATGTGCTACATAGTTCCGATAGAAGTGTGTCAAATTGCCTTGTACACTTCTTTATTTCTTCCTCAAAGAATTTGTGTTTTTCCTTCTCTAATCTCTCCTTGAATGCTTCCTCTTTTATTTGTTCAACTGTCACAGTGTTTTCAGTAATATACTTAGACAAAGTGTCAAATTGACTCAAAGAATCTTTATTATCTACATTACATTTTGGTGCTATCATTTTCAAAATTGTAATGGTGTCATATATTGCCTTGTAAGCCTGTGAGCTACAATCTGTTATCTTCTTTATGGAATCCAAAAGAACTTTTGTTACATCAGTTGGTTTGAATTCTATACTTGAAGAGCCAACACTCTGTATTCCATCGGTGGGAGCAATATCCTTGCTTGTGGTGACCTTTGGTAGGTCAATTTGTGTTTCCATTTCTTTAAGCAAAGGTTTGGTTTGCTTAGTTGATGTCGATGGCACTGTCTTTGTATGAACCTGTTGTGGTGATGGAGGCTATTGCTCTGCTTGTTGCTCTGTGTTATCATCTGTCAGTTTACCTTCTGTACTATCAGTTACCGGTTGCTCATTAGCCATATCTGTCTTCTCAGTTGTATCCTTATCTACCACAATATTGACTTTTTGAGTATCAATGTCCATTGTGTATAATACCTCAGAGTTAGGATTGGTGTCCTCTTGTGGTATGTCCATACTCTCACTATCCGGTTGATTATCAGTAGTCACTATCGATGGAGTATTTAGAGGCGGTGGGGATAAGTTATCTTTTATTTTGATGCTAGGTGGTCCACCAACCTTGCCTTTTCCCTTATCCTTATCCTTCTGATATACTTTGATGGGTTTGGGGTTTCTATATTCTTCCTTCTTTTCCTTCTCTACAAGGAATATGTCCCATGCATTTGCAGTTTCCTCTGCAACCTCATTTACTCTACCAACCATAAGTGCTACATGCCGGTGTGCAGTCAAAAATACTGACCGGTTAGCCTCAGAGATCAAATCATCTATCTCTTTTGGTGAGTTGGCTGGATAAACAACAAGTAGTTTTTCAATTTTCATTTTCTTATCAAGCTCTACAACAGCTTGCCTTCTAGCTTCAAGTCTTTTAAACAGTTCTACCGATAATTCATCTACAACTTGCATTAGAAATTTCTTGTAAATGTCCATGTGTAGAATTACACTATTTTCAACTTTCTCCTTGTCATCAACTGATAATGAATCATATAATTTATTGATGTTTTTCAGTTGTCCATCTTCTGTTATTTCATCTAATAGTTTGTCAATTGGAGCAATGTTTTGTTGAGTCTTCTTCTTGGGTGTTAACTTCTTCTTCTTAGGAGTTATCTTCTTAGCCGGGGGCCTTACTGCCTATTGTTTCTGTCTGGTTCTTCTAGGAGAAAGTGTAGATATCGGTGAAGGTTCTCTTTTCTTCACAACTCTTTTAAATGCAACTGGCATATCATTTTCTGAAGAAGTTGCTACCGGTGATAGGTGAGTTTTTGGCTGTTGTGCTTCTAACTAATCTTCAGTGATATCGGTTTGTTTAAGTACATCTTCTTTGATAGCTTTAGCTTGCCTAGATCCTCTTCTTATTGTTGCTTCTACCTTCTTTACCCTTTTCTTTGATTGAATTTGGTTTTCAATAGTCTCAACACTGCCAAATACCTCTTCTTTAGGTTCCTTGGGTGTCTTTAGAAGGGCTTTTGCATATGTTTCACTTATGTTGTCATCAGTTTCATAACCCATTTCAGTAACCCAAATGGTTCTTGGGACAACTGGCTCCATCCAAATCTCAACCTTCTTAACAATAAAGCATATTTCATCCTTATACTTATTTACAATTGCTTTGCTTCTTTGCTCGAAATGTATTTGCTCAGGAATTTTCACGCTTTTTGATTGTTTGAATGCTCGATGAAATGAAATTGGAGCCAAAACATTGATTTATAATGTTATTTTTGCCAACCACCACATTTAATGCTTGCTGGTTAAGTAATGACTTAACTTATCTGCCGGTATAGAAGTAATTTTAACTTCTCACCATCAATCGGGGGAATAATATCATGTTTCACATTTGATTGCTAAACCCTCAAGGAAATTTTCTTCAGTTAGATGAAGAGTCTCCTACCGGTGGAGTGGTATTCCTATCAACAGTTAGTTCTGATTTCCTGATCCATTGTTTTGAGAATTCCTGCTTTACTTCTTCAACTTTTTCTTTCCCTTTTAAACTAGGACCTTCGTTATTTACCGGTGAGGACTTGCTTCTACAAAATTTTGCAATATGTCTAATCTTGTTACAAGCATAAGAAGTCACATTATTTTTCTGAATAGCTTTTCCATATCCTATGTCGATTTGTGTTCTGCATTGATTAGATAAGTGTTTCTGCATTGATTAGATAAGTGTCCAAATCTTCCACAAACATAACATCTTACATTCATTATGCAATTCTCATAATTATGACCAACTTTGTTGCATTTTGAACATTGACCGGTAGGTGTATTGGTATTCTGATAATTTCTAGATCTACATTGATTTGCTCTATGACCATACTTGTTACAGTTAAAGCATTTGCCATTAAATTTGTAAGCAATAGGTTGTCTTACGGGTTTACCATGATCATGTGTGTTTGCAGTACCAGAGCTTTCACTAGCTTCAAATCCAAGATCATTAGTGTCACCATTAGGTTTCTGATTCTTCAACAAGTCACCAAGTTCTTCTGAGCTTTTCTTGAATTTTTCCTTATGTTGATTTGCAGTAGCCAGTTCTCCTTCCAAGATACCTTTTTGTCTCATGAGTTCATTTGAGTCATTCTGTGCATGCATCAGATCTGTCTTCAACATATCATTTTCATAACTAAGTCTTGTGTTTTCATGTGTAGCTTCATTCAGTCTTCTAGTCAAGTCTTCTTCATTCTTCTTTCTATCTTCAATTTATTTACAAAATCTCATAGTCATATCCTGCATCTCATTCTTTGTTGTCATGTTTTCTTGTTTCAGCTTATTCATCAGGTCACTAAGAGTTTCCTTTTCATCATTCTCATTTTGTATCTTTTCACAAAGTTCTCTTCTCTTGTTTCTTGAAATGGTAAGATTTTCTTGAAGTGCTTGAATAATATCCCGTGCAGCTTTTAGATCATCTTCAAGTTTGATATTTTTCAATTTTTCTGCATCATAATCTGAGAGAGCTGCTTCTAATTGCTTCATCAAGTTTTCCATCTCTACCAGTGTCAAGATCTTCCTCATGTTGTTAGGCTTCTGAAAATAGAGGACGAAGCTCTGATACCAATTGTTAGGATTCCCACAGATACTGAGAGGGGGGGTGAATCAGTATCTAACTGGTTGTTAGATTTTCTTAACTTAAAACATGTAGAACATATTAATACTGAATATCGGTAAACAAGAAATAATGCAATAAACAAAGATAACAACAACCACATGAAAAACACACCATAACACAATAGTTTAACGAGGAAACCTAGTGTGGGAAAAACCTCGGTGGGATTTGTGATCCACAATATTCACTTACTGGCCAATAAGAGAATATTACTGCTACAAGAGGGGCCTGCACATGCAGGAAGGCCAAGTGCCTAGAGCTCACTGCTCAATTACAAAATGGGAAGTCTCACTGACTTACAAAATGGATTATATAAATCTAATGTCTTGTACTGCTTCAAAATAGCATCTACTATGCCAGATCCGGTACCGGTTTATAGCTCTGCTTCATACATAAACCCTTAACCTATAATTCGCATAATAGGTCTGCCTTATTTCACCTATATATTTCCTTCCTTCTATTACAAAATGTTCTACAATGATCTCTTATATATAAGAGTCATTTTACAACTTGCCAAGTCGGCTTACAATGATTTTACAATAATAAAAAAAATATATTACAAACAAAATTCTTGTCAGTTTATGTGTCGGTATGCTTCCTTTTGTTGTTGATGGTCTTTGTGTCGGTGTAGAGTCTGTCTTTGCTAATGCCGGTGAATTGTCTTGCCGGTGTCATAAGATTGTAAGGTTGTCATCAATGACAAAACCTTTAATCACCTACAATGTCTCATTGGAGTGTGCATTTGCCAACAATAAATGATAGGGATATAAACTGTGGTGAAATGGTTTTGTAATATTTAGCTCTTTTAATATAAATCCAACTTTTATTTAGCAAAAAAATATATTGATGAGTAAATGGTTTTAAAAAATAGAGTTTTTTCTGTATATTGAACATGGAAGTTTCAATGATGGTGTTTTGAGATGGATAATTGGAATCCCACTATTTTCCCTAGATTGTTTTAACCAAAATTTTGGACACGATTCTATTTAGTTTGCACTGATACTTACAATTCGTGCAGCAAGTTTCATGTAACCACCAGAGTCGAGTTTGTGTTGCCCGTGTTTTTCTTGTCTTGCCTTGGTTGCCTTTGACGTGTCACTCAGTCTATAAAATTTTTGAAATATGTTAGATTATATAAATATAAAGAGTAATTAATTATTACATAATTACATTCTTAATAGTATCCCGTACCTTCTTCTGGCATCTGGTGGTGTATTTCTTTTTTTTCTTTCAATTCTCTCCTTGGCATCCAAAATCAGGTCCTTCCACTCCCTCTCTGGAATCATGGGGGGACGCTCGTACTTTAGGTTCCTCTCTAAATGGGTCCTATATTGGTCCCTCACGTACTTTAGATATGTGCCATCTTTTTCAAGAAGCTTGGTTTTGTCAAAGGTGTCATTTCCAAACCACTCAACCATTTGGTTTGTCAATTCATCTTTTAACTTTTTTTCTTGGTCATTCCATCATTCCACCTTTTAAAGAAAAAAAAAACCTATTAGATTCAGAAATGAATTGAAGCTACATTTATTACACTTCAAGAAATGGATCAAAGGAAAATTATTCTAGCAATGATATGAAATTAAAATGGTGGATTAGGGTTAGTTCACATATGATGTACCACCTTTTATGTATGGTGGGCCCAAATATTTGCAATGCAATGTCACTAAGATGTTTATAGAAAATATCATTGCCTGCAAAAATTTCATGGGATCATTAGTCCAAAACGAGTGATCATAAAGTAAATTACAATTAGAGTATATATAATAATAATTTTAAAGTACCTAGAACCTTTTGTATCTTTAAGGGAATCATTTCTTCGTCGCTCACCACCAATGTGGCCTGCAACGTTCCCATACTAGAAATATGAGAAGATCCAGGAAATAATGGTATGTTATCAGCAGTAGTCGCCTATGGCACATCCTCATGTGCATCTCCTCCCACAAAAAATGAATCCACTATGAAATGGCATTAGAATTCAAGAAAGAACACTTGAAAGGAAATAAACACATGACACAAGATAGAGCAAAAGAGGGATCTACCAATAGTGGGCGGGCCAATATGACATGTAGTAGAGGATGTTTGCATGCTACGTGTTGTTGACATTGTAGTCAGCAATACAAGTGAGGGTAACCTCTGATGAGGTGGCGGCGACATTTGCACAGGAACATTGATAGCACCTAAAGAATAATACATTAAATATATCAAACATTAAATATATTAAAAGTGCAAGAATTGTAAACAAGGATGAACCTTTATTTTGAAAATTGACAGTATCAAGTATGATGTGTTTTGGGTACTCAAAGTGATAAGCCAAGCAAGCGATAAGACAAGAAAATTGTCATCACCTGAAGATCCTACAACACCCTGATCATGGCAACGACTTTCATGAGGGCGGATAAATTATTGTAAAAACAATATGTACATATTTTAGTTAATGACATAAAAGAGAATAAAATATAAACCATTATTGAACTTTTGTTATAATTAAAGCTTTCATTACTGCTTACTTGCAAGTTTTCTGTTGTCTGAAGCAATAATTCCACCCTCTCTCGTATCTCATCAGTAATAGGATGCATGGCTGCCAAAGAAACAATCTCTGTTCTAATTTTTCTAAGAGGAATTTTAAAGAATTCCATAAGGTTTGTGGAATCTTTAGGGTCATCATCGCTTAACCCTAATGATTCCAAATCCCTAGAGAGGTGCTCAGGTACCGTAACTCCCTTTCCCTTTCCCCGAACATCCGTCTGTGTCAAGAATATCATTAGCAATTACAAAATTAGTATAAATCACTAAAAAAAAGAACATAATAATGTAACAGTTTGCTTCTATCTAATTTGTACAATTACAATGAGGTTTATCTACTCTGTAGAAGTGTCACAACCTACATCCCTATCTGTGATATGTGATGGATCCATGTTGCCCTATGACAAAGAAAAAATATAAAAAACGTTAGCAAAATTAAACCAATAGACTTAGCAAAAAAACTTCATAATAAAATGGTATATTGGATTGATGAATTGGAGGTTGGTTAATAGTATATAGTACGTATCGCCCCCATGATATTAACTTTGTTTACATCTATATGGTTCAAACTGTAATCGATTAGAAGCTCTTCGCCTGCACTTCTTGATTTTATCGCACATACAAATACATTATTTCCCTCACGCGCCTCAAATATGCAATTGGGTTGTTTATTAGTTGACCCAGGTCTTGTACTATTTATAAAACTGCAATATTCCCTGTTGCTTTTGGCCGACCATCAATGTATACAGCCACTCGCTTACTTTGATCATTATCTTTTTGTTGTATATAATTTGATGACAGTGCATACCTATGCATACTTTTTTTATATTTAACAATCTACATCCAATTATTGTAATTTTTACAAGGTCCAACAAACTCCATCAATTCAACAACTCTATTGTAACAGACCTTTATGCTGTCCATGGAAAATAAGCCTAAACCATGTAATGACGAAGGTGTTATGCGATATATCCTATCATTAACACAAAAAATGGTGTTTATTGGAGGAAGTTCCTTGGGCACCCATTGTTTCTGTAGATGTTTGTACCTCAGTGGCACCTCAAGGCCACCTTTGGTCTCATCATCATAAGAACATGACCCCCCTTGAGCAAGGAAAAATTTCATGCGTTTATTGAATTTTTTTCTAATCTTTTGACCTCTTGTTGATCTCCCTATTGTAGACCTACTACATGTGTCACTTTCATTTTCTATTCCTGCATTTTCGTCACTCGACGAAGACAGATCTGACAAATACCTATTTGGGGGTACCTGCACTCCATGAAATGAGAGAGTTAATTGGTAATGAGAGAGAAATTTTGCAAATGAGGGTAATGTTGATGAAGAAGTCAGCCCTAAAGTTGATTTTGGGATTAAAATTGGAATAAGTCCAACTGGGGCCTCAAGTGTTGATAACTATATTAGATTTGCTGCTAATGTCAAGGTTTGAAAAACTGAGGAAGTTTGTTTTCCAAGTAATTTTTAAAAACTAAACTATTTCTATAGGGTGTATTGACTAGTTATACCTGTCCATCCATGAGATTGTGTAGGATCCTCATCAAAGGGGTTCAGGGTCCTGTACAATGTAATTCAATTATCTTATGTTAGCTAAAAATTACATAGTACACAACATGAACAACATGAACTTTGTAGACAAAAAGAGTATTAAATAATAAAAAGATGTTGTCATCCAAATCATTGTAAATTTTTTAATTCCTTACCTTTACTTTATGTATACTATGCAGGATCCTCAACTAAATGGTTGACGATGTTTGTAGTCAACGACCTGTTCCCACCAAGGGTGACAACATCACACATGGACTATACCTAAAATCAACACCATCAATTGAGCAGCATAAGCAATACTACATTTGTAAGTTGATAAACAATAAATACATACATATCATAAGCATCGTAAGCATCACATGATGTGTCATCATATATGTAATTAAGCATCACAATTAGCATCTCATATGTGTCATCATAAACATGTAATCCATCACATATGTATCATAAATCACCATCCATCACATAGGTAATAAAAAATCCACATTCTATAAATAAACACAAAGTTCAAAAAATGTCACATGCATCATCATAAACATGTGATCCATCACGTATGTATTTTAAATCAACATCCATCACATAGCTAATAAACAATCCAATTTCCATAAATAAACACAGTTTAAAAAATATCACATAAATAGTCACTCTCCCTATCTCCATCTCCATATTAAAAGGTGCATCCTGAATTAATTATGTAATGGCATTAGAATTCAAAACATAATGAATTAATTATGTAAAAAAAATTCTATCAAGAAGTCAATATTAAATAGATAATATACTAATCGCATACCTTATACATTTCATTCTTCATCATCATGAACATCAAGGTCATCATCATCATCATCATCATCATCATCATCATCATCATCATCATCATCATCATCATCATCATCATCATCATCATCACCATCACCACCACCACCACCACCACCACCACCACCACCACCACCATCATCATCATCATCATCATCTTCTTCTTCTTCTTCTTCTTCTTCTTCTTCTTCTTCATTATTGAGAAACTGTCGATCGTGATCATCATCCACTTCATCTTCTACTTCTTCGGTATCTTCTTCTTCCATCACATTATACTTTATCAGCCTTTCTCTTGGATCATGTCTAACAACAAATGACCAACCCAGTTTATGGGGAACCTCTAAGTAAAATACTTGCTCACATTGGCTTGGAAGAACATAGGGCTCATCCCCAATTGGTTCAAATGACCTTGTATTTAGCACTGTAAAACCATTATCATGTTCAATAACAGTTCTATCTGGATCATTTTTTATTCAATCGTAGCCTATACCATTTGACGATGAACAAAACTAATTTGAAGGAATTAAAGTCACACTCAAGTATATCATCCAAAATTGCATAGTATCTATTTTGAAACTGTTGAGGATGTATGTCATTTATCGATGAAATATTTGTCACCTCAAAGACTGTAGTGATGCCAGAATCACAAGTTTTCTTTGTGTCATTGTAAAGCGGAAAATCGCGGTCGAACCCTAGTTGTTCTCCCCTCTTCCGACTCCGAGGAGAGAGAAGGGAGGTTCGCTAGGATTCGATGGGTTTTCACTTAGGGGGAAGACTTTACATTCAAAAGAGGGGTTGAAACTCATAAGATTCAATCCCACACAATGTAAGATTGGATGCTAAATGAATTTCAAGGGTTAGGAAGGCAAGGCTACCCTCTTTTGTAAAGAATGTTGTTAAGGAAATTAAGCCAAGAATACATAGAAAGTCATAAAGATTCGCTTATAAACTGAGTTCGGGTTATAGGATGAAGCTGCGGACCTGGAATTAGCAGTAAAATGTCGACACGACGCTGTCCTGCAAATTTGAGCAAAAGTTGTTGGGACGATGGCGCCCGGTGCCACGGTCCTCCAAAAAATCCGCGAAACGAAGTGGGATCGGTTCGTCTCTGCACAAGGATTCCAGATCTTCAATCTCAGCCGCGTACCTGCAACCTACACACAGAAAAGAGAAGACGATTGGGGGGTTAGGGATTAGGGGTTTGCCTTTAGGTCAAACCCCGGTTTTGGAATTAACCAAGAAATGAGCAAGAGCTATAAATGTAAATGTATGTAAAACAAGTACTAATACCTTGTTCTAAGGATGTTGGTATCCTTATGTGCGAAGGTTTAGATGTTGTATCTTGTATGTTGTAGCATGAAGTAAGTGATCTCCTCTTCAATGGTTGAATCCTTGTCTTGAATGCAACACTTAGCCTTGAATGGAGACTTGAAATGATCAATTGCTTGAAGGAATGCTTGAATGCTTGAGTATAGTTTCCACGCTTTTTCCGTCATGTATGTGTTCTCCCCAAATGAGAGAGAAAAATGTAGTTTATATACTTGTCAATTAGGGTTGATAGACTGATTTTCCCGACCTTAGGCCGACCAGGGAAGTATATTTCCAAATTGCAATAAAAAAAGACTCGATATCACTTAGGAAACCGGGCCCAAAATAGGACCCAGGGACCAGGGCGCTGGGCGCCCTGGTCCCACCTCTGGGACAGCGGGGTGCAAGGAGGTTCAGGCCAATGGTGCTTGAAAAATGCAGTTTTTGGTGTCGTGAGCAAGTTTTGGGGTCTCCATTCAGGTTGCGTGTTGCGTCGCCATCGTGAAGACCCAAATGCAGTCGAAATTGCAAGTGTCGCAATTTTAGGACGCTACATTTAGCCCCCACTTTAGCGGGAGTATGTATGCTCATACTTCCGGTAAAGTACAAGGAAACAACATTGAAAGACTTTCACCACGTCAAGGAGGCAAGACACACCAAGCCCCCAGTGGACTAAGGATCTTACGACTTCGATTGACAAAGTAAAAGGGAAGATCACGAGGAAGAACCATGACTGTCAGTAGTAAGGTTCCCTCACTATGAGTCATGTAAAATACCAAAAATTTTCAAGGCAAAGCTAAGTTCTCCAAGAAATTTTCATGTATCGTGAAGGGATAGACAGGGTGTATGCCCCCCTACGTTAAAGCGATCGCACGTGCCTCAACGGGGGTGATTGTTTTAATGTAGTGATACACATAAGAAATGAGAAAGGAAAGGAGCACGTTATCGCAAAGATTTAGCCCCCAAGTGTGAGATAAACCCAAGGATAATAGACACAAAACACAAAGCACGAGGTGACTTCGCTTTCCTTGGGGTCAGTATGCTGTATGATAAGTCATGTATATATCATATGTATGTATGCATAATTGTTCTTCATTCTGCAATCAAGGAAGGTCACCTAGAAGAAGGGAACACATGTGTCTTTTGAGTCAACATGAGAGAGACCAAAGAGATCTCAATGCTTTGCATCGTCCTCAAGTAGACAACACTAAGGACGACAAATAGAAGAATGAGAATAACATATAGAAGAAGTAACAAAAGAGAGGGGGAGAGAATCTACCATGCTAATGTAACTAGTCTAGCACGTCATCTACCCCCCGATCTTGCTGATCAATGTTTCGGGAAGGCAGGGAACACGCTAGAGGAGGAACATCCAACACAGCAGATGGAGCTATCACAAGGTCCAAACAAGGGCTATGTTCATGTTCCAAGCCACATTGTTCTTGTCTAGGAGCTAGGATAAGTGCTTTAGAAAATTCATTAGATAAATGGTTATCAACATCAACAAGTTCATATTCACTATCAGAAGCAAGAGGAGTAACATTTTCATCATGCATAACATTTTCATCTATATCATCATCAAGATTTATAAAAATAGGATCTTTAACTCGCACAGGATCAAGACCATCATGTATCTTGTGTATAGGAGATTTAGGCTCAATATCCGGCTGAGGAGAAAATGGAATAATGCTTGTTGAAGGTGTTTTTGGAGATTGTAAAGTTTGAGAAGCGGTTGCTTGAGCCCTAAGACGACGTTTTCGTCGGCGTTCGCGTGCAGAACGATTACGTCTAGTCTTAGTAGGAAGTGTAGAAGATAGAGGAGGAGGAATATTCTCATCCTTATCACTTGGGTGTTTAGGTTGTGGTCTCTTAGGCTGGATAATAGGAGAGGAAGAAGGTCTCTTCTCTCTATAAAAGGCAGGAGGAGGAACTGCTCCATATAAAGGAGGAATTTTTGGTTTAGGGAGAAGACCAAGTCCATCATGACGAGGAGGTATAGATCTACTCTTAGAAGATTTATTAGGCATAGACATAGTCACATCCATGGGGACGGATTGGGAATCTTCTTGAGGAAAGACATTAGTTTTATCTTTCAAAGGAAGAATTTCCTTCTCAAGAATGATAGGAATGTCAAGTTTGGGTGTTCTAGGTTCACTTAAAGATAGGATCATATCTGTTTTCCACTTTTGATAAGATTTAAAAAGATGATCACTTCGCGGAGGAAGAGATTGGAATTGTTTAGGCCAAAAGTAATCAATAGGAACACAAGAGGTTCTTTCAGCTGGTTTAAAGAGACTATGATTGACAGTAACAACTTCACCATTATGGGGAAATTTCAAACACTTATGTATAGGAGAAGCAATAGCCTTCATGGAAGATAGCCAAGGATAGCCAAGCTTCACACGAAATTGTTCGGAAGAAGGAATAATAGCAAAGTTCACATCAAGAGATTTATTATGGACCTCAATAGGCAATGTAATAGAACCAATTGCAGGAGAAGAAAATGCATCAAATAGTTTCACAATCACATCTGTTTTGTCAAAGATCACTTGATTCAATTGCAAAGTAAAAATAAATTCTTCAGTAATAACATTAACCATGCACGAAGGATCAACAAGCACTCCACGGCAAGGTGTATTTTTGACTTTTGCAACTATGTATAAAGGACCATCAGGTGCTCTAATGGTTTCACTAGAATAAAATGTGATGGAAGGTTCTTTAGGGATTTCTTGCTGCTCTACAAAGTTAATCACATTCGGAGTCATAGACACAAGACCATCAGATGAGAAAGAGGAATCATTAGCCTCAATCGCATTAGAGGTATGAGAGGTATGAGAAGGTAATGGATCAGTGAAAATCTGAAGATTTTGGTTAGGAGGAGCTACAGATGTGTTGCCTTTATCATTCACTCCAGAAACAGAAATAGTATTATTATCAATCAAATCCTGAATTTTACCCTTTAAAGAAAAACATTTTTCAGTATCATGACCAGGCTGACGATGAAAATGACAAAAAGCTTTGTGATCAAAATAAGGTGAAGTAATCTTTGCAGGATCAATTTGTCGTACAGGAGGAAGAGTAAGCACATTTTGTCCCAATAACTTATTCATAATATCATGCAATGATTCATTCAAAGGAGTATACTTTCTTTCTTTCCTGAAAAATTTAGAAATAGGAGGCACACCTGATGCTGCATTCACATTGTTGTTGATGATGTTTTCATTGAATTTGATGGAATCTCTGTTCGGTTTAAACTTCCCAAATGGTTGTTGACTGCTATCACCCTTATCACTCGGAGCCATAGGATGTGATTGTTCCATTTGACTCACAGTCAGTTGATAATTGTGAAGAGTGGCACACAACTGTTGGAAAGAAGTAAACTCAGAAAACAGAAGTTTGTCTCGAATATCTTTTTGTAAATTAGAAATAAAGATTCTTTGAATATCATTATCAGGCACTGGAAAAGAAATTTGAGCATACAAATGCTTATATCTACCAATAAAGTCAGTCACTTTTTCTTTAACACCTTGTTTACAATGCATTAAATCAATCAAAGTAACTTTAGGACTTATATTGTTTTGAAATTGTTGAATGAAAGCATTTGCAAGTTGTTCGAAAGAAGTAATAGAATAAGAAGGCAACGAGCAATACCATTGTAGGGCTTTGTCTCTTAATGTTCTAGTGAACAGTTTTGCAAGCAACCTTGAGTCATAAGCAAAATCAGTACAAATTGTTTGAAAAGTCTTAACATGTGTTAGAGGATCTCCTTTACCATTATAAAGCTCCAAATGTGGGATTTCAACATGTTTAGGAGGGATAGCTCGAACAATATCAAGAGAAAGTGGGCTCGCAACATCAAATGTGGGCACACTAAACTTAGATTGATTCATAGAGGCAATTTGTTGCTGTAAAGAAGAGACAGTTTGTGCAAGATTGTTAATGGTCGCTTCAGTCGAAGAGTTCATATTAGGTGTGTTAGATTGAGATGGAGGTGTGATGTTATTGAAAGAAGGTAAAGAGTAAGGTGGTGGGACCCTATGATAGTCAACCATAGGGGATGATTGGATAGGAGGAACACTACAAGGAGGAATGGAATGGTTAAATGAATTGCCCCCTTGCGTCATGTTCATTTGTGAAGATGTAATAGGAACATTCATTGAAGGAATGTACGAAGAAGTTGGATTGAATGAAGGAAGAGGATTAATTGAAGAAGGGGGAGGATTGCCCCCATGACTAGTGATCACATGAGTAATGTCTTGTATAGAGGTAGCCATGATGTTTGATGTAAAGGTAGGTATACTAGCAATAGGAGTGGTCAAAGGAATAGAATGATTGACTTGTGTAGGAGGTTGTGTATAACCTAAAGATTCAACACAACTCTTCATAGGCATCACATTCGAATCCACAATATGTGTGATACCACGTAAAACATCAATTCCATTCTTATCACTTTGAAGCATGCATTTTAGACCCTCAATTAAAGGAAGAGCTTGACTATCGGGATACTCATGAGACATCCATTGGTGAAAATCGTCAAATTGGTTATCCAATTTGGAAAGTTGTTCAACGGAAGCTTCATGGGGAGCTTCTTCATCATTAGGAGGATTAGAGGAATTACCCATGTCCTCGTTAAAAAGGCTATTCAAATTAGGTTCCATTTCCTCAGTAATTAAACCTCGGAAAGACTTAATTCTACGGCTTCGTCTAACGGGAATAGTGTAAGTAGGGCTTATTGTTGTAAAACTCATGCACTAGAAAGAGAGAGAAGATTTTGAATTTAGAGGTAGCAATTTTCAGTAAAATCAGCCAATCTTCTGGATTTAAGCTGTTAAATGCAATCACAACAGTCTCCCAAAATTTCGGAAAAAATGTCCGGGACCGTGGCGCTCGGAGTGCAACACGGTCCTTGCAACTTTTTTCAAAATTTGCAGGGATGAAAGGTATGATGATTTTAGAGCTAATCTGAAAAAATTGAGGGATTTTACGATCTGTAGATAGGCCAAATTAAAGTTGCAATCTCAAAATTGAACCCTATCAAGATTGTCGAAAAATGCAAAATTTTGAGTTTTGAAAAAGAGAGGGAAACTGAAATTTTGAATCTTATGATTTTAGAGGGAATGTCAAAAGCAATGCAAATTTTGAAAATTAAAAATTGACTCAATTTCACGCAAAATTCAATTTTGAAAGCGGAAATCAAAGTTGTTGTAATTAAGCACTTAATTTCAAAAGTCATAAATTGCAAGAATTTGAATAAAGCACTGAAATTTCGAATGAATGTAGACACACTTTTCAGATTTATGATAATAAAAACGCAATTTTGACACAAAATTTTAATTTCGACAATTTTTTGAATGATTAGGAGCCTTAGACCAAGCAATCGCAAGACCAACTTTGACTGTAATTTTGAAGGTGTTATAATTGACAAAATCAGCCAAAATTCTAAATTTTAGCAGAAAAACACAGTAAGATGTCACTCCCGAAATTTCGGAAAAAATGTCGGGGACGACGGCGCTCGGAGTGCAACACGGTCCTCGCAACTTTTTTCCAAATTTTCAGGGATGAAGGATATTGTGATTTTATTGCAGAATCCAAAGTTACAGCTGATTTGGAGATGTTTTGATCAGTGAAATTGTCGGACAAAGGTTGAATCAAGAGGGTTTCAAAAATTAGGGTTTTGACACTTAACCACTTAATTTTCAAAATTAAAGCATAGATATGAATTGATAATTTATAATAGAAAAGCAGATCTGAAACAAGCATTAACAATTAAACATTTCGCAAGTTCAATGTTCAAAAATAAAATTTAGGGTTTTTATGCAATCATCTCTAAAATTTTGCAAAAGATCAAACATGGAAATGTAATCAACTTTTCAGATCTAAGCATGAAAAATCAGAAAGGATGTTCACGTCGGGTTCACCAAAATGTAAAGCGGAAAATCGCGGTCGAACCCTAGTTGTTCTCCCCTCTTCCGACTCCGAGGAGAGAGAAGGGAAGTTCGCTAGGATTCGATGGGTTTTCACTTAGGGGGAAGACTTTACATTCAAAAGAGGGGTTGAAACTCATAAGATTCAATCCCACACAATGTAAGATTGGATGTTAAATGAATTTCAAGGGTTAGGAAGGCAAGGCTACCCTCTTTTGTAAAGAATGTTGTTAAGGAAATTAAGCCAAGAATACATAGAAAGTCATAAAGATTCGCTTATAAACTGAGTTCGGGTTATAGGATGAAGCTACGGACCTGGAATTAGCAGTAAAATGTCGACACGGCGCTGTCCTACAAATTTGAGCAAAAGTTGTCGGGACGATGGCGCCCGGCGCCACGGTCCTCCAAAAAATCCGCGAAACGAAGTGGGATCGGTTCGTCTCTGCACAAGGATTCCAGATCTTCAATCTCAGCCGCGTACCTGCAACCTACACACAGAAAAGCGAAGATGATTGGGGGGTTAGGGATTAGGGGTTTTCCTTTAGGTCAAACCCCGGTTTTGGAATTAACCAAGAAATGAGCAAGAGCTGTAAATGTAAATGTATGTAAAACAAGTACTAATACCTTGTTCTAAGGATGTTGGTATCCTTATGTGCGAAGGTTTAGATGTTGTATCTTGTATGTTGTAGCATGAAGTAAGTGATCTCCTCTTCAATGGTTGAATCCTTGTCTTGAATGCAACACTTAGCCTTGAATGGAGACTTGAAATGATCAATTGCTTGAAGGAATACTTGAATGCTTGAGTATAGTTTCCACGCTTTTTCCGTCATGTATGTGTTCTCCCCAAATGAGAGAGAAAAATGTAGTTTATATACTTGTCAATTAGGGCTGATAGACTGATTTTCCCAACCTTAGGCCGACCAGGGAAGTATATTTCCAAATTGCAATCAAAAAAGACCCGATATCACTTAGGAAACCGGGCCCAAAATAGGACCCAGGGACCAGTGCGCTGGGCGCTCTGGTCCCACCTCCGGGACAGCGGGGTGCAAGGAGGTTCAGGCCAATGGTGCTTGAAAAATGCAGTTTTTGGTGTCGTGAGCAAGTTTTGGGGTCTCCATTCAGGTTGCGTGTTGCGTCGCCATCGTGAAGACCGAAATGCAGTCGAAATTGCAAGTGTCGCAATTTTAGGACGCTACAGTCATCCAACTTTTTTATGCAAAATTTATGACCATTGCAACACATAGCGTTGTAGTGTTTGACTTGCGATATGTCAAATATGTAAAATTTATTGCATTGTGAGTTGATAAACATCTGGGTGATTAATAAATTTATACGTACCTGTTTATCTCTTAAACCATATGCTAAATCAATTTCCCTTTGCGTAACATTGGAATTTCCATTACGATGAGCTTCTTTAACCAATGAAGCCACACCTTCCCATGTTAACGTGTGTCTAGAATGTTGACAACATTCAATCAATACCGTCATCCAATCAAGATTGTTTGCAATATACAAATGTAGTGCATCCCACTCTTGACCAACTGTACAAAAAATAAATAGACGTCTTACAATCGATTTGTTTTGAAGATTAAGAATTAATTAACTACAATAACATCTTATAATTACCTCTCACTTTCCTCAATCTACCTTTCCCTATCAAGTACTCTCCTTCGAATTTGTTAATGGGGTTGGGATCCCAAATGCGATCCACATGGATCTTTGCTGCAAACTTAGGAAGATATTCAAAAATGTACACCATAGTCTGGTATACCATATATCCCTCCACCATAGAACCCTCTGGATGTGCTCTTTGTCGAACCAAAGCCTTCAAAAATTTCAAGTGCCTCTCAACCATCCACATTAACCTAGTGTGTGCAGGTCCACACAATTCAATCTCCTCAACTTGGTGTATGAGGTAGTGTTCTTGTGCATTGAAAAAAGCTGGAGGTAGACACTTTTGCATTTCACACATTAAATGAGGAATTTTTCTCTTCCAATATTTTATATCGTCTTTATGGATTTCTTTACATGACAACCACCTACAAGATATTCAAGACACAAAAAAAATATTACATAACAAGTAAAACAAATAGCAAATATAATATCTGTACAACGAACTGGACAAATATCACTACTTACCTCATGTATTTTCCAAGATCATATATGACTTGCTTGACATTATTATCGAAGTTGTCTGGGAGAGATAGAGGTAGAACATACTGCAACAATTATAAAATTATCTTTTCATTTTTTTGTAACATAATACAATGAAAAGTACATTTACGCGTAGTACTTAAATACATACTAAAAACACAAGAACATGAATTACCTTAATGAAGGTATGCCGATCCTGTGTTTTCATCCTTGGCCCAAATTCACTTTTCTTTGATATGAGATTGTTTATGTTCGCAGCAAATCCTGTGGGAAATCAAATTTTTCGTATGACTTCTTTTATAGCATTGCTTTGTTGGTCCGTTAATAACCAAGGAAGCTCACTTATATTAATCTGGTCTCCATGGCTATTTGATTGAATGACATTTATCATTGCATGATTGGAATCATGAATTTCACTACATATTTTGACAATATTTTCTTTGTCAGGCCTTCCATCCAATATTCTCCATAATGTCTATGTTATATTCTTTCCAATATGCATAATATCAAACAAATGAACAATTTATAACTGCTCGTAGTAGGGCAACCTACTAAATTGTCGGGGATAACTTTTTTGTCCCTTAGGAAGGTGGCCATTTATGCCTTCATGACCTTCATGATCATCAATCACATCATCAGTAAACAAAACAAAATAGAAAAGATGTTTTATGACAAACCAATAGATGGAATGGCATTACCTTGACGATTAATTCTATTATATTCCAACTTCCACAAGTGAGGTGTCATTCTTCGTGGCTTTGATGTATTCTCTTCTTTCCCATTGAAAAGATGTTTTTCAGTATTTCAATACTTATGATTTTTGTGGAGAAAGTGCCTATACTCATCAAACACCTGCTTTCCTAAACTTTTTGAATGACGAGATTTTATCTTTGGACCACAAACAGGACATGCAAATTTTCCCTTTCTTTGAAGACCTACAAGATAATGTATAATTGGATTAAATATGATATTTTTTTGAATTATAATGTTCATGCACAACTTAAACACTATAACATACCACAAAAATGTGTTAGCCCTAGGGCATCGTGTATTGTCCATAGAAGCAACACATGGAGTTGAAATTGTCTTTGTCCTATTGGTTTAGAGACGTCATACATACTGACACCATTCCATAACTCCAACAACTCGTCGATAAGAGGCTCGATATATACATTCATATCTTTAACTTGGTACTTACCTAATCAAATGAACACAAACATTACATAATTATTATGACCATTTTACTGCAATATTTATAATTAAATTTAGACAACTATATTTAAATGATAAAATACCTGGAACAATCATTGCCAACATTATGTGCTCCCTCTCTGTTGAAATCCATGGAGGAATGTTATTGTTGATAGCAAAAACAAGCCACACTGAGTAAACAAATCTCATCTCTCCAAATGGATTGACACCGTCCGCTGCCAACGAAAGCCTGAGATTACGAGGTTCTTCTTTAAAATGTGGCCACTTTTCCTCTATGTCCATAAATGTTGAACCATCTGCAGGCATTCAAATAATGTCATCTCGACTTCTATTGCATGCATGGTAATCCATAAATTGTGCCAAGCTAGTGCACTTGAATAATCGTTGCATACATGGAATAATGGGAATATAGCGAAGAACCTTGCGAGGAACCCTTTTTGTTATTTGATTTGTTTGATATCTATTGATATGACATTCAGGGCATTCAATTCAAAATTCATGTTGTTTGTGATATATAATATGATCATTGGGACAAGCATCTATTGCTTGATACTCCATTCCAATATCTTTCATAACGGCAGATAATTCTCAGTATGAGCGAGGTAGAATATTTGATGGTGGTAACAAAAACTCACCTATCAATCTACAACAAAAAAATATAATTTGTTAATATAAAGAATATTAATGGTACAACATGATTCATAGTTTATTATGACATATATGACATACGTGACATTGTTATGTTGGATAAACCATTCATAACCTTCAAGTTCACCAACAACAATACAACAGAGAGAAGAGTTGTCTGTGAGCCTTCGTAAAGGGCCTCAGATGCCTTCTCAATTAAAGGGACATCATGAACAACATCAAGGTCATCTTCATTATCACGATCAACTGCATGAGTACTAAATGTGTCATGGATCAATGTATTTGTACCATCATCTTCAATTGTGTTTTCTGGCTCATGATCGTCATCTTCCATGGGATCATTATCTTCAGCTTCGATATTCACACCTCCATGTTCGTCCACTTAGAAAACCATATTCTCCGGGTTGTGTTGATCCATACCATGTGCTCTGGGGTGCTCAACCTATATAAAATTGATAAACATAAATAAACCATGATCATGATCTCATCATCACATGATTTATTATGTATATAAATTGTTAAAACAATATAATGAAAAACTTACCAATGGATGATAATCATGTCCACCTTCAATGTGACCATGCAAACTACAATGTTTCTTCTCTATTTTGATTAGAAGTCTTCTAGTCTTTAACCCCTTACAAATTTTGCACGGACAATAACATTTTCCATCACCTTTTCTTTTCAAGTTAGACCATAATCTAGCAATTGTCTTCTTATTTTGTTGTTCATTGATATTGCTTGACATGGTCTTTCTTCACAGGAAAGAAAATCGGGCTATAGAACTAGTTATATAGAAGTTGAAATGTTAGTTATGAAATCATGTTTCAGTATAATATACCAAATTAAATTACTTGAAAATAGAAATTATCATCATTGAACCAAAACCATTTTAACTCTTCTTTTTCATCTCAAAACATATCCAATGGCTTTGTGGTATGCAATCCTTGTATAATATATTAAGTTGACTAATGTCTAATTGGGGTAATCCATGAGTGTCTAATGTGAATTCAGTATCCTAAACATTGGAGAGACCTTATCTGACTTGCCTAATCAATGTGGTTGTTGTCCTAATATGAAATACTGAGTTCTACCCTTGCCTCTACATCAAACTTCTCACATCATGTTTCTTCAACAAAAAACACTAATATGAATTGAGCCAACACCATGAGGATAGGGTCAAGTATCATGGCAACTAATCATAATACATGAAGAAGGGGTTCACACATAAGTGTTGGCTCTCAACAATTCCACACTTCCAAAATTGTCAGTCTCAAGACTTGTCATATTGGGTGAGCACTCATTGATGGCCACAAGGCCAAATCAATGTATGTAGGCTTCGAACTCCTAACTCTAGGCTAGGAGGACCCTACAAAAGGTCTATGAACACTCACTTGGTATTACAATAGAAAGAGCCTTCCTCTAGAACTTTGTTTGCAACACACACATCAATATTTGTAATAATTGTTATGATGGATGGTCTATTAGGACGGTAAATAAAATGCTTATTCTTTTTCCACCCTTTGAAACTACAACAAGGTATTTGACTTGGCAGGGTCCCCACACATCACTTCAACACCAAACATTAGGCAATTCAACCTTTTTCCTTCTCAATGCATTTTTTTTGGTCTTTCATTGGTTTTCTCAGTCCGATACATAGGGATATCAGACCTTTCATGGCATCATCATACACGCCTTCCAATATGTAGTCCTTTCATATTTTAGGTGCCTACACACTATGTTGTTGTTAAGTATTGATGTAGTCTTAAGACATCTCATGAATCCATTACATGTCCACACTTGGGTTTACAAACACAACTCTGCCAAAACAAAAACAATATTAGTAGTAAAACTATGATTGTGACAATCAATACCCTTAGGACAATCATAGAAATTTAATCTATTTCATTTGGTTTTGATCGAAAAACCCTTCCGAAGGTTGCATAGGGTCCCCTCACCCCTCTCTCTATCATCAACCACTTCAAAATACCAATCTCTTGGTCTTCCCACCAAATTCTTCCCTGATATGATACATAGCATGAAAAAAGGTCTATCATCAAGCATGATATGATACATAGCATGAAAAAATGCACATAAAACCCCAATTTCATTAAGGAAAACTCTTGGATGTTATGCCAAAGGCCTATTTATTCCCATCCAAGTGTGTTACAACCTCAAACCACCATAAACTAGCTTTCCAACCATATTTTTAAGAAGTTTCTACAATGCAAAAGTTGTCATGGCAATATGACAACTTTTTTCCCAATGGACCTCAAACTTTCACAATTAGGTCTCTATTTGTTGTTAGAATGCAATATATGACTAAGTATTAGAGGATCTTACTAACTTGGGTATCATGCTTTTATGTGTCTCTGACATGACTCCTAGTAACTATATAAGGATCTTACTCATCCTAGATCTATGCCTTGTCTTTTTTATAAGGTTCCTAGTGAGAATATATGAATCTTCGTAGTTCTAAATGTCATAACTTTGTGTTTTGCATGCTCCATATGTGTTACCAATGTTACTCATATTACTCACTTTGTACTTCCCCTTTTATCTCAATATTGTAGATTGACAATATCACGTCTTGGGAGCTACCACCTTTCCAAACTTGTAGTCATCTTGACTCTTCAATATCTTGGTGAAAGAATATTTGGTTTCTCCATATTTTCCAAAGAGTAAATGAGCATAATTCCATACTCTTGCTAAGAGGGGGCTAAATATTGCATCATAAGTTGTATCTCTTTAAAAATATACACTAAGTTTGGACTCAATTTAAGTGGTTGTGCCTTATTTATGCCTAATTGTACTTAGGTTTGACAATGTTTCCATAAATTTGGTTCATTCCCTTATTCATGATGTTCCTCATGGTTCATTTTTATAGGACTAGGGTCTTGGGAACCCTTATTCATGGAAATTGGACCTAAAATTTGAAAGATGAATGTCGGATTCACAAATAGTAGGAATTTCCTCTCCAAATTTGGACTTTTGCAAAAGTTCAATTTGAAAAGGTGCAAGGACCATCCATATAAGGTCCATCTTGAAAATTAAATGATAATACCATCCATGCATATTAAATGATATAGTCAAGTAATAAAGAAGGATCACCATTTCCTGAAGTTGTCAAATGATTTTAAAGATGCACAATAGTCCACTAAATGCAATTCACTAAAAAAGAAAACAAAGTATGCTACAAGATAGTGGGTAAGATGCAAGGAATGAAGTTAAATAGACAAAGAAAAACCATGAATATTACCAAGTCAAAAGGAGTAGCTATGACCTCTTAGGTGTTTTTTCACTTGCATAAATTAGACTTCTTAAGGATAGAAACACATGTAGATAGTAGTATAAAGTCTTTTTGACAATTTTTGAAGTAGTTGAAGGAATGGCTTATTTTAGTTATATCTACCCCAAGACAATTTCAACTCAAAGTAAGGAATAAAAACCATATGTCCTATAAGTTTGGGAAGCTAATTGAGTAGCTAGATAAGGTAGAGCATGACTATAGGGTAGTATTGAGACTCTTTTAACTCGATTAGAACATGTACCAAGTATCTAGGAGCTTACAAAGCCAATTCAACCATATTTCAAGTGAAAATGCAACAAAAGGAGTAAAAGCTTTGAATACACCTCAAAAACCACTCCGGTGACCAAGTAGGTGGAAATAGTCTTTTCCAACATTTTTTTTCTTCATAGATGCAACCCTATATTCTCTTTATTATTTGAGATGAGAAATACATTGTTGGCGGTTCCGTTATTACCCAGTCCAGTATCAATTCGATCTTGATACTATCATAAAAGGAATGACTATCCTAAGTGCTTGATATTGTCACAAAAACTGAGTGTTGCAACAGTGAATCTTCCTTTGACCTTTGGGTGGTTGGGAGGGTAAAGACCCATGGTGGTATATGTTTAGTGGTTCTTGTAAGAGTATCCAAAAGTACATTGGCTTTTGGATATCCAGTACATTTTGTGAGTTGAGTACTAGGGGGGATTAGAAGACCCAGTTGAAGGAGGATTTGTGTGAATAAGGGTTGAGGGTGTTGAGGGTGATTGAATGTTGGAGAGTTGTTAGACATGTTTATTTGTCCTTTTGAGTAACTTGTGGCCTTGTGAGGGGTCTTGTGAGTAAGTGAAGGGTTGACACCTAATTGAATAGGCGAGTTGGGAGAAATATATCCCTTGTTGGTTGAGTTTATTGGATTCTCTGCATCAGCATGCCTTTTCGCTATCAATCCATTCAAACTTCCACCCAAAGATTCAATCTTGTCAAAGTTCAAAATAAATTTCCTTGTTGTCCTTACTATCTTGCATCAACTTTCATATCACTAGGTAGTCTTTTGCTTATAACTATCATCTTTCATGGTAGGATACCATCTCAGTCCCTTGAGTTAAGTTAGCTTACCTTTAGAATTTATCATTTCCTAAGCAAGTTGTTCAAGGGGAAAATGTCACTAATCAAGTTGAAATGTCGATTTCTCAATCTGCCTAAGCTAAAAGGTTAAAATAAATTGCAAAAGATAGAACAAGGCTATGAGAAAATGAATCATCAGTATTACCTAAATCCACATTATCAACAAAATCTAGAAATAACCTTGTATGTAAATAATTTATCATGCCAAAATTGCCCATTCTAACATGAAAATGAGACCAAGGAAAGCTCTAGAACAACTACTACTATTCATTCACATGTTCCTTATTAACCTCAATCACCACGAAAGATGCACACATTGATTATAACAAAGAAGATGTTTCATAAATGTAAATATTAATTCAGGATTAAGGAAAATGAAAGAAATAAAAGAATACCAAGCAATCAAAAAATACTACCAATACCGTTGCAAACTATGAACTTCATTTCCATTAATTCTTCAAAATATACTAGCAAAGCACAAGTATTCAATCTACAACCTATTGCTAACTGTCTTTTGAAAGAAAACACACCAATGAGTGTTACTAAACTTGAACCTTAAATTATCAATTATTAGACCCTCAAAATGAATTTTGAAATTACATTTATAGGGAAACTTTTTCCTCAAAATTAGAGATTAAATTCCACCCAAAACCTTATCAAACTAAGAGGTACAATCAACACACAAGATACTAGCCTATAACTGAATTAAGAACTATAAGTTGACTCATGAAAATGAAATATAAGTTGGAGGGAACTTAGAATATGGAGTCAAAGAAGCATGGAGAACAAGAAAAAGAGGATCTATCTAGGCCCCCACCCCCAAGATGACTCCTCCAAAATTTTAAACTTAGGTGCACAAGCAACAAGATGAATAACAAAGGCCAAAGTAGGTTGTAACTACCATGAACCCATCCATGCAAAGTGATGAGAATCTAGATGTTCCTAAGTGGCTACAATTCAACTTTGAAAGGATAAAGAAGAGAGTATTGAAGAAAGTAAGTTTGCGAAAGATGATTGTTGAGGTTGAGGCCAAAAGGAAGCCAAAGAAGTCAATGGCTTTGTATGCCACCTAAAACTATGCAAAAGGAGAGATAGTTGCCAATACCCTAAAATAGAGAAGATTTAGTAAAAACTGCCAATACCCTAAACTAGGGTAACCCGAGACAGTAAGAAAATGCTTCGGGGGTCATATAGACTAGCTTTATATTGTATGTTAATTACAAAGTGATAAGTTGTGTGGTTGGCGATTTTCAGTCCACCTCTTTTAGGTTAGGATTGTGCTGAACCGAACACAATTGTATCTCCCTAGGGCTTCCGGGTCGGGTGTGTTAGGCTGGCTGGCAAGAGAAAGAAAGGCTTGCCCGAACAACACTGAATGAAGGTTGCAAATCACTTGAATAATATTCATTCCCATTGTTTTCTTGTGCGTTGGTTTGATCTCCATCGATTCAGCAGCTAGAGGTAGACACCACCCTATATATTAGCTCGTACAATAATGATCAATCAACACGTATACGAGAGGAAGAGATTGCTCTGACAAAATTGAATGCTCACTCCTCAATCACAGTTCTATGGTTTTATGAGGAGTGGATTCCTACAAGGTATTACGCATTCAAGGAACCACACCTTTGACTAGGAGCCATCCGGCCTGAGATTGGATAATCAATATGAATACGAGATTCACCAATTTGCATGAAAAATTAGGGCAATTAACCACCACATGTCTCATTTCCTAACATATTTTGCATAAAAAAGGAATCTCTCATACTCCAAGAGTTTCTTCCACAATCAGTCAATATCCCACAAGAATGCAGGCATAGCTAGCATGTATAAAAGCAAAAGTTGTAGAATCTCTTGAATGGTATATTTTTTACAACATGAAATTAAGGTGAAGAATCTACCTCCTGCGTGGGATTGCAAGCAATGCACAAATGCCTTCAACGCGGGTTTGATCTTGATGGGGGTTGAAGTCGCCACAGACGCCCTCTTCTTCTTTTTTAAGTAATGGTCGTTGCCGTTGGAATTACGACGAACTCGAGCACTTTTAAAAAATAAAAATAAAAATTCATTGCTAATGCCTTCTTCATAGAAACCAAACGGCAAATTTTCGTCAGAATTCCAACGAATTCAGGCATTTTTTTCAAAAAAAAATCAAATTTGGTCACAATATACCTTCTCCATCGGAAACCTCAGTCGGAAATCTAGTCCAAATGTATTAATGACAGTTGAAGCAATACAAAATTGAGGAGGACTCTCAATTGATTGTCTCATTGCCAAGCTTGATCCTGATTATTCAATTTTTGTTTCTACAATCTATGCCACAAGAGATGCCCTTGGTACTCATTACACCATGCCTTCACTTAATTATCTTTTTGCTTAACTTACTCAAGAGAAAACCAAGTTGGTTCAAATGGGTCGACTGAAATCTTCCAAATCATAGGCTCTTGTTGCTTCCTAGGGTAGTAGCCCAAGGATACACAATCACATGATTATTCAAATAATTCTTCCTCTTCCAAGAGGTTATAATTGAAGAAGGATAAGCCAAAGTGTCCATATTGCACTAAGCCAAGACATGATGAACATAAATGTTATGAAAAGAAGATTGATGAGCTAACACATCATCTACAAAATCACAATATTCAGCCACCTTCATCTAGTGCATCTTCTTCTACCACTTCAAGATCTAGACATTCTAGGTCTTCTTCATCGACATGTGGTGAAGACAAGATGAAGGGCTCGGAGGCCATGATCTCTTTGCATCGACACATTTTCAATCCTCTACGTGGCTTCATGATTTAGGAGACTCATATTATATGCCATCATCAAATGGTATGTTATGGTTTTTTTAGCATTGTGTATTTCCACATATTTTGATGGGTAATAGAACTTACATGAGTGTTAACGAGAGTGGTTCTAGTGAGGTTAATGGTGGTACATTCAATAATATTCTTTGTGTCCCTACATTATCTTCCAATCTCTTTTTCATTTACCAGATTACTCACAGTGGGGCAAGAAAGGTAATTGAGTCCACCTCTAATCAATGCTCATCAAATATTTTCATAGTAGAGAGCTTGTTGTAGTTGGTAGCGTTAATCATGCATCTCAATTGTATGAATTATTTCATTTTGCTTCCATTGAGCATGTAGTTCCATTGACTAGTCCTACCTCTAATTCATTGAGTGGATAAAAAATATAAGGAGAGGTATGGTCACTTGAACCTATGTGTGCTTCAAACATCCACCATAATTCCTGAGACTTATGTTTCACCTTATCCACCTCTTGATTCTTTAAAGATCAATTCAATTCAGCAGGTTGATTGTTCCCTTCCAGTTTTAGCAGAGTGGGACGAGTGCCTGGCAAATATTGTAGGGTTATTTGATACATCAAACACTTAAAAATTTGGGAACATGATTGAGGATATTTCATTCCTCCTTGATGGTAGTTTGAGCATTCCTATCATCTCATTTTCAGTTCCTTCAGAGGTTGTTCATCAGGTATCTTTATAATTGTTTGGATTTGCTTTAGTTGATTTGGCATATCTGTTAGTACTGATACTAATTGTAAAGTATAGATGCCAATAGCTAACGAGATGAGAGGGGGGGGGGGGGAGGGGGGGTGAATCATACAAACTTAAACTTCCATAAAATCAACAGATTCAACCTCGGTAACTTCTATTTCAGCAACTTAACCAAAAACTGCTAAACATGCAAACTTATGAACACATAATCAACATAACACTCATAACACCAGATTTAACATGGAAACCCAAATAGGGAAAAACCACTGTGGGATTTTGGACCCACTAAGAAACATACTCTTCTAGAGTATGCTCAGTTAAAAGTAAATCCTGTTAAAGATTACAAACACATTGCTAGATATGACCCGGTTAAGGGATTTCCCTCAGATCTGTTAGGATCTTCACGTTGTTAGAAGTGACCTTGTCAAAGGATTTCAAACACTCATTTAGAATGTTACCTTGCTAGAGGGTTTACAAATAAGACTGTTAATTCCACTTGATTAAGAGATTTTCTATCACTTACAAAATAAAAGTAATAAAAATCTATCTACAACTTCACATCTAAAATGCTAAAGTAGATTCTTATTTGCTCAAAACAATCTGGTCATAGGACTTATCTTGTCTCTCTGATAGGCTCTCTGCTCTGTTATTCAAACAGGTCTTAAAACTTCTATGCTCGGTAATCACTATGTAGCATTCCTGTGCTTACACTTGCCCGCATACATTGTTTATTAACAATTCCTTATTTATAAACAATTTCTAACCACTAAATCTCCTTGATCACATTTCTCATGATCAATCTTAGCCATCAGATCTTCAAACTTAACTAGGTTCAATGTATCCTTCTGATCTGAAAATGTTTTACCTTACCTAGGGACTTGCATTCCCTTCTTGGAACTTGCACAAGGTTATTGTGGTTCAATCTGCGCTGTAGATCTTCCTGCCGATTTTCCTTTGCCATAGATCCTTAACAAACTTCATGCACGACATACCAATCATTTATACATCTCTAGCTCATCATTGTCCTTCATTAAATAATGCTTTTATCCATCCAGTGTGCATTGTCATAACTCAATTGCAACTCGATAAACACTAAACTTTACTCGGTAGACATTTTGCCTTCATTTACCGATATCGATAACCTTAGGGTTTGCCGACTAGGTTCTTTGCGCGGTGACATAGTATAGTATTAACCTTACAATCAACAACATATGTAGGATATCAAAACAATCTAAACATCATGATCTCATCATTGTCTAACTCGGTAATAGTTGCCCATTGAATAACTTATTCCTCCTCTTATTCATCACATTCTTTCTATGTCTTTTACCGACATCTTAATTCTCTTCAAATCAATCTTCTCAAGATATGGCAACATCATACTAAATCAAATAATCAATTTCTTGACATCAATGAAAAAATAATGTTATAAAGATAGTTATCATCCTTCTTCAGTTATATCAATAATCTTCAACAACCTTCTCAATATCCTTATTGAATATCAACAATCTCCTAATATTGAAATGCCAACAATCTTTCTTACTGTAATGCCAACAATCTCCGCCTTTGGAATTGATGGCAGAACCAACAATTAAATGGTAATACCAACAAGATATTCAAATTGATTCGGATTCAAATTGCTGTTAGACTTCTCCTGTTATCCTTGAGTTGTTAAAATCTTCTGAAGTCTTCTCCCTTTTTCAATCTTCTCCCCCTGTCCTTAATCTTCTGTTATTTCCATCATTCAGAGCTTTACCATTCAGTCAACCATTTAGTCTTCTCCCCATTTGACAACAATGCCAAAAAGTAAAAAGAACTAAATCATGATTTCTTCCTCTGTGAAGTGATTTGCCTTGTTGTGTATCATCTCAGTCTCAATCAGATCAACTTGTTTCTATTCACTTTTTCTTGCACTCCTTTAGAAAACCTTCTAAAGTGCATAAATCAACATCAATCCACACATAATATTCTGTAGATTCATCGAATTGATGCTTTCACCGAACTTGATCAATGAGTAGAAGATAGGGGTAGGACCCCTAACTTGCTTCTGAGATACTCAAAAGTGTCCTTTGACAGTGACTTTGTGAAGATGTCTGCTAATTGCTCCTTTGAACTGATATATTCCAGCACAACTTTCTTCTCTTGAACTTCTTCTCTGAGATAGTGATACTTTATAGATATATGCTTTGTCTTAGAGTGCATTACTGGATTCTTTGAAATGTTAATGGCACTAGTATTATCATAGAATATAGTTACTGGCTCGGTAACTTTCTCATTTATACCTTCCAACAGTTGTTTGATCCATGGTATATTGGTACAATTCAATGTTGCAGCAACATATTCAGCTTCTGCTGTAGACTGTGAAATACATCCTTGTTTCTTGCTAAGCCAACTTACTAGTCTTTCTCCCAAAAAGAAAGCTCCACCACTTGTGCTTTTCCTATCATCTATGTTGCCTACCCAATCAGCATCATTATAAACTTTTAAATCAAAATTATTCCTCTTTTCATATACTAAGCCATAATCTTCAGTGCCTCTCAGATATCTGAAAATTCTCTTGATTGCTATCATATGGGTTTCCTTGGGATCTGCAGAGAATCTTGGTACAATACCTACTGCATGTGCTATATCTGGTCTATTATGCACAACATATTGCAACTTCCCAATCATAGATTGGTAAAGTGTCTCATCAACAGATGCAGATTCATCATTCTTTGATAATTTACAGTTAGTAGTCATAGGAGTACTTATTGGTTTAGAATCCTCCATTCCAAATTTCTTCAAGATTTCCTTTATGTACTTGGATTGAGTAATAAAAATCTCATCTTTCATTTGCAGTATCTGTAAACCTAATAAATACTTTATCTCACCGATTAGTGACATCTCACATTCTTTGCACATTTCATTTCCAAAGTTCTTGCATAAGGAGTCATTACCACAAAATATAACATCATCAACAAATATGGCTGAGATTAGTATTCCATTGTCCTCATCTTTCTTCATATACATATTGTTGTTTTCACTTGTCCTTATAAAACCAATCTTGATTAAAATAAGAGTGCAATCTTTCATACCATGCTCTAGGTGCTTATTTCAGACCATATAAGGCTTTGTTTAGTTTGCATACCTGATCTTTACTCCCGTCTTCAACAAATCTTTCAGGTTGTTCAATGTAAACTTCTTCTTCTAGTATACCATTCAAAAATGCAGATTTAACATCCATTTGATATACCTTGAAATTTTTGAAGGCAACATATGCCAACAATGTTCTTACTCCCTCAAGTCTAGCCACAGGTGCAAAAGTCTCACCATAATCTATTCTTCTCCTTGAGCATAACCTTTGCAAACTAGTCTTGCTTTGTTGCGAATGACCTCACCTTTTTCATTTATCTTGTTTATGAAAATCCACTTAGTACTGATTACATTTTTGTCCTTTGGTCTTGGGATCAGTGTCCATGTGTCATTCTTCTTGATTTGATCAATCCCTTCTGTCATGGCATTTACCCAATCTTCACTGTTAAATGTCTCTTTTACTATTCTCAGTTCAAATTCAGATATTAGACATGTGTTCTGTCTCAGTTTGTTTCTTGTCATCACTGGATCATCCTTATCTCCTATAATCTAACTTGATGCATGATGTCTTCTAACATATTTGGCTAATATAGGCTCGGTAGGTTCTGTATGATCTTCTTCATCACTTGGTAACTGGACATTATCTTTATTTGCTTCAACAACTTTCTCGGTAGGACTTCTCGGTTGAACATAAACAAACTCTTCATAATCTTCCGGTTCTTTGGAATTTCCTTCATCATTTCTTTCTGCAAATTCATCAATTTTCACATTTGCACTTTCCACTATTTTGTTAGATGATTTGATCACACATTTAAATGCTTTACTTCTAGAAGAATAACCAAGAAATGTTCCTTCTTCACTTTTCTGATCAAATTTTCCATTTCTATCTTCTTTGTGAACATAGCATCTACTTCCAAAGATTTTAAAGTAACTTACATTAGGTTTCTTGTCATACCAGATCTCATATGGTGTCTTCATAGTTCATTTCTTCATTTGAACTCGGTTCAGGGTGTAAACTGTAGTGTTGATTGCTTCTCTCCAAAATGTTTGAGGTACCCTCTTTTCTATCATCAGGGTTCTTGCACAATCCACAATTGATCTGTTTCTTCTCTTGGCTATCCCATTTTGCTAAGGTGTTCTCGGTGTAGATACTTGCCTCTTTATACCATGATCATTGCAGAATAAGTTAAATTCATCAAAAGTGAATTCTCCCCCTCTATCAGATCTAAGACATTTCAACTATCTTCCTATTTCATTTTCAACTCTTGCCTTGTACCATTTAAACATTTGAAAAGCTTCTGATTTTTCTTTTAAAAACATTATTGACATCATCATTGAGTAATCATCCACAAATAATATGAAATATTTATCACCATAATAACTTTGAACTTTCATAGGACCACAAAGATCAGTGTATACTAGATCTAAAATTCCTTTAGAAGTTTAGGATTTACTTGTAAAGCTTGATCTTGTCATCTTACCCATCTGACATCCTCGACACACAACATTCTCAGGTTTTTTTCAGACTCGGTAGACCTCTTACTCGGTGCTTCTTACTTATTTTGATTAGATTATCAAAATTTACATGACAAAACCTTTTATGCCATAACCAGGTATCATCTATCTTTGCATAAAGACACTTGTTCTGAGTTGAGTCAAGATGAAATGTATTACCTTTTGTTTATGTCCCGGTAGCAGCTAACTTTCCATGCTTGTCATGAACTTTGACAATTCCTTTCTGAAATTCTATTCGGTATCTTGTATTGTTTAGTTGTGCTACACTCAACAAATTGTATTTCACACCTTCAACCCTGTATACATCATCACATTTACCATTGTCAAGAAGTGTTATAGATCCTTTACCTTTCACCGGACATGGTGCATCATTACCAAATCTTACATAGCCTCCATCATATTCTTCTAATTTAACAAACTTGTGTTTATCACCTGTCATATGATGTGAGCATCCACTGTCTATGATCCAAGAATCATTATTATTTATGTGAGATATTAGAGCTTTTTCTTCATAACTTTCTTCATCAGATCCATCTTTAATAGCCACATAAACAACTTCCTCAGTATCAGTTTCATCAGATTTGTCATCATTGGATTCCTCATCTGCTACTAGACATGTCTTTCTATCTCTCCTTCTGAAGTCTCGGTGTCCTCTATATTGGTTGTCTTTTTGCCTGTTATCTCGGTATTCACTCTTTTCACTAGATTCTTTGTCAGGGCAGTTAGAAGCCATATGTCCTATTTTATCACAATTGAAACATTTTAAAGGTAGCTTCCCTTTATACTTACCTTTGCCTCTCGGTAACCTTCTAGCTAACAATGCTTCAAATTCTTCTTGCTTCTTGATTTCCTCATATAGTTTGTGCACTTTTTCCATGTTCTTGCGAAATCTTTCACTTGCTCCACTGTGATCCCCTTTAGAGTACTTACTCATTCTATCATTGTAATCATCAGATTCACCAATATGAAAAGAATTGAATGCAGATTCTACTTTATTTATCGAAGACCCATTGTTATCAAAATTACTTAACTCAAATGCATGTAGCTTACCAATAGTAGCATCCAAAGAAACTGGCATGTTAGGTACAAACCTCAATTCATTGATTGTAGAGACTCGAATAGCATAAGCTGGTAGACGGGTTCTCAACAACTTGTTATATCCTTTTCTTCAATAGTTCCACCTGCTCCTTTAATTTGATTGACAATCTCCTTTAGTCTTGTACTATATTGTGTTATGTTCTCACCTTCATTCATTCTCATGGATTCAAGTTGTCCTCTTAGACTATCTACTTTATCTCTTTGAACATGTTCATCACCTCCATACACAGATATGAACTTAGTCCACATTGCTTTTGCATCATTATAGCCTTCTAGATCATTAAACTCTGAGTTGGTCAATGCTGATGTTATTTCAATCATAGCTTGAATATGTTCTTGCTTTGCCTTTATCTCTTCCAAGGTCATAGGGTTGGTGCTCAGTGCAATGTAATCATTCTCCAGATAATATGTTGCATATTCTTCAATTCCTGATAAATGCAGCTTCATCCTTTTCTGCCATGTGGAGAAACATGACTTGTTCAACTTCGGTGCATCCCTTTTATACATCTTCGGATCTTTGCCTCAAGTACCTTTAAACTTTTTCTTTTGGAGTCCAAGTCTTTGATACCAATTGTTAGTTTTGATACTAATTGTAAAGTACATATGCCAATAGCTAACAAGATGACGGGGGGGGGGGGGGGGGGGTGAATCATACAAACTTAAACTTCCATAAAATCAACAGATTCAACCTTGGTAACTTCTATTTCAGCAACTTAACCAAAAACTGCTAAACATGCAAACTTATGAACACATAATCAGCATAACACTTATAACACCATATTTAACATGGAAACCCAAATAGGGAAAAACCACTGTGGGATTTCAGACCCACTAAGAAATATACTCTTCTAGAGTATGCTCGGTTAAAAGCAAATCCTGTTAAAGATTACAAACACATTGCTAGATGTGACCCGGTTAAGGGATTTCCCTTAGATCTGTTAGGATCTTCACATTGTTAGAAGTGACCTTGTCAAAGGATTTCAAACACTCATTTAGAATGTTACCTTGCTAGAGGGTTTACAAATAAGACTGTTAAGTCCACTCGATTAAGAGATTTTCTGTCACTTACAAAATAACAATAATAAAAATCTATCTGCAACTTCACATCTAAAATGCTAAAGCAGATTTTTATTTGCTCAAAACAATCTAGTCATAGGACTTATCTTGTCCCTTTGCTGGGCTCTCTACTCTATTATTCAAATAGGTCTTCAAGCTTCTATGCTCGGTAATCACTATGTAGCATTCCTATGCTTATACTTGCCCGCATACATTATTTATTAACAATTCCTTATTTATAAACAATTGCTAACCGCTAAATCTCCTTGATCACATTTCTCATGATCAATCTTAGCCATCAGATCTTCAAACTTGACCAGGTTCAATGTATCCTTTCAATCTGAAAATGTTTTACCTTACCTAGGGACTTGCATTCCCTTCTTGGAACTTGCACAAGGTTATTGCAGTTCAATCTGCATTGTAGATCTTCCTGCCGATTTTCCTTTGCCATAGATCCTTAACAAACTTCATGCATGGCATACCAATCATTTATACATCTCTAGCTCATCATTGTCCTTCATTAAATAATGCTTTTATCCATCCAATGCGCACTATCATAACTCGGTTGCAACTCGGTAAATACTAAACTTTACTCGGTAGACATTTCACCTTCATTAACCGATATCGATAACCTTAGGGTTTGTCGACTAGGTTCTTTGCTCGGTGACATAGTATAGTATTAACCTTACAATCAACAACATATGTAGGATATCAAAACAATCTAAACATCATGATCTCATCATTGTCTAACTCGGTAATAGTTTCCCATTGAATAACTTATTCCTCCTCTTATTCATCACATTCTTTCTGTGTCTTTTACTGACATCTTAATTCTCTTCAAATCAATCTTCTCAAGATATGGCAACATCATACTAAATCAAATAATCAATTTCTTGACATCAATGGCAAAATAATTTTATAAAGATAGTTATCATCCTTCTTCAGTTATATCAATAATCTTCAACAACCTTCTCAATATCCTTATTGAATATCAACAATCTCCTGATATTGAAATGCCAACAATCTTTCTTACTGTAATGCCATCAATATCTTGATTCAAGCAGTTGGATAGTTGAGCAATCTTACATGGCACACATCATGAGACTATTCCTTCTATCTCCTTTCATGGAGTTTCTTGTGCCTTGTCCACTTGATTTGTTTCTTTCTAAGGGGAGGAATATGGTTTTCCGCTCTTGGATCTTCATCAACATTAATCCTTGAGTATTCATTTGCAGCATTAGATATTATTTATTATGGGGGGATACATCATCTCTTCTTTTCTCTCTTATGGGGGGATCTTGATTGTGCTTACGTGGACGATTCAATATTTTGAGGGACATCTTGAGTCCTTCATGCTTGTCACATGCACATTATTTTTCATTTCTTTTTCTATCTTTTAAAGAGGAGTTTTGTCCCACTAGGTTTTTCTCCTTTTCTTCGTTCGTGAGATTTGCATTGGTTTCTACATGAGTACTTGATCAAGCCTATTTGTTGGGACACATTCATGCATGCATTTGGATTTCATATTAGATCTTTATCTTATCCCTAAGTTAGTATCAAGGGGGGATGTTGAAGTAATTAGAACATTTATCTAATTATTTATTAATTAGGTCCTTTAATTGCTTTTTCACTTAAGCTAAACTTAGGCTCTTTATATTATATAGATTATTCTTTTGTAACATTAGTTCTAGTTGTAGTTGAGCCTAATTTTCTCCTACTTTGTATTGCTTTAGTTCTACTAATTTTGGTATTAGGGTTTTGCACCTACGGTTTCATTCATCCTTTATAAGGATTCATCCATTGTAATTGTATATCCAATATTGTGTGTGCCATGATACAAAATTCTCAAGTTGTTATTAAACATATAATATTTGCTTGATCTCTTTTGTGTGATAGGTGTCCTACTCATAGATCAATCTTGGCTCTTGTGGTTGTATCATCAACTTCTACAACTAGAACTTTATGCTTGGTCGTCCACACTACACACTAGCATCAAATAAATTTTCAAGATTCAAAAGTGCACTTTTAGCATGGACTATTTGCAATGCATGTTGAGAGACTCAAATGTGAAAGTAACATCTCTTCTTTCCTATCTAAGCAAACAAAACCATTTATCTCCCTATTTTTGTAAAAGGATTCTCACTCTCTCAAGCAAGAAACACTCACGTTAGACAAAAGGGAAGTTCTACCAAAATCTTTTGAATTATTACAACATTATTGAATCAAATATTTTAGTTTTCATAGTTTCTCTTTTTTACATCTCAAGCCTCTTCAATTAGCTCTTTACTATCAAAACAATCACAATTCTTCATAGAGAGACCCAAGCTATTGGTGATTCTTTCTATTGTAGTTTTTGTTATTTGCATCTATACAATAAATATTTGAATCAAATATATCTATTTATCATTTTTTCAAATCTATCAAAATCGTAGGGTGGGTTTCTCAATAGACCAATGTTGACACCATATCAATATTTAGTGTTTATATCATTGCCTTTAAATTCCTAATATTGATAAGATATAGAACTTAATTTTTCATTATCAACTATGGTTGTCCATGGATATTGTAAGACCGAAATAAGGGTTTGATTGAGGCAAGCCCCTGAATAGCCTCCAACATTTTTCTTGTCTTTCGTATGTGCAATTCAAGATGTTTTTGACACTTAAACAAACATTCTAAAAGATCATGGATCGACTATGTAAGCATGATAGCATGTCATGAGGATGTCCAGCTACATGATGGTGTCTAAGGAGCTGAGAATTCTTGCATCTAATACCAAGTTCCTCCTTGTCTATATTTTCATTTCTAGTTAGAACTAGATTTTTATTTGCCTATGTATTTGGTATAAATAAACTTTATTCCTTCCATTATTCCTAGTCAATTAACAATAAAGTCATTTTTTCTTAGCTAGCATACATTGTCTTTATTATACTTTTAGCAAATCTCTTCATTTTTGTAAAATGGTTATTTAATCTATACTATATCTTCAGATAATATAAGGTTTTTTTGTTTATAGTTAAATATTCTTCAAGAAACAAATGCCTTATCTTAGATTTTGGTGAACTTGACACTTCTAAACCATGTGTCTTTCTTCTTAAATTCTTTATAACTTTTTCTTCTATTTTAGAATTTGTTGAATCCATGTTATTTGACAATGTCTAATCTCTTTCTTTGAATCTTTAATACATTTGATAATCTATTTTCTAAAGAGTATTTTGATATGTTAGATGAAGCGCTTAATGATTTTTTAGAATTATATTCTTCTAAGCATTTTCTTCCTTCAAATTCTTCTTTAAATAATTCTCCTAAAAGGTATAATAAATTTGTTAATGTGATTATTGTCTCTAATATTCCTGACAAACTTATGAGACCAATAATATATTTTAGTGGTGAAAATAAAAAAACTAGAAGTAAAATTGTTTTTAGTGATCCTTCTCTGATATGCCCTCTGAGTTGTTACTTACATCTTGCTCAATCTATTACTTCTAAAGTGTCTCAAATACTGATTGTACCTCAATAGCCCACACATATAATAATCATAGAAATAAACAAAATGTTGATATTATAACATCTCTTCCACCATCTCAACATATTCTTCCTTTTACACCTAAACTCCATTCCAAATCCTTAGGGAGTATGATCTTATGAGAAACTTTGTGTTACTCCTGCTAAGATCTCTCTTTGGGACCTTTGTCAAGTTCTTCTCATATTGCTTAAGGAATCTCTATAGAAGATCCTTATGCCATTTTCTACTAAAATAAGTGATGTAAGTGCTTTGATAAAATGTATGTAGTTTGATGCATTGAACATCACATTCTATTAGAATTATCTTTCTTCTCCTAAAGTACAAAACCTATTTGATCCATTAATGATAATTATTAATATAAATGATATAGGTATTAGACACACTCTCATTGATCTTGGTTCAACACTCAATGTTTTTAGTGTAGATATTCTACCTTGAACTAATATAGATACTAAATCTTTATCTATATATGGGTTTGATAATGTTTGGCAAAAAAGCTTTGCATACAATAATATTACCTTTTAGGCTAGGACTCAATACTTTACCTACCATAGTATATGTGATGTCAACTGCTTTACCATATAATCTGCTTCTAGAAATACCATCTTATGGGTGTTTTCTCATATACCTTATATAAATCTATTAAATGTAGTCATCATATAATGTAGTTACAATCAAGTATGACCCTAAAGTCCTATACTATTGTCAATTGGTTGAAGTTGGTTGATTTTCAAATCCTAGTTTTAAAAATGTAATTCAATCATTATCTCCCAGCACTATAGTATCATCATCAACTCCTAATAATAGCCTTACTATCTCTTCTCCTTCTAATGCTAATGCATATCCTAGTGATATTGGGGTCCATTAAACTTTATACCATCCTTTGTTGGACAATATAAGTTCAACCACACTCACTTAGACATTCCAAAAATACCATTAATATATCCTTTGGAAGATGAGATATCATCTACATCACAAGATGATGAAATTGACAAACAAAGAATTACACTTCTCATATTGGCTATGTTATTAACATGGATCATCCTTGTTTTGAGGAGGTACAATCATGTTATGGCTTGGGATTGAATATTCTGAAAAAATAAAAGGTTAAAAGGGGAAAGGTTATGATCATAAGGAGCAGGGTATCAGTATTCCATTAGATCCTAATCCACATAACTCAAATGTGGGCCTTGGATACCGCCCTTATACTTCTAAATCAAAACCTTGGTTAAATGTAAGCATGGTATCTCTAAATACTTCTTTACTCCCTCTTATCCATTCAAAATTAATATTAGATAGCATAGACTCATTTGTTCCCCCTATATTTTTTTTTCTTTGGATCAAGCTCTAGCTTAGAATTTTCTAGAGATATATTCAAACCTACCTTCTTATCATCATGATTATAGATTCCCATATTGCTTGAGTTCTCAAGCCTATTTTAGTAAATTTGTTATGACTTTAAATAATGAAATCATTGTTTCCAACACTAATAAAAACTTTATAACTCTTGATCCTTACACTCCTTGTTGGAGATACCATTGATATCCTTATGTATCCTTCTTTTGACAAAATAATTTAGATTAAAAAATATTCTTTCTTTTAAAGAACACAACTCATATTCTAATTTTTACACTCCTGTCTAGATATTTTTTCTCAGTCATATAAGGATATGCCTAATATTGAATTGTCTATCATGGCCCATAATATCATTATATATCCCAATGGTAAGCCCATTAAACAAAAAAATTGAAAGATGCATCATAAGGTTAATGCAACGATCATGATTGAGATAGAGAATATTTTAAAGACTAGATTTATCCATATTTTTTACTATTCACCTTAGATATCAAACATGTTGTTGTCACTAAACCTTATGGTTATATTCATGCATGCATCAATTTTCATGATTCAAACAAAGCTTCTTTTCAAGATGATCTATTGCTTCCTACTATAGATATGATTATAGACTTCATAGTATGGTATGCATTATTGTCTTTATGGATAGCTTCTCAAGCTATAATAAAATTCTTATTAATTAAAAATATCAATTTAAGACAACTTCCATTACCCCTCGGAGTACTTTTTATTATGTAGTCATGTCATTTAGGTTAAACGATATTGATGCAACTTACCATAATGTTATGACTTATTTTTCACCATTTTATTCACCAAATTTTAGAATATTATGTCATTGACATCTTGGATAACTTTATATCTTGTCAAGATCAGGATAATATTATTTGTATTATATTTGAATGAATTCAACTCTATAAGATGAAACTCAATCCTCTAAAGTGTGTCTTTGGGCAAGTGGGACAACGTTCAAATAGTAAGGAGATTGATGACAGATAAAGGAAATAAAAAGATACCTAGATGTAGTTGGATCAAAGGCCATAAAAGGGAACATTCTTTTTGTGTAAAGATATATCACATCCACACATATAGGAGATCTATGCAAATTTGGAGAAATTAGCTTGGCAAATGAAAGTAGTAGTGTATTTCTAGATTCAAAACAATTATGTAATGTTACACAATAGAAGAAAAAGTAATTATTTATCTACCACCATAGTGAAAAGTTTGTAATGCATTTGGTTTATCAAACACAACCCCAAGAAAAACTATTGGAGTTGCTAAGAACCTTTGAGTATGTTTTGATTTCTATCCTAAATCTAACTTCATCTTTATCATTGTGGCAAGATAAATTGTCATTAGATATATGAAACATTTATTTCATTTAAAACATAGACAATATTCTCGTGGAGATTATTAGTGATGCTAAATGAAACAATCCAAAAAATAAGCTTGCACTATAATAATGTGCATTGTATTAGATATCTATTACTAATGAAGAGACATCCATCAAATAATAACAAAAGGGAGACTTTTGTGAAATGGTGTAGTTACAAGTGCCCTACTAGACACACATGTAAAATATGGATTCATAGGCAAAGCACCTAAATGTTTTGACAAGATATCTTGAAGAGAAGTGATATCATGGGGCATAAGAGTGTGAAAATGGAATAGAAAATGAAATTGAGTTACCTAGCTCATCAATTGAATACAATTCATCATTTATTTTGTCGGGCTTGGTGTACCTTAGGAAATTGCTATAGTTTACAAAAGGATCATGAGATTGCCTTGAAAACATTTCAATAAAGGAGTTTGAAAGTGGTATCAACTATTATTGAAGTACATTACAAATTAACTCTCAACATTATAATGCCTAGTGTCAAATAGAGTATTTTAGAGTGGTGTATGGATATCTACCAAAGCAAGGATGAGGAGTTTTCTTCATTTCAAAGCTTGCAAAGGGAATGATAATTCGGTTCCATGAAAGAGAAATTTTTTAGTAGATTCAAGTGGAATGTATGCACTTGAAGGCTAAGTTTTCTATAGAATAGATGCTTCAAAGATTGACAGAAGGCGCAATGCTCGCCTCAAGTAAATTGGTGACTTGTTCTTTCTTTGATGTTATAAGCTTAAAATTTTCTTTTTGTAAAAGTGAATTATGTCATTTATTGTAACTAGAAGTTAGAAAATAAATTTGATTTCTAGAAAAGTTATATAAATCCTAACCAATTAATATCATTGTGTTTCAAGCACATAGGAGGTAGTTAAAAAGTGTTTATGGGTAATTGTCTTGTGAGGGCTATAAATACATGGATTTTACTATTGTAAAGGATAATTTTTAAACGAGATTTACTTGTGAGAACTTTTTGGAGAGAATTTTAATGGCTTTTGGTTTGACACTATATAAAAGGGTTTTGGAATTATATAATTTCAAAAGATAATGAAGAATGCATTTTGGTTCGTATGCTCCAAATGTCTTCCTATGCTAATATTTTTTATTTCACATATATTAAATTAGTAATCCTTTTATGTAGCTGTGAAAACCATTGGTCATTTATCCAATTGATGAAACACAATCATACCCTTGTATTTTGGTTTGAATGTGCTAAGGTAAATTGTTTCCTCACAAGTTGAAATTGTTTATCCCTCTTTTATCATTATTACATTCAAAACACATTTTATGGTAAAACCCCCTTCAGTTTATCAACTGTTATGAAATATTAGTCGATATTAATATGTCTACCATTGGGGTTTCTATTATTCATGCTTCTTTAGTTTGTCTTTTCTTCTTTTTGTACTGCCAGGTTAAAGGTACACAAAATCTACAAAAACCCCCATCATATGAAAAGGGATGTCCATCTCAAACACAAAGGAAAATCGTTATTTCATAGTAATCTCTTTTATATTGGGACATTTGTCACTATCTGTAGGGTGAGTCACTTAAAATCTGTAGTGACAAAATTGTTTACCAATAGATTTTAGGAAGAGTAATTAGGTTTCTTAAGAATGAGGGAAATATTAGTATTGTTAAAGTATCTAAGTATCTTCTTTTATTTTATTGAATTTTCCACCACTGCCTAGTTGTCCTTACTAATAATATCCTAGAAGGATTGATAGATGACTATCAAGAATCCATTAGGACAAGGAGATTAAGTTGGATGTCATTGAAATCCCACCTTTTTTACCTCCTCCTCCATTACTATTTTTGAAAGCATCTCATTGGTTTCTAAAGATATCGAGACACGATATTGTCAATGAAGGAACTCATATATCACAAGTCACAAGTATCATCAATAGCTAAGAGATTGAAAAAAAGGAGTTAGCATCACCTTTAATATTGCCAGTTTTTTGTTAAAATTCTCCCATCTTCTTATTAAATAGAGACTATTTTGGTCCTAAACCTTCACGTCTTAGTTGTAGATTTTTTTGAATTCAAATCACCTCGACCAATCATACTTCCCAAGATTTTGGCCATCAAGTGTAAATTTCTTCCGTTGCCAAAATTTTAGAACATTGAGCAAGGAGATCCTCCTTTATTAAATCATTTTGAAATATGCCTTGGGGATATTACCATCTCATTTCAACACTCTAGATCCCGCTCTATTATTTTATTTTCCTTAAATATGTTTTTGAAGGAGGATTGGTTCTATTCATTTTGTCAAGCTTTGATGAAATCTAGTTTCTTATTGAAATAGGACATTTTAGTGCCCCTAGGAACCTCAATTTCACTCCATCATTTTTGAATAAAACCAAAAAACTCTTCATCTCTTAGCCACATCTGCTCAAACTTGAAAGATGATCTAGGAGGTGAGCAATCTTCTAATAGAGTTAACATGATGGGGAAATTTTTTGAGCTAGAGTAAATAATGATGGACGGTTCTATCACATTGTTATCTAGGGAAACCAAACCTCATTGTAAAAGAATCTATCAAAGCACTCGACAATGCTAAGTAGTCCAATGTATGAGACATCCTTTAGAACTTAGTCAATAATAGCTAACCTAATTTTATTTGTTTTGAAAATCACCCAAAAACTAGATTCCTTTGTTGATGATTCCTTTGCAGAGTGGCTCAGACATAAAGATTGCCACAATGAAATCCTTTAGTAGTAAAAGGACCTCACCACTTTCCCATTCTCATGAAATCCATTTAAGAGACAAAATATTTGAATCTTCCACTAGTTGATTATGCAAAACTTCCTCCAACATAGCACTATCAAAATTTATTTCCGAGGAATTAACACCATCTACATATGCCTATTCTTTGAATTTTTCACGTGCCAAATTATTGCTAACAATTGTTTATTTTCATTGAATCAATATTAATAAAATAAATATATTTAAAATTATTTTTAAACTATATTAATAAACATATTTAATAAAGGATACTTAAACAAATATATAATCAATAAATGAAGGAAATATCCAAAGCTTGTGAAGGAGCTATGTCGATGTGCAGGAGATTGGGGCTGCAACCTAGAGATTTCAGAGATTTTAGGCAGAATGACCGGCCAAGATTCTATGCGAATCCAGGCTACTGATCATGGACAAAACCTAAGTGGCCTTGGGAGGATCATAATAGAGCGTCAGGGTTTGGTACAGATGACAGGTCTAAAGGAAAATGGCGTAAGGAATTTCAAAGACCCAGAAATGCTCTCCATGACAGTTATAACAATCAAAACACTAGTTTTGAAAGTGCAAAAATGGACTGGCAGAAGGTTCGAGAAAAGGAATGGAGGTTGAAGAAGATACACAGATCAGAGCTTATGGAAAAGGTAAAATCTAAACCAGTGAAACCCCAAAAGCTATCTTTCTTTCTGAACTACAAAAGCTGGAATGATTCAGTTACTTTTTTTAGAGAGAAGTGTTTTTTCTCTGAAATGCTTTGGGAATTGGCCGACTGTATGTCACGTCAAGAAATAGTGTGACAAGAAGTGGCCATTTAAAGTCGAGATTAAGATAATGCCAAATGGTTTTTTTCTGGTCATCACAGAAAATGCTAAAGATAAGAACTGGGTACTTAATAACAGACTTTTTTCTTGGGGGACAGAGGGTTGTACATCCGGGACTAGGAACCAAACTTCAATCCAATCAATGCCCCTTTGGAAGAAGTTCCCATCTGGTTGCGCATCTATAATCTATTGAGGGAATACTAGAATGAGGAGACTTTTCAATTGATTGGGAATAAGCTAGGGTTTTACCTCAAATCGGATGAAGCTATAGAGAAGGAAGACTTTAGCTCGTATGCGAGAATTTGTATTGGGTGGAAACCTCAATCTCCTCTACCTGAATGGTTAGAAATAAACACAAATGCTAGTTGTTGGCTACAACAGATTGATATTGAAGAGCAATTGGAAAGATGTTCGGTATGTAATAAGGAAGGACATTTGATGGAGGTCTGTTTGATCAGCCCAAAGGGCAAGTCTGTATAATCCTCACTCAAAGACAGAGCATCACATTTTGTCGAAGAGACCATGGGGTTAGGTTAGCCAAAGTCATTGAATAATGGAACTTCATCTTCCATGAAGGTGAATGAATACGGGGATAAAGGAACAAATCTAGGGAGTGGAAATTTAGACGAGTTGGCATATGGAAACAAGTTCATAAGTCAGATGGAGGCAACATAGCTAGTAGAGGAAGTGCTCAAAAAAGTTGAAGCTGCTATGAATGCTTTGGATGCAAGAATTGAAGACTCTCAGAAGGTTAATCATGTAGAAAAAGATATACTTTAGGAACAGTGTGTTGGCATAAATGATGACATGAGGACTGAGAGTGGTGATGGGGGAGATGTTGATGCATAGGATGAAGAAGAGGAGTATTGGGGTGGTTTTGATGAAGAAGACATTCTTGAGAGTCAGACCATTAATCGGTCTGATTCCCAATTAGATAAAGTTGCAATAGGGGAAAAGAAGTCCAAAGGTAGGAAGCCCAATAGAATCTAAATTGCTATGGCTGGAAATGCTAAAGGGCAATCCAAACTTACAGTAGGGAAGGGAGGTCTCCTTCCTGAAGGAAAATGAAACTCATAAGTTGGAATGTCAGGGGTTGTAATGCCCATGACAAGTGTCACCTTATCAAACGTGGTCTTGAACAAATGAAACGAGATTTAATTTATTTTCAAGAAACAAAGATGAGTTCGGAGGAGGCAGAGGTGTTGTTGAAAGGTTGGAGATCACGGAAAGGGTTTTTTGCGAGTGTTGTGGGTTCCTCAGGCGGACTTGGAATTATCTGGAATCTAGTTCTCATTAAGGTGGAGGAGCTCATCAATGCTCATTCGTGGCAACTATGTAAAATTCACTCTTTCAGTATTAACTATGATTTCTTTCTCATTAATATCTATGGGCCAACAAAAGCTAACTTGCAACTGGAAACTTGGAAGCAAGTGTCTGTGATTTTAAATATCTGTCTCAGGAGTTGGTGGTGCTTGGGGGAGACTTCAATGTCATTTTGGACTCGTCTGATAAGAAAGGAGGAAATGTGGGAATTATAGCCTCACAAGTGGGCTTCCAAAACTTTGTTACTGAAAATGGTTTGAGAGAGGTTAAGACCAACAAAGGTTCTTTTACATGGTCTAATCGAAGAATGGGAGGGATCATATAGATGGGAAATTCGACAGGTTCTTTTACATGGTCTAATCGAAGAATGGGAGGGGATCATATAGCTGAGAAATTAGATAGGTTCTTTTTGGGAGGCAATTGGGCTTCCAAGTCTCTAATTTTTTATGTGGGAGTCAAACCAATTGTTGCTTCAAATCATTTTCCTATTGAACTCTTGATATTTTGTGACAGTGTCCTAATTCACTATCCTTTTAAGTTTGAGAAAATGTGGTTAAGGGACGATGGGCTGAAAGATTTAATTAATTCTTGGTGGAGGGAGGATCCTGTGGTTTATGGATCGTGGGCGTTCAAATTTGTCAAGAAATTGCAATTTCTTAAAGGAAATCTAAAGGAATGGAACAAGGTTAAGTTTGGGAACATTTTTGTGAACATAAATGAAATAGAAGCAGATCTTGAAGACTTGTAGTTGACCATCATGGACCAAGGTATGACAATGGAAACCTTTAATAAGGAAAAGATCCTTAAGTCTAAATACAATAAAATTTTGGCTAGAGAAGAGGTCTATTGGAAACAAAAGTCTCGAGAAGGTTGGTTGAAGGAAGGTGATAGAAACACAAAGTTTTTCCATAATTCCGTTAAGGCCAAAAGATCCTGGAATAAAGTGACTTCAATTAAGAGCAAGGAAAATGTAGTCTTAGAAAAGATTGAGGATATTAACAAGGAAGCGGTTGATTTCTTCACTGAACTTCTATCTAAGGACCAAAGTTTAGATTTAAGACAACAAGATACGCTTCTGAATTTTATTCCCCAGGTTATCTCAAATAGCCAGAACCAAATCCTCTGCAAACCTATCATGTTTGAATAAGTGAGACATGCGGTTTTCTCTATGGTGGGGGATAAGGCTCCAGAACTTGGTGGGTTTCCAACCTTTTTATATCAACAATTTTGGGATGTGGTTGGCCATGATGTCTGGCAGGTGGTGGAAGAAAAGAGAATTAATGCAAGGGTTGCTAAAGAAGTGAACAACCTTGATCCCCAAAGTTGAGAGACCGGTTTGCTTTGGAGATTTTAGACCAATTTCACTTTGTAATGTGTTATATAAGGTGATAGCAAAAGTTATAATGAATAGATTGAAACCTCAGCTCAAGCTTATTATTTCGGAGGAGAAAAGTGGGTTTGTTTTGGGGAGATCAATTATGGAAGGCATCGTAATAGCTCATGAAGCTATTCACTCAATAAGAAAATATAAGGTAGAGAAGATGCTAATTAAATTGGATATTAGAAAAGTTTATGATATGGTAGACCGAGACTTCCTTGTCCGAGTATTGGAAAGGTTTGGTTTCTCCCCTCTTTGGATCAACTGGGTAAAGGCGTGTATTGATGGACCATGGGTTTCTGTACTAGTTAATGGGAGCCCGTAAGGTTTCTTTCAATCTTCCAGAGGTTTGCGACAAGGTGATCCTCTCTCTCCCTTCCTTGTTATTCTGTTGGTTGAGGTATTGGGTAGATACATTAATCATCTGAGACACGATAACAAGTGGAAAGGTGTACATCTTGTTGTTGGTGTTGAAGCGGTCACTCACCAGCAATTTGCTGACAATACAATTATTTTTGGGGATGCTTCACTAAGGGAAGCTCGTACTATAAAAAAAACTCAATGTGTTTTGTGAGGCATCTGGGCAGCAAGTGAATTGGGCCAAATCAGATATTTTTGTTTTTAACACAGACTTGAGGAAGCAAAGAGAGAGAGATTTATAATTTTGGGTATCAAAGAGGGATCTCTTCTAGGAAAATTTATGGGTATCCCATTGTTTGGAGGTCCAAACAGGACGAATATGTGGCTTGAACGGATGGATAGTTATGTAAATAAATTAGAGGGTTGGAAGAGTAAATAGCTTACATCGGTTGGTAGACTGCTATTGTTAAAATTTGTTCTATTTGCAATGCCTATATACTCTATGATGTGCTTTAGAGTCCCAAAAAAAATTGTAAGGAGTATTAACCAATTCATGAGGAAATTCTTTTGGAATGGGAAGAGTGAGCAGGATAAGATCCTGTTGGTCGCATGGGATAAAGTTTTTCAACCCAAATTGACAGGTGGTGCAAGTTTGAGGAAGTGGAGTTTGCTGAATGAAGCAATGGGTGCAAAATTGATATGGCAAACTTATGAAAAACCAGATAAAAAATGGCTGCAAATCCTGAAAGATAAGTATCTGGATTCAAATGATAGAGAAAGAATATTTACAGTGTCTAACCCCCCAAGAGGATCTACGGTGTAGAAATTTTTGCTATCTTGTAGGAATCTGATAATAGATCACATTACATGACAATTAGGGAATGGGAAGAAAGCAAATTTCTGGATAAATTCATGGGATTGCATACTAGTTTTGTCCTTAAGGGGGGAGGTGTCTCAAATCAAACAAGTGACTGAGGCTATTTGGGGCTCAAAAGTAAAGGATTATCTGATTAAAGGGAGATGTAAAGGAGTGGATGAATGGAGGTGGAAGGATGTTGATACACTACCAATATCCCCCTAGCAAAAATATTGGTTTAAAGGGATTTTGGATGAGTATGAACCAGTGCTTGGTATGAAATAAGATGTCATTAAATGGTGTGGATCAAAATCAGGGAATTACTCAGTCAAAATAAGATATAAACTCATTGAAAATGCAGAAATCCATTCATAATGGTTGTCGAAGCTATGCTGGAGTTCTAAGTGCCTACCTAAGGCAGGGGTTTTCTCATGGCTAGTCCTAAAAAAAATAATTATGACGAGAGATAGAATGACGAGGTTGGGTTTTTACGGCCTGTTCTAGTTTGTTATGTGTAAAGAAAAGGAATAATCTCTAGACCACTTGCTGTTACAATGTGATATGGCTCAAGGAGTGTGGAAATTATTACTAGCTAAACTGGGGTGGGAAATCCCTCTTCCAGATAAAGTATGTGATCTTATTAAAAGTTGGTTCATGGAGCACAGGAAATCCGTCCTTTCGTGTGTATGGATGGTTTCACCATCCATTGCGATTTGGGAGCTTTGGAAAGAAAGAAATAGGCGAGTGTTTCAAGATAAAGAAGATTCGTTGGCCAGAATTTGTGTTAGGGTGGAGGGAGCTATTTTAGAAGTTGTTTCTTCTGTGACATCGAATCATAATTTTGTGAAATATATGTATTGCTTGATGGATAGCTTTATTCAAGCCAGGTGGTCATTGATTAAGATCAGACCCGCTCACGAGTCTCAAAAGGTTAATCCTATTGGTGAGATCTTGGGAAATAAGGAGGTGATTTGGTCAAAACCTAAAAGAGGATGGCTTAAGATCAATTTTGATGGGGCCTCAAGAGGTAATCCAAACACTTCTGGAGCAGGATGTGTGGCTTGCGATGATGAAGGGAAGATTTTTTTTAAAGGAGCAAAAAGGTTGCAAGATGGAACTAATAATTAGGCAGAGTTGGAAGCGGCTTTGTTAGCAACTGATTTGGTAGCAAATATGAATATTTTGAAAGTCCATTTTGAGGGAGATTCTTAAGTTGTGGTTAATGCAATAATGAAAGGTGTAACCCTGAGTTGGAGACTTAATAAGTTCATCACATTAATAATTTTAAAATTAAAATTTGTTCAAGACTTTTGCATCTCACATGTAAGGAGAAGTGGAAATGTCATTGCTGACAAAATGTCTAATGTGGCATGTGATCTTGCTAAGGGAGAAGTGAGATGGTAATGACAGTACCATTCAATGGAGTTAAGGTGTTCTACCAGTATAGTACCTTGTCATACTTGAAATGTGTGAAATGCATCTCTTTTCTCTCTATTTGTGCCTAGGTTGGCTTGAGCATAATGGGGCAATTAATGTGAAATTACTCGACATTGATTGCATGAGGTGGGAGAGTTCCATTTATTGCAAGAATGAGAATTTTTGCTTATTCTTTAAGGAAGCCAAGCAAATTTGGTGGTAGTTATGGTGTTTCTGGTGTACAGTCGATGACTTTTATGGGGTGCAACATGGAAGCCAATTTCTTTCTTAAGACAACTAAACTCATGCCTGCTTTCTGCGACCCGGTTTCTGCAAAATAGCTACAAAATATGTTCATTTTGAAGGACCCCTTGTTCCTGAGGGTTGTTCAACTGGTCCTTGGTGAGGAGGTGGTTGTTATTGGATATAGATACAAAATAAGGGTGGACATCTACTCGTTAATTATGGCATGGGGGCTCGATTTTGGTTATCCCTGTGAGGAGGTGAGAAAAGTGATGACGACGATAGTGCCAAGAGATTATTTTCTTAACATAGAATCTTTGCTGGAATGGGTGGTCTCGGGATAGGGATTTAACGTTTCAAAGGGCATCCTAGAGGAACAAGCTGAGCTCAGAGGTCGACATTTGCGAATTCCCTTTCTAAGACGCCGTGAAGACGTAAAAGCTAGATTTCAGGATGATGCAAGGAGAGCTTGGGAGGGCCTGACAATATATATTTGAATCATGGAGTTGGAAGAGACAATGAGACAAGCAAAGGTGGAAGTTGGGGTGGTGGAGGAGGTGCAGAGGAGGAGACCAGGTGCCTTTCGACGGAATTGGCCAAGCAAAGTTTGTCATGAGCTAACAGAGCGAATGACAGTCAGAGCCCATGAAGATGCTAGTACGAGTGTAGATGGACGAGATCAAGTGAGGAAATAGAGACAGTTGGACCTGAGATCCTCTTCTGGTTAGCTTTGTTCGTGGTGTTTTGACTATTTTTGTGGTTTGGGATTAATTCCCTATTTTTTGCTTCCAATGCAATCTCGTATAGTGTTTTTTATGTTTAAACTCTCTGGTTTTGATACTGTTTCGAGCCATTTTGGAATGCTCGAACTGTTTAATTTTTGCTTGGAGATACAGTGGATGGGTACTGGTAAGGGTACAGGTTGGTTTTTGAAGGTGGTTTGTAAGGATGGTTTTTTGGGAGGGTGGTTTGGGACTGTTCAATTTTTTAGGCAATTATGTATACTTTCTATTATATATTAATAAAATCACAAATATTACCAATCAAAAATATATATATAATTAATCACTACAATTAAATATCATAAAAAATATTTAAGTTTAATTTTTTATAATAATATTATTAAAAAAATATTTAAGTTTAATTGTATAGCAAAATAACATAATAAAAAAATCAAATCTAACAATATTACAATATACTAATAAATATAAGATGATATAATTATAATATTCAAATATGATAGACAATTGTTATATGTGTTTAATATCATATTCATATTATAAAAGTGTAAAACTATTAATATAATAATAAATAAGTAATATAAGATAATAATAATAATAATATAATAATATTACAACATAATATAATGTAATTACTGAGATTTAATAATATTATAATAATAATATACAATTATGCAATAATAATATTATAATATAATATATAATTGTTATATGTGCTTTATAGTAAAGATAACATAAGATAATATAATAATTAAATAACTTTGGATAAACTCAAACAAGCAATTTACTGAACAAACAAGTACTAAACAACAATTTGAGCTAAAGAATGAACTCATCATCTCAAGATATTTTACAATCCCATTTCACATATGAATTTAAATAACTCAATCCTTGAATAAAATTTGAAGTCTTTGAGCCCATGTGAATTGAAGATCAATTAAACCCAATCTCACAACCCAATTCACCAATGAAATGCCCAAATTGAGATATAGTCCTTACCATTTGAGGGTGGAACATGAATTGGTTGTGGATTATTGTTCGTCATATGACCAAATCTAGGGGGCTACCACTTATATTGCCATGTTTATTTGCGCCCCACTAAAAGAGGGTACTACTTTAGTTCGAAAATTTTGCAGATTATTTTGCTAATCTCATGTTCATGTCTCTCTTGCCCTCTTCTCAATGGTTTAAATAATAAATCTAACATTTTCAAATTTAAGATAAACCATGGTTCGAAATTAAATGTGGCTGTTAAACTAATTTCCTATTCATAAAAAGGCTTAATAAATATTACTATTCATATATATTGATATCTAATGATAATGTCTCCATAATATCATCTAATTGTTTATCTTTATTAGATTTTTACCAAGTAAATATATACCTACAAAATAATATCTCACATTTTTTACATGGATTTTCTAAATATAGATTTTCTAGTAAATATTGTGTTTGCTATGGGAAGTATAGTTTCAAGCTTTCTTTCTTTTTTGGAAAAAATGAAGATACAATTTTTATTTTTATTTTTAATTCTAGGGTTTGGGTAAATCTAGCAAGTGTAATGTTTTTACTATTTAAAGGTTATGAAAAATAGTAGGTTATTTAACCATTGTTTTTAATTTCTACTTTGTTGAGAAATTTATAACATGTTTTACAGGTTTAATGGTTATTGTCACCTTGTTTTTATACAAGCAATTGTATAGTAAAATAACATAATAAAAAAATCAAATTTAATATAATTATAATATTAAAATATGATAGACAATTGTTATATGTGTTTAATATCATATTCATATTATAAAAGTATAAAACTATTAATATTATAATAAATAAGTAATATAAGATAATAATAATAATAATAATAATAATAATAATAATAATAATAATAATAATAATAATAATATTATTATTATTATTACAACATAATATAATGTAATTACTGGAATTTAATAATATTATAATAATATTATAATATAATATATAATCATTATATGTGCTTTATAGTAAAGATAACATAATATAATATAATAATAAAATAACTTTGGATAAACTCAAACAAGCAATTTACTGAACAAACAAGTACTAAACAACAATTTGAGCTAAAGAATGTTCATCATCTCAAGATATTTTACAAACCCACTTCACATATGAATTTAAATAACTCAATCCTTGAATAAAATTTGAAGTCTTTGAGCCCACGTGAATTGAAGATCAATTAAACCCAATCTCACAACCCAATTCACCAATGAAATGCTCAGATTGAGATATAGTCCTTACCATTTGAGGGTGGAACATGAATTGGTTGTGGATTATTGTTCGTCATATGACCAAATCTAGGGGGCTACCACTTATATTGCCATGTTTATTTGTGCCCCACTAAAAGAGGGCACTACTTTAGTTCGAAAATTTTGCAGATTATTTTGCTAATCTCATCCGTTCACGTCTCTCTTGCCCTCTTCTCAATGGTTTAAATAATAAATTTAACGTTTTCAAATTTAAGATAAAACATGGTTTGAAATTAAACTTGGCCATTAAACTAATTTCCTACATTTAAGGAGATGAAAATGTGTACATGGATAGCTCACATCCATGTATACGACTATAGAAAGCCTCTGGGCTTAATTAAGTGTAGTTATTTTAACGTCATACATTGATTCACTACTAAATTCAGTTTTCACATTCTTTCATATATACTCTCCAATATATTATATAACTATATTTTACGATCAGCGTAACCATTGCACCTCTTTTAATGTAAGCATTAATTATTGCTATGATAAACTTGTTTGAAACATTATGAGAACCACCCAAGACAAAATGTCCAACAGATAATTAGCTGCCTGCCAGTAGAAACTAAGGTGTGGTCAAATCAGTGCTTAATAGTATACATTGTCAACGAGGAGGTTTAAACCATAAAAAAATCACTTCTCACATAACCATTAAGTAACCTGCACTTCAGCACAGAGCTATTTCTCACGTGAATTTTTTTATATTATATTTATTTCTCACGTAAATTTTTATATTATTTTTATTTTCTTAATTGAACACCAAACATCACACGTTATCTCAAATCAGACATGTTGTTCATGAATGAGCATGACATCCTCCATTGGAAAAACAAGAAAAAATGTTGTTGTTTATTGTTGAGAACTGGTAACATTACATAACCTATATAGATTTGGTTTATTTTTTTATATACGAGTGTCTTAGATGGTTGGTTGTATTATTTATAAAGTATAATGATTTATAGTTTAAAGTAGGTGGTATTTTGTTGTGTATTAAATTGTGTGTTTAAAAAAATTAATTGATGTAGTTTTTAAGTTAGTCTTTATTGACTTTTTATTTTATAAGTATTAATTTATGAGAAATTATTTATGAGTATTAATGATCCATTTAATGCTCATTATATCTAGTGATGTTCTCAAGTTTGAAATCTTGAGACAATGAAAGATGGACCATTCATATGATTGCGTCACTTCTATGCAATGAAATCTAATTAGACTAATCATGTTCATGGAGATGATTTTTATTGTTTCTTGCACAGTATACCGTTATTTTCTCTTGGAAGTCAATAAAACCTTGTTTTGGTTATACCCCAATGCTTAGACTCTTTGACTATGTGAGTATGTTCTTGTGGCCTTGTGCAAAATACTCATGGCCAACCATCTTGAGAGAATTTATTCAAGCCCATGAACTCTTGGTTGTTCCCCTTGTCTCTCTATGATATGTTTATACATCTAGTTTAATCTCAATAGGCATCTATAATTGCCTTGTTTATATAAATGTACATGGACGGGCCTTGGGCCTTTAGGCTATGCACAAACCCTTTGTTTTTTTCTTCATCCATGCACTTCATGTTATGTTTATGCATTGACTATTATTTTTCATCCCTAAATCACTTAAATAGTCCCCATGTAGTGTTAAGTACAACTAAAAATCAAGCCCATTACATTGTAGTTGTCATTTTGGATAATCATTTCAAGTTTCACCATTTATCTATAGTAATTATTGTCAAATGGTTTCATATCTCATCTTTCTATCACAAAAGATGAAATAAATGTCTTTGAGTATTTGACCCATTACTTGAGCCTCCATCATTTATCTCTAGCTAATAACTTACACTGTTTATTCTTATAGTTAATTAACACGTGCATATTGGTGCAAAACAACCAGGTGTCCCTTAAAAGAAAAATGGAGGAAGTAATGGATAGGAACAATGAAATTCAAGAAGAATTTGACAACTCTACAAGCCATTCAGGAAGAAATCGACAAGAGGTAGGCAAGAAAGAAGTGGCATTTGGATTTTTCCCTTGCTATCGGTTTAGAGGTGTCGGTGTCTAGGGTGAAAGCAACCCTAGAGTCCCTCACTATTTCATCTAGTAAAGGATCAAACAAGAGGCTCTCCTTCTCTGATAAGGTGAAGGCAATGCGCCATAACTGGAAGATTGAGAAGCCCCCCACCAGGTAGGCCATCGATTTGTCTTTGGTGGGGGTGTGGGTTTGTTGGTTCTTTTTATCTGTTTGTCTATAGTCTAGTCTAGTCTAGTCTTTAGGTTTTGTGGTGTCTGGTTTTGGGTGCCCGCTGGATTCTGTTACTTTTTAGTAGTTGGTACTTGGGTTTTGGACTCTCAGTCCTCATGAGTCACAAGGTTTTTCTTGCTTTTTTTGGGCTATGTAGTAGTTATGTAATGGTTTGGGCCTCTCTTGGTTTAATCTAATTAGAACACACGCATATTGGTAGGTCCATAGGTTGCCATTTAATTTTAGTGTGATATGGTTGCTTGTGTGTTTTGTTCCCACTAGTCATAGGTGAATCCATTGGCACATGTATAGACTAGTACTATGGAGGGAAATTTGTGGCTTTTCCAAATCATTCAATAATTTATGCATGGTGGGTTGATGCATTCAAGATTAAGGGGTCTTATCAAACTACCTAATCTTGTAGCCTTTGGATGTCATCCAACCCACATTAAAACATATTGCAACAAAATACGAATTATATCTCTATTACAATTTTCATATATACATATATTCATACCAAAAAAATATCAAGAATAACTATATATATGGAGGAAATTTCAAAAAGTGACAAAATTATAAAAAAATTACAAGGTTTTCTCGACAACTCCTACTTGCAAGTTTCAAATCCACATTTTTTCACACCTTTTTTTCTTTACTCATCTTTTGACATATGATTTTTTCTTCTTTCTATAGCTATTATGGCTTTCTTGAACACCTAAAACACACTTGCAACTTTCTTCTTCTCTTTTCCAATCCCCTCCTTTTGGCTAGTCTAAGGAATGTGTGCCACATGTTGTCTTTTTCATCCACCTATTTACATTATAATATTATATCCCTAGGTACATAACATGTGTCAAACTTCTTGATATTTTTCATGTCCTTGAAACGTGACAAAAATTCAAATACTAAAACTCTTGCAAGTCAAAAAAAATATGATGTCATGTCTTATCATCCTTGATCTTATGTATATGATATTCATGGTGGTTTTCACTTGATGGTACCTAGATCTCATCCTTGATTTTTATTTTATTTATTCGTTCAAGATTCCATTCTTCATGATAGAAAGTCCTTTTCTATCCTAAATAGACATTACTTTTGTGATGCCACTAATTATTGTAGTTTCTCCTTTGATTCCATCCAAATCCATAGTGTAAGACCTACTAATTCCATTCATTATCATTCTCCCATTAGAGTTTCCTCCATGATTTTTCTATCTCACAATGAAGTGGGTGTCTATTTATTGTACCCACTAGTGTCGCTAGAACCTTCTTTGGTTCTTCACTATTCATCGCTACTTATTGTGTTGGCTCAAGGAGTGAAATAGCCTTTTCCTATTTTTTATTTACATCTCAAGACCCTCTTGTTTTTCTTCTAATTCTTTAACTCAATCTTTAATAGATTCTTGAAATTTTTCTACTTTAACTTTCCCTTGGTCTTCATTATGTGTAATATCCTATAATGTACCTTTTTCTTTCATACATGAAATCTTCATGAATGTATCATTTGTATATTAATGCTTATTGTCCCTAAATATTTTACCCATGGATAACCAAGAACACTATCCAACCCATCCACATACAAATCATAAAATATCAAACGCATTTAATATATGTATCCATAGAGAGCTTCAAATATTTGAAAAATTAAATATGGTCATCTTATATTTTTTTGTCCTTGATTTAATGTGCTTGTATCTATAGTTTCTTGGTTAAGTTCATGTTAATGAAGTTATACCTACTACTAGGGTTTATATATTAAATGCTATCATTTACCTTTTGATTGCATCCATGAAATTAAAAGATTGAATCTTCCTTCCTTGGAGCTAAACTGCATGTACTTGTTCCTTCATCTTATCTCCATTTCCTTCTCTTTCTTATTTTTCTTTTGGTACCTATCTATAAAAATAACATGTTATATTTCATCTAAAATAAAATGTCTTATGTGACATGCATGGTACCATATTGTGCCTCTAATCTTCGCTTACTTTATTCTAGAGTTTAGATTGATCATAAACCCTTCAAAATTTGAGTCATCATTCTAACACATTACCACTTTTGTCAAAATAGAAAAACTACATTATAAATAGAGATTTTACAAAAATAAAAAAATATTTTAATAAATTGTCTTGATACTACATGTTATTGACCAAAATTTGGCTAGATCATTTCATAAGAAACAATGAAATTTATAGAAAAATTGTCATTAAACACTTCTTTAGTCATTTCACCATTGACTACCAATAGAAATTGTACCCATATAACCATTTCCCTATGTCTTTATGAAGCACTATTGTTGAACCTCTACGCCCACTACATAAGACTACTTGGAAAATAATAATTAGTCTCTTCAAAATATGAGCCCGCAAAAATACCAATGCACCTGATATTAGACCAATAACTACTTGATCTATTGATCTACAATTCAATAAAAGGCCACACACAATATACATAACCAAATGGCCAAGCAATGAAAGCCAAAGTGCAAGCTAATACTTAGCCATGGACCATACAAAATACATGTGATTGTATAGATGAATATCAACACTATCTACATTAAATATATTTTTAATATCAAATACAAACTTTCCAAAAAAATATTATTCAATTACGAAATATCAAGTATTTTAATATAAAAAATGTAGAACACGTCCCAACATTGAGCTTTGTCGGAGAGTTAGGCTGCCAACATAGAAGCAACATCAAAATCCTCAAAGATGGAACAACTTGTTTCATACAAACTAGTAATAATATGGCTATATAACGTCAGAAGAGAATAGGTAATCAATGGTTGCAGATGTTTTTTATTAGTGTTATAGCATAGGTTTTGTTTGACTAATTCAAGAATTCAATCCACGAGATTTATGAAATCTTCGAGGTTAATAAAATATTGTGGCGTAACGAAGCAGCATTCTCTCTCTTATATACTAAATTTGGAGGTAACTTCAATTTCAAGCAAAAAAACTAGGGTGTGACAATATAAATAGGGCAATCAGTTTGCAATTTAGAAAACTAAAGAAGATTTGCTGCATTCAATGATGGGGTTGATAGCAGTGCTCATATCTCTACTTTTCATAACACTATGCTCGGGGGCTCTCGTCCAACATGATTTCACTGTGAGTTTCAATTATCTTTGGCATTCTAAAAAGCATTAAGTTATGTTGTCATCATCCCATTCAGTATATATCTATATGATTTTTGACCAAAAAAAACTATGGATTGCATAATAACGGCTAGATTATATAATTGTTTTATCATCCCATTGAGTAAAAATCTATATGGTTTTGGGAAAAAAAGTATGGATTGCATGGTAACGGCTAGATTATATAATTGTCGTTATCTCTTAGGCTAGTGGACACACTTTCTATCTTAACATTTAAGCTGGGTGTAAGCTTGGTTATATTTGTTGGGTTGCAGGTTGGAACTCTGAATGTGACTAGACTGTGCAAGGAACAGGAGATTGTGACAGTGAATGGACAGTTTCCAGGTCCAACTATATATGTTCATGAAGGTGACTACCTTCTTGTCCGTGTGAAGAACGAGGCGTCTTACAATGTTACCATACACTGGTATATAAACCTCATTCTCCTGCCCTTTTCAACCTAAAAAGGATAAATATATTAGTTGAAGGAATCTAAGATAATTATTCAAGGATTTCTAAACAGTAACAAGTGTTTTGGAGGTTTTAAGATAAACTAGTCAGATAAATATGGAGGAGTGGAAGAGTGAAGAAATTGCGAAGATTGAGTAGAAGATAGGGACACTTAATCAGTGATTTTTTATCTGGGATTTTTATAGATAGGGACACTTAATCGGTGATTTTTTATCTGAGATTTTTATCATAAGTTTATTTGATCAGACAATCAATGCTAGCATTCTATTTTCTAGATATATGAAAAAAAGAAGTGATAAGACTCAAATTTTCATAAAAGATGAAAAATCTGATGATAAGAAGTCAACTTTCAAGAAGACTATTGAAATCTACCATTATTCAGAAGAATGGTCAATATCATAGAATCCATCTCATAAATTATCTTCTTTCAACTCAGGTCATAAGTTTTCTGTAGGGCCACAGTCTAAATGTTCATCAATTTTTTTAAAAAAAATTGTTTCCAGAAGCTTTCTATCATCTTGATGATAGATCATGGAATGTGATCTGAAACATTGATACAAAATCAACTCTATGAATTTTGAAAATCTTATAACATAAATTATGTTAAATGTTATAAAACTAATGCAAGATGTGTATAAGATTATTTTCTTATGTATAATCTCTATATTAGTATTGTAATTATCTTCCAATTTCCAGTTTTTGATAACATAGGTGTAATATCAGATTTGATCTAATTTCCGGTGGTAGATTAATAAACATAAGTGCACCCAGCTTTTCAATCTAAAAAATAAATATGAGATATTTATAAGATTCTTTTCTTATCTAATATCATCATAATTATCTTCCAATTTCTGGTTTTTGGTAACATAGGTGTAATATCAGATTTGATCTCACTTCCAGGGGAGGATTAAACATATTTACACCCAGCTTTTCAATCTAGAACGTACATAAAAATGGGTCAGAAATCTAAGAAATTTGGTTGTTGCAGGCATGGAGTGAGGCAATACCAATCTGGATGGGCTGATGGACCAGCCTACATAACGCAGTGTCCCATTTCTCCAGGGACTAGTTATAATTACTTTTTTAGAGTCATAAAACAGGAAGGGACACTATGGTGGCATGCACATATCACCTGGCTTAGGGCTACACTGTATGGATCTTTAATCGTTTACCCTCGCAAAGGACATCACTATCCATTTCAGCCGCCTGCTGAGGAGTTTACCATCCTTTTAGGTAATTATCTAATCTTTTCCTATTTAGTCCAACTTCTGATCGTTATGTTAAATTACTTTATCTTTACGTTTTCATTATTTCATTCACTTGTCCATTGTAAATGTCAACCTTTGTAAATTTTGAGTAACTGTGTATAGATCATTGACTTTAGGTTTTGAGGTTGATATTTGTGTTTTTATAAAGAGATGGTTGTCCCAAATCCACCTAACGTTGAATGCAGTGAAGAATTGAATTGTAATACACTCTTAATAAAGAAACTTAATTTTTATTATTTTAATTTAAATCTCCATGTTTTCTATTCTTTAAAATATTATGAAATACTTATCGTCCAGAGGTGTTCTATTTTATGGGTAGTCTGCCCAAAACAATATATACCTCTTTGCACGGTGCAATGCTCTGAATATGGAAACAATGAGATTTGAGAGGTATTTCATCTTGCTTTTGTAATTGTCTTGAGCATTTATTGTGTGTATAGATTTTGAAATACAGACAAAGAAACATAAATTGTTTCTCATACAGGTAGAAATATTTTATTTATGTCGAGGAAAAATATCAATTATATGTCTCAATATAGAAGTTTTCTTCAGATTTAAGAGCTCTTAAAAATAGATAGACTAGCATATCTATATCTATAGAATATAGATATAATATGCTACAAGATATCATATTTGTTCATTATTTTAGTCAAAAAATTATTATATTATTATATTATAATTACTATTAAATTATTATTAGTTTCCCATAAGTAGAATACTAATGCATTCATGGCATTCAACTTTTTAATAGTTCAACCTATTATAAAAAATATTTTGATCAACAATTCTATAGCTTATAATTACTTTTTTCATTAAATGTCATTTATCTTTCTTTATTGATTCATATTGGAAATAGTCATAAAATTTTGTCAATTCAATCAATGACTTGAATGACATATAAAATATTTTATATGATGACTATTTGCACTCAATTTTGAATCTAATAAGTGATGTGACTCATATAGAACATTAAAAAAAAACAATTAGCTAGATGACTATCAATACACATAAATGCTCTATGTTTCCACTAATCTAAGTACAATAATCAACTATTCTACCTAACAATAACTACTATAAAGACTATATTATTATTATTATTATTATTATTGTTATAGCATTATATTTCTATTTTATATTCATTCTTATCATTTTGTGTAGAGACACTTTAAATATTAGATAATTAATAATATTAGATTGAAATAATTAAGAAGTTAATAATAAAGATACATAATATATATATATACATAAAATTTATATATATATATATAGCAACATGTTAAATTAAATACTTCTAATTTCTATTAACTGATGTTTTTGCATTAATATATAATGCATAATATATTTTTGACCAAATTTATTTATTCCATACATTTAATTTAGCATGCGCAAATCAAATCACCTAAAATAAAACTCTATATAGATCGCCACCTGTGCGATGCATCACATACCAACAATTATCACAAGATACTCTTTGTTTTTTTGACGTGAAGGGGAATGGTGGAATGCGAATGTTGACGATGTGTTAGCAGAGGGCATTCTATCAGGACTCCCAAATGGATCTGATGCATATACAATTAATGGTCAGCCAGGAGACTTATATCCATGCTCTGCATCAGGTTGGTTCAAGTATCTTTTCTTAAAAGAAACGCACTCTCAAAAAAATCAAAATAATCTTATCAATCGATAACATTTTGATTTAAACAACACACTTTAAACTCAATCTAAACTTCATGTGCAGATACATATAATATTGTGGTTGAGATGGGCAAAACGTATCTTCTAAGAGTCATCAATGCTGGTATGAATGAAGGATTGTTTTTCAAAATTGCAAATCACAAGATGACAGTCGTAGCAGTGGATGCATCCTACACAAAACCATATGAAAGCGACTTAGTGGTGATATATCCTGGCCAGACAACAGACGTCCTCCTTACAGCAAATGAAGAGAAAGGATCATATTACATGGCTGCCAAAGCATATCTCAGTGGACCTTCTGTTCCCATCAATAATTCCACTACAACAGCAATCTTAGAATACAAGGACAAGAGTACCAATACCAGTCCCCTAATGCCCTCTTTTTTTGATACCTCTATAGTCATGAAAGTCAGTAGAGATCTTAGGGACAAGAGTAGCAATACCAGTCCCTTAATGCCCTCTCTTCCTGAGTTCAATGATACCTCTATAGTCACGAAATTCAGTACAAGTCTTAGAAGCCTCTCTGCATCTGTGCCTCAAACTGTAGACCAAGAAATGCTGATAACAGCAGGACTTGGACTCCAAAACTGTCCACCTGGCACTTGCGAGCCAAACAATGGCACCCGGTTTGTGGGATGCTTTAATAACATTTCATTTGTTTTACCAAAGATCGCTGTTCTACAGGCCCATTTTTTTGGAATCCCTGGTGTCTTTACCACAGATTTTCCAGACAGCCCTCCTTTGAAATTCAATTACACTGACCCAGATCAACAGCAGGATATTGCGTTCCCTGAAGTCGGGACCAAAGTAAAAGTCATTCCATTCAATAGCATTGTGCAGATAGTGTTGCAGGGTACCAGCGTTGTCACCATAGAAAGCCATCCTGTTCACCTCCATGGATTCGATTTTTACGTCGTGGGTCAAGGGTTTGGTAACTATGACCCTCTAACAGATCCTCAGCATTTCAACCTGGTAGATCCTCAGCAGCGCAATACCATTGGAGTTCCTTCTGGTGGGTGGGCAGCTATCAGATTTAGAGCTGATAATCCAGGTAATCTAGATGATGTTTACTTGTATTATAGGAAGTTTTCAGGGTAGATAAGATTTTGGAATAAAAAAAATTGGAGGGGATTGTTTTAGAATCACAATTTATTTCTATATTTTTTTATCTGTTATATATTAGATAGATGATGTCTGAATTTGATTGTGTTAGATTTTTCATTAACATTTTGGATTGTTTTGTTTGCAGTTTCTGGATTTGATTGTGTGAATTTTTTTTTAACATTCAACATTTTGAATTTTCTTACATTCTGATGATGAATTACAGAATGTGAATTGAAACGTTGATGATTAAAAATCTTTCACATAATAAAATTCAAAAACTACAAACAACATAGATTTTTAATAGCTTTGATTTCAGATCATATTCCGTCATAAAACGACGAGAGAAAATAATTTCAATTCGTTTCTCATGGTGTCATGTAACAGGAGCTTGGTTTATGCATTGCCATTTCGATATTCATTCATTATTTGGATTCGACATGGTATTACTTGTAGAGAATGGACCAGGAATCAAACACAAAGTACCTCCTCCTCCTCTTGATCTACCCAAATGCTAAATCCATTCCATCCCATTAGCTCTTCTTCGCTATCTGGGTAGAACAATGGTGTGGGGATGTTTGGTGAATAAACCTTGTTTCACGGTTGCAATTACATCATTTTCTCTTTGTTTAATGTGATGAAAAAAACGAATATTTTATCCTTTTAATTATATGAGAGAGTTCTATAGAATTTAGTCGAACTTGTGCACTATAAAAACTTTCATAGGATAATTTTTTTATTGTATGTATTTTTTTACATTTCTATCATTTATTATTCTCATATTCAAATTATTTCAAATTATGGAGATGCAAATCAAATCAATTTTATTCATGTAATGTTACATTTATATAGCATTTATAAAGGCATTATAGACAACAATGTTAGCGTAATATCATTGTTATGTTACTTCATTATTATGTTTCTGTTTATATTGTTCTCTAATGGTACTAGTTTTGCCATTATCATCTCATTGCCTTCATCTCTTCTGCTCCTTTAAAAAAATTCACAATCATTTTCTTCTTTACTTGTCCAATCTCATAACCACTAACATTAACTATTCTAATTTACCTATGAATCACTAGCATTGACTATATTGACATTCCTATTAATGTACCCTTTTACATAAAGTGATTCACAACACAATATATTTCTTCATTCATAGAATGGCAAATACTCAAAACAATCATCCTTGAATGTCAACTATCAAATATTCACTTTATTTCTTTTAATCCTAAAGACCCCTAAGATAAACAAACAATGTCTTATATATTTTTTTATCATATTTGTGATAAAATAAAAGTGCATAATAACCAAAATGTTCAACAAAGTTTTGAAAAGGTTCTTGTAAACAAATACTCTCTTTGTTTCTTAAAATATGACCCACACATAAAAATATTTCTATATCATGGTATCTTAATAAAATAAGCTATCATCATTTATCACAAAACTACAATTTTGAAAGGTTTAAACTATATCTCCTTTAGAACAAATTCCAATATCTAAAATAGATATCACTATCAACCAATCTTTTAATGTGTCATTTTCTTATAATGATAAATATTGTTTATAAATAATAATAACTGATAATATATACACTAATCATATAAAATCAATAAAAACTACTTTCGCGTGTCCTTTTAATGCATAAAGCTTTCAGATCTTTAATTTTTAGAAAACATAATTTAATCAATGATTTTATAAGATTTTATAATAATTCGAACTTTTAAATATTTTCTTACACCATTATCCAAATTTTTAAATAACTACTTTCAAAGAATATCTCTTTCTCCTTACATAGTGTGTACACATCTTCACATTCACTATGTGCTTGGTGTTCACGTGAGAACATTTAAAAGTTTCCATAGAACCCAAGTGATGAAGAAGCATCAAATACATGAATTCCTTTCTTTCTTCACTCATTTTCCTTCCCTTCTTCATTGGATTTCTAAGATTTATACCTTGCAAGTGCTTAGATACTCATACATGTAGACTTGAAACTAACTCTAATACTATATTAAGGCAATAATGGTGATATGTTTATCACAAAATAATTAAATATGTAAAAGTTTCTATTTATCTTTTTGCAGAAAAGGCAGGGAATCTAATATGTAAAATTTCAACATATAGTGTCACATACCTCTTAAGAGCAAGCTTACACACAAATCCTACATATCAAAATAACTAAATTGAAAAAAGAAAAGATGAACAGAAGACAAACTATGGTGCAAGTATGAGCTGCCTACGCTTGGCTGAGAGGAGAATAGGATAGTGTGGCCAAAATTAAATGGTCAACTGACCTACAACTTCTACCAATACATTTTCATTGAGATTAATGTGGGATAAGTCGACTGGCTCTAGTTTCAAACTTTTGCCAAGATTGATTGTTATCAAGTTGAAGATGCCTTAGCTGAGAAACATTGTCGATAGTCTTGGGAATTTTCCAATATAAAAGCTCTAACATTTGAAGCTCTCATGGCATAAATAAAATGAATCATATGAATATACTTTAATGAATTTATCAATGTAAAGAAGGTGAGATCACCAATCTGTAGAGGTATGCTCCCTCCTAAAAGGATTTGGACAAAGTCTATAATCCCTTCCATGTGTTCTTCTCTTGCCTTGTCCCAAAACAAATTATTTGGATGATATATTTGATGATAAGGTGTAGTTACTTTACGAATTATGGGAAGAAAAAGAGTTTGAAATTAAGAATTTCCTTCAGTGATTCATCTTAGATTTTTTTACGAATTATGGAAAGAAAAAGAGTTTGAAATTAAGAATTTCCTTCAGTGATTCATCTTAGATTTTTTAATCATCTCTCAGATAGAAAAGACCAAAGCTTGCTATGGGAATTTTCGAAAGAAGAGATGAAGGAGATATAGAAGCAAAAATACTATGAATAGAAGCCCATGATTCAATTGGAAAGTGAATTATGTTGGGAAATTATAATAATTTAAATTAAACAGATAGAAAAGACCAAAGCTTGCTATGGGAATTTTGGAAAGAAGAGATGGAGATATAAAAGAAAAAATACTATGAATAGAAGCCCATGATTCATTTGGAAAGTGAATTATGTTGGGAAATGATAATAATTTAAAAAATAAAACAAAGCTTATCTTATGAAAAACTTTTTTTTTTAGATAATTCATAATTTTCTTAAAGAAAAAATCTAGTTTCTCCTAAATTTGATGGTGATTGTTATCTTGAAATTATATATCAATTGTAATAGTAGCAATTATGTGAATATTGTAATTATTCTCTAAGCAATAGGAATATTGATACTTTTCTATGGGTGTTTCCTTGGTACATTATCAAGGTTTTATTTTAATTTATTTTATTTGATATTTATTTGCAACTAATTTGTGCTGCAATATTTTTAAATTTTGTGGGTTTGCATTTTTACTAAAGCAATAAGTGGCATTAAAGAATTTAGTTTTTGCACTGACCATGATAGGATTTGGTGCTTGTTTTACAACACCAAATAATGAAGGTTTAGAATTCAAGGATCAAGGTGGATAAATTCAATCGAAATATAATAACTTTGAGATGTGGAACATCAAGCTGTGTGATTTGTTAGTGCAACAAGGATTGCACAAAGAATTGTTAGGCAACTCAAAGAAATCTTTGAATATGATTGATGAGGACTACAAGGATCTACATGTGAGAGCTCTTAGTACAATTTGGTTATGTTTAGTAGATGATGTTATTTTCTTAATATTTTGAAAGAGGAAACAACAATAAGATTATGGAGCAAAATGGAGAATCTTTACGTGAAAAAATCCAATCATTAAATGTTTGCAATACTCTTATGCCAATTAGCTAGTATGGATGTAAAACTTGAAGATGAAGACAAGGCAGTTATGTTATTGTGTTCATTACTTGAATCTTGGAATCACTTAGTCACCTCCATAATCTTTAGCACAACTAACACCCTTTTTTTGGATATTGCTGTGGTAAAAGTTTTGTTTGAAGAGGTGTGAAGGAAATTTAATATAGAAACCTCCACACAAAAAGAAAAAGTAATGGTGGCTAAGGGTATATTCATAGAAAAAGGAGAGGATTTGAGACTTATATATAGATCTCAGTCAAAATGTGGAAAGGATAAGAGAAAATGTTGATACTATAATAAAATAAGGCATCTCAATAAATTTTGTTGGAAGATAAAAGAAGAAAAGGATGACTCCAAAAAGAAAGCAAATTTAGGTGAGACAGTTTGAGTTATGATTAGTGAAACTATACTATTTGTATTTAATATCTTATAATATCATGAGGAATGGTTATTAGATTCTAGTGCTTCTAATCACATGTGTCCATATAAGAGTTGATTTTCTACCTATCAAGCTTTTGACAGTGGTGATATTTTATGGTAAGCAATGCTTTTATGATTGGGAGAATTAAGATTAAAATGTTTGATGGTGTTCTAAAGACATTAATAGAGGCAAGACATGTACTAGAATTGAAGAATAATTTAATTTGGACTTGTTTTAATTTTTGGAGTAATGAAATTGTTCAACAAAACTATGGTGTACATGAAGGTGTCATATTAGTGAGAAAGAGCTAAAGGTATCAATAATAGATTTAAGCTACTTTGAGATTGAAATCTTTAAATTTGAATTTTTGTAAGCATCGTGTCTTTAGGAAGTAGTGTAGATAGAAGTTTAAATTTGATAGTCATACACACAAGTAAGGGTATTCTATACTATATTCATTTAGATGTTTGGGGGCCATCCCCTACAATTTATTTTGAAGCATCATCATATTTTGTAACTATAGACATCTAAAAATATCCTCAGCTAATTAAATAATTATTGATTGTTTATTTATTAAATATTTGACCATTATTTCTTCTACTAATTAAATAAATATTTTTATTTAATTAATTAATTCTTTGGCCTTTTCTTTCCTAAATTAAATAAACATGTATAGTTTGTTTAATGATCTCACCTTTTTCCTACATTAATTAAATAGATAATTTTAATTATTTAATTAATTCATTATCCTGTTCTTTCTAATCCCAGTCAACTTCTTCACATGGATCATAATCCAAATCCGTTGTCATGTGACAAGTTCCCTTTTCCTCTTCATTCTCTTTGTCTTTCTCCAATTTCCACTTTCATTGAACCAAAAGAGTCAACCCACCTTTTTAATCTTAGCCCTTCATTCAAATTAATATTTTGATCTTATTCACTCTTACCTACCACTCAATCTCATCCCTTTATCTTTACCTACCAATCAATCCTAGTGATTCTTCTTTAACCACTTAATCAAGACCTTTCATGTTGTAACCTCTTAATCTAAGCCCTTGACTCCCTTTGAGATATCTATAAAAGAGGCATAATCTCGTTCATCTATTTTAGGTTCTTATAGCCTTCCATTTACTATCCATATCACCCCTATCTCATAACCCACTAAGCACTTGCCCTACCATAAATCAAATTCAGCAAAGGTGTGTATCCTTGAGATACTTCTAACAATCCACCTACATGAACCCATACAAAATAAATCCATATCATTCATATCCACTCATGAATTCTAGTGCTCTTAGAAGAAATTTGGATGCCAAGCATAAAATCCATGTCTCCAAAAATTCACATACACCCAAAGACCAACATGTCCCATCTAAAAGACTTGTAAAAACACAATTAAATATGATCCAAAGAAAAAAAGAAATTTCCAAAAGGGCACCAAGGCTCATTAATAAAAAATAAAAAATAAAAAACCATGTGGATTCCCAAGTTGTTCATGGAAGAAATGCATTCAAAAGAACCACAAAGAAAAGAAAAATAAAAAACCATGTGGATTTCTAAGTTGCTCATAGAAGAATCATGTCTAAAAGAAAAATCAAAATTGGCATCCAAGCCTTCTATTTCAAAGGCCTCCTTCACTTCTCCATCTAAACATCTCCCACCTTCATCCATTTTCGGTCCTTATGTCCTAAAATATAAATCCGCTTCTCCATCAAAATCTCAAACTCCAAAATCCATTTTTCCTCCATCACCCTTGAAGGTGTGTACCAAAGCTAATCTTGCCAAAATTTCCATCCACCCCTACACAAACCTTCCAACACCCCATCCATTATCTAACACCTATTTTCTATCCTTCCATCCCTCTCATCCAATTATTTGAATAAATATTTACCTCATTCCAACTTATCATCCATTTCATCTCTCTTTACCATCACCCAATCAATGTCTTTCATCATCCGTCTTCAATAGCCATGGTCCATTGTAGCACATGTTTCAGGGGTACTATCCAAAGAATGAGATTCTCGAGTCCTTTATTTCTTATCATGCATCCATTATCTTCCAACAATAAAAAGAAGAAAAAAAAGAAGAAAAAAATTGAAAAAATTGAAAAAAAATAAGCAAAGAGAAATAATTCATCTAATGGTGAAAACCACCTCATGTGGCGCTTTGGGAAAGTACCATGATGAAAATATGGCAAACAAGTTTCTATGATATCGACATTTTGACTAGACACAAATAGGACATCATGCAAAATACTGAGCTGAACAAATCATGAAATGACAGACAAACTACCAAAGCTAACCTTCAACCTAATCGATCAATTACCTAATCAACATTAGCAATCTTTATCAACTATCATTTTTCTTATACGGGTTGTTACATCTTCAAAACCAGACCTAACGTCTTATACAAGATGCCCATTCTTAAAATCAAAAATTATCATTTTATTCTATCATCTTTCTTATATAGTTTGTGTCATGAACCCTATTTTTCCACAATTATTTAATTAGGAAAATAATGTTTATTTTTCGTAGATGAAATTGAAATGAAATGAAAATGGAATTGTTAATGAAATAAGATAGGAGATCGAATGCAGTGAAATGATTTATATACAATTGAATCATCAGTAATAATTTTTATTGTAAAATTGGGATCGTCATTGCTAATGAGCAATTGAGTGCAAGTGAATGCAGGAATAGGAGAACGCGAATAAAGGCGAGAACATGGTTCAGGTAGAGTTGTCTTAGCTCCTGGATTCCACTAGAATAGATGAAATCTCTCACACACCACATTAGGATTTATAATTTGCATCTTGTAAAGATGGATGATTTAAATAACCTTATTTGAGTGTTTGTTTAAATTGGAATGATGAATTTGGAATGAGTAGTAGATTGATTTAAATGTTTATGCATGTGCATTTATTGCACGATTGGAGTGGTGATTGAATTAAATCCAAGTTTCATGAGTGATTGTGAAATATTATGTCTTATTTTAAAGTAAGATTGTTTTTCTAATGAGTTAGATATGAATATGACCCTATGTTTATATGTTTTGTTCTTTTTATTCAGATATGTGTGATTTAGTGAACTATATATTTATTTGTTTACCATATATATGTGTGTGTGTGTGTGTGTGAGTTCGAATAATGATTCGAACATATACATGTAAATATGTATGTAACTATAATATATATATATATATCTAATTACAATTGGATTTAAATTATCTTACTTCATGAATTTTGTTTATTACATAATCATTTGAGATTAAATAAATAAATATATGTATTATATATATATATATATATATATATATATATATATATATCCGTGTGTGTGTGTGTGAGAGAGAGAGAGAGTTCTAATAATAATTCGATTATGGACTTATAAATACGTATGTAATTATCGAATATGTAAATAGATTTGTGGAATTAAATTATTTTATGAAAATCTATATTATATATATATAATCATGGGAAACGATTTATTAAAGAACATGTTAACGAGTTTAATGTTTTATATATAAGTGGAAAGCGACTTAATTGAAAACTTAATGACCGAAAGGGATGGCGATTGAGTTAAATGCTAAAGTGAATGTTATATGAGGGAGGTCGATAGTAATTTTGGCCACTCCCTATATTTATAGGGAGGGGTCGGTATTACCACCGACCACTCCTCCTCCCCTTTAATACTTTCATAAAAAAATCAAGATGTTTAAACAACCACATTGCAGCCACATATCTGATATGGTAGTAAGCAGGTTTAATGTGTAGTTGCATGATTTAAAGCAAGCGCAGTATAGAGGGAGTCGACAACACCACTGACTATGTGCCCCCCCCCCCCCCCCCCCTCTTCCATATAACCACGTTTCATACCACTATCACCACAACAGTACATGGTGAAAGTCGTGGGTTACCAACCCATATAAACCACAGGATAAAGGTACGAGAAGTGGGAGTCAAGGTTGGCAATTCCACATAACAAGTTATTGAGAGATAATCTTACCGCATAGTAGAATCAACAAATAATAATGAGTATGAAACGGTTGGTTGTATTTAATACAAGTCATAGTCGACAAACCATGCACGATTGGAGGGAAGTCGACTTGGCATCATAGGAACTTAGAAACCGTTTGCAAGGGAGTCGGTATTAATATCTATAAATGACATGTGCGGTGTAGTGTCGCATAAGAAGTTAATGAATAACATTGCATGGAAAACACATAAGTGTTCAAAACCATTTAGGACTATTATGTTGCAATTAAACCATGTGTGGTGTCATTTAGAATCAATCCACCACTAGGAGAGATGGGTTCGAATATAGGAAAGAAGGTAGATTGGATCACTATACATAGACCATCGAGTTGGAAGAAAAACAATAGAGAATGAAATGTAGAAGAGAATAGGCATTCGATATTTAGGAGAATGACGACTAGACGTAGAGGTTTGGTTATGATCATCTCCAATTTAGCGTTCAATTTAAGAGTTAGGCTCTTGAACGACCATTAGTTTGTTTTATTATTATTAGAGAATAGAAGGGAGAGAAGACGGTATTGCAAAAAAGAGAGAAATTCTCATAATATAGAAAGAATAAGAAATAAGAATAGAGAATGTTAATATAGAGTGGTAAGTAGAGGAGAGAGAGAGAGAGCTCGTGAGATAGAATAGCGCAGAAGAGAAAAGCATTGGAATCTGGATGTATTGTAGACAGTTTTAAGTTATCAGGGATCACAATAGACTTGGATCATATTCCAAAGGTAAGCTCTATTATAGTTTGTTTTGTTGTAGAGATCTAAAAGATAAAAGAATGTTCTATTTTTAGATTTATACAATATTCTAATGAAGGAATTAGAATTATGATATGAACCATTTTTAATTGCTTTAAAATGCGTTCATGTAAATATAGATGCAATAATGAAATATTTTCTTAAAGTTTGTTGATAAACTTAGTGAAACTCTCAGAAATTAGATCACCAAACCCTCTAGAAACCAAGTAAGAGGATAGAGAGAGAAACTTTGAATTTGAACCACAAATAAGATGAAATACTAGGATAACGAATTATTAAATACTGAAGCTTATTTTGAATTTGTGAAGAAAAGACTTACACTTCTGAATTTGATCCTTGCATGAAAAGTAAAGATGATTATTAGGTGTCTCATTTGAAAAGCCATATAGATATGCACTTTATGAATTTTCATCATGTTACATTGTTGTTATGGAAAATTAGTAAAATCAGTTAGTTGAGTTCTTAAATCATGAAAGTCCCATATTAGTATTAAACTAAATATGTTATTCGAGAAAAGAGGTAGACGAACCAAAACACATGGAGAGATAGGGAGCTTAGACGACATAAACATGGAAATTCTAAACCATAAGAAATGGAATGCAAGTTAATGATTAGGCTATTTAAATGTTTTAATAATTGAATAAAATAATGTGTACTCATTTTTATTCAATTTTTATGTAAAGATACATACATGTGTTACACCTTCTTAATACTTAATTCTTGTCTTTAAATTGCTTGAAAGATAGAAGTGAAAGATTATTTCTTTTCAGATATATATGTGTTTATTTGTGAAAGATTGCTTCCTGTCAAATAGGATTGGTTTTAACGAAAGATTGATTCTTTCTATTTCTATTCAACAAAAGATTGTCTTCTTTATCATTGTATTTTTATCTTGCAAGAAATAGGAAGCTAGAATTGAAAAGCAAAATATTGCCTTTTGTATATATTTATTCTAGAATTATATTAACAAAGCTAGATAGGCTTGTGTTTGTGGAAAGTTACTTTCCAGGATGGGTGCCGAATGTGGATTATAGAGAGAGAGTTTTCTTTTTCCAAACTATATTATTTGCTATGCATGGCATTATACTCAACCAAGTAACCAATTGAATAACCATTGAAATAGATGGATTCATTTATTTATCCACTCTACCATATCCTTAATTGATATTTCTTGTTTCTTAATGGAATTAGAAAATTCAAAAAGAATGTATCATCTAGGCATGCAATAGATTCCATCTTGTCTTTCGAATTCTTTTTGATAAGCAATTCGTGCAAGGTCGGGTATTCTTGATTGACTAAGAATTCTGAGGAAGCGTAAGCTTCAAGGTTGGACGGAAAAAGCGCTTGAATCTTGTTCTTGTCTTCATCCAAAAGATTGAAATAAAGCAACTCAGATTGGAGATCAAAGGACGCATCTCTCTTTCTTTTATGTTTGAAATTATACTTAAGGCAATAGAAAGCCTAAGCATTGTATAAATATATGGATTGAGATATTTCTACATTTCATTGCTTATGAAATTTCTTTATCTTCAATATAAATCTAATGATTGTTATTTCGATTATCAAGCTTGGGATAAATCGATGTTTGAAATAGACTTATTAAATGAATTATGAGTTTATTTAAGAATAAAGAGTATTTCATTTTATTATTGAAGTTAGAACGATTCGCGTCTTTACAATTTGTTACATTATCGAAACTTCTTATATGAGATGCTTCATTCCAGAAACTAGACACCAACATTATCATACTAGAAAGAACACTTAAATTTGGCAAGAAGATCTAAAAGGCTATTGACTCTTTTAGTCTAATGAGTCTTACATGTTTTATTTGATTTATCTTGTATCTTGTTCTTATACTACTCAAGGATATCCACAAGTATTTATTGAAGCGACCCGATGGATCATGATTTTTATCATTTTTCCGCAATGTGTATGTATATGCAAAGGGATAGCATCATCACCTTGGTCTTTCCATATCTAGGTAAAAATATATCTATTTGCAAAATAATAAGCTCAATGATGATATAGCACTATATTAAGAACAATATTTCATCACCCTCATCCTCTCTATCTCCCATATCCACTCTCATCCATAACTACTTCTATGGCCATCAATTTACCATCTTCTTATCCATATCTCTTGTCATTCATCATCATCTATTTTATTTTATTCTCTCCTTATCCCCTATATTTCTTTTTGAGAGCACATGTGTGTTCTCCTAACCTACATGCCCTCTTGAGGGGGCATCATCCTACTAACTCATAATCATCCCTAATCCTTCCTATGACGAGGGCATCATACTTCTAGTCCTTATCCCTTTCGTATCCACTATGTTTTAATCTTTTTTGAAATAATGCAATAAACTGCATTGTCTCAAAGAGGGGCAAAATGAGACACCTAAAAATGTCCTCACTTAATTAAGTATTTATTATTTATTTAATTATTTTACCATTATTTCTTTTATTAATTAAATAAATATTTTATTTATTTAATTAATCTAAGTTACTCTTTTCCTTTATTAATTAATTTTTTTCATTTTTTAATTCATTTATTAGTCATTTCTTCAATCACTTAAATAAATATTTGTATTTATTTAGTTAAAATTCATTAGTCTTTTATTTCCTAAATTAAATAAATATTTATTATTTAATTAAATGGCCCTATCTTTTTCCTCTATTAATTAAAAAAAAATACTCTTATTCATTTAATTAATTCATTATCCTCTTCTTTCTAATCCTAGCCTTCCAACTTGTTCACATGGATCAGAATCTAAATTCATAGTCATGTGACAAGTGTCCTTTCCTCTTCATTCGCTTTATCTTTTCTCCAATGTCCACATTCATTGAATCAAAAAGTCAATATGCCTCTTAATCTTAACCCTTCATTCAAATTAACCTCTTAATCTTATTCACTCTTACCTACCACTCAATCTCATCCCTTTATCCTTACCTACTACTCAAATATAGTGATTCTCCTTTAGCCACTTAATAATGGCCATTCATCTTTTAACCTCTTAATCTAAGCCCTTGATTCTCTAGGGGATCTCTATAAAAGAGGTTTCTTCCCTTTCATTTTCATCAATAAACCATCAGCCTACTTGCATAACGCAAATTTTTTTGAGCTTTTGTTATTATTATCATCATCTTGTTTGCATCATCAATCAACCATACTCTATTTCTTTATGTCATATTGTGCTAATGCTTAAATCTAAGAGCGAAGAAATAATTTTCACAATATTTTGAAGGATAGAAGGACAATAGAGTCAAGCTTTTCTTGCATGTGAAGGTATATTTAATTTATTTCATTTGTTTGCATGACTTGATTTAGAGCTCCATTTGTGTTGTCAAATGATTTTGCAAATTCTAGGCTTATGGTTGGGTTGGTTAGGGTTTACAAATATGTTCAAAATTTAGCATATACAATAACATTTATAGGTGATTACTCTAGAAAGATATGGGTCTATATTTTTATAACTGAAGTATGTGTTTAGTTTATTGAATCAATTTAGGGTTTTGGTTCAAAAGAGTATTGGAAATGTCTAAGAATAGATAATGGAGGCAATTTCACATTTTTTTAATTCGAAAATTATTGTAAAGAAGTTGGGGTTGAAATGCATAAAATGATAGTTTACACTCCTCATGAAAATAATATTGTTGAATGCATGAACAAGACTCTTCTAGAGAGAACAAGGAGCATGCTCGATAATGCCAAGTTAGAGCAAGAATTGCAGACACAAGTATTAAATACAACATTCTATCTTGTAAATTAGTCACCATTACATGTAATATATTGTAATATTATTGAAGGTATAGAATTGTCATTCTTGTGATTATTTGAGTTTGAAATTTTTTTGTTGTGATGCATATGCTCTTATTTCTAAATATCAATGTTCTAATTTAGATCCCCAATCCAAGATAAACATTTTCGTTGGTCATGGCAATGGAGTTAACAAATAAATATTAAGGAATCCCATTTTCCACAAAATCATCATGAGCATAAATGTAATTTTTGATGAATCTTCTCTCATAGATCAAACATAGTAGAGGAAGATATAAAATAGGAACAAGTACCACAATTTATCAACAAATTTAGTTGCAAACTTATGGACGTCTATAGAAAATAGGAAGTAAATATAAGCTTTTAAAGATAAATATGATGTAAAAAAAATATGTTGGAAAATGTGGAAATGCCACAACCATATTTCTAAGGAGATCTGCAGGATTAAAAAATCCTCCTAAAAGGTGTGATGATTATGTTTCATATTTTGGTTTGATTTCAAATGATTGGGAACCTAGTTGTTATTAGGAAGCAATGGATGGTACTGAAAATGCTAAATGGAAAATAGTAATGAATGTAGAAATTGATGCCTTGGAGAAGAAGAAAATATGGGACCTGGTAGAAATCCCAAGGGGTAGGAAAATTGTTCGTTGTAAATGGGTCGACAAACTAAAAAAAGGTGTTGATGATAAAGTTGAAAGATACAAGGCAAGATTGGTTGCAAAAGGGTATTCTCAAAAGGAAGGTATTGATTTTCATTAAAAAAATTACCAATTATTAAGCTTGTTTCTATTTAGGTTGTATTAGAACTATCCAGATGTTAAAATAATATTTTTAAGTGCATATCTGGATGAGGAGATATATATGAAATATCTAGAAGGTTTTGTTCAAGATCATAACAAAAAAATTATTTGCAAATTCAATAAGTCATTGTATGGCCTAAAGAAATCACCTAGGCAATGGTATGTAAGAAGTTTGATTCTGTCATGGAGAAATAAACTTTACAAGTATTTAATATTATTGTTGTGTTGATTTTAAAATTATGAAAAATTATTTATTCATTATCTTGGTGTTATATGTTGATCATATGCGTTTAGCAAGCAAATAGGGATCATTGTAAGCTTTAAATATCACAGTAGAAATATATGGAGAAAATCCTGATAAGATTTGGTACGAAGTGTCAAAATTTGCATGAAGATTGCATTAATGAAATGTTGTTTTATCATTGATGTCAATTAACCGGTAATGATGTTGTTATAATGTTGTTTTGCAACCAGTAGGAAGAGCTAGTAAAGGGAACTGCAACTGGTAGGTGAGTTTGTGGAGGAAACCGGTATTACTTATGAAAAGGAGAGATGAACCGGTAACCCTACTTGTAGATGAGACCAAACCCTAACCGATGGAGCTTGGTGAATCGGTTGAAGCAGTTTATGATCAAATAATGAACGGTAAAGATTATGACACGTATGCATGTTATATGAGAAAAGTTTTAAATGATTCATGGTGCGTAGAGATAATGGTTTTTGTCTTGGGAATGAGCAAGTTCATTGCATGTAATGGAAACCACATAATGAGTTACAAAGATCGATGAATCTGTGATAAAGGAGCGGTCAAGGTTGTCTTGAATGATGTGCAGTGATGTCTATGTAATTTTCTCTGTAATCCAATGGTCATACTTGAACTGATTTTCTTTTAATCTCTATGAGATAATTAGGTTTGTGTTGTGTTACCGACTTGTTGATTTGTTTGTAAGGTCGATGAGTTATTTTGTTGTAGAGTTGGCAATTTGTAGTTGAGAGTAAGAGAGAGTGGTTGCCAAAATTGATAATTTATCTGCAGTATGTGTAAAGGAAGATAGGAGCATGAAAAGGATCTGAACAAGCAAGTGTAATGTTATTCAAACAGATCAACAAACCCATGTTGTTCTCTAACAATTACAACAGTCAAATCCCCTAACTGGGCAAGCTCTAACAAGCTTAGTGTTATTCAAATCCTCTAACCAGGTGGTCCATTAGCTTGGATTTAAATTCCTCTACCGAGGTTACTCCTTACAGGGTATTCCTTCTAATAGGGCATTATAGACAATCCCTTAACCAGGTGGTCCCTAACAGGATCTGTTCTTAACAAGACTTTTGTAAAAGCTTTAACAGGGTTGGCTCCTAACAGACCGAACTTCATAAGAGTTCAGAATACTTTTGGGTATTCATCCCCACCGTGGTTTTTCCCATTTGGGTTTCCATGTCAAAAATATTGTGTCAAGTGGTGAATGCTTTGTGGTTATGTTTACTATGGTTAAATTGCTTAACTACTAAATCCACTTTGATATGATATGATAACCGACAACAATCTGAAATATGTTTTACTACTGTCAGTAAAGTACTTGAATGATTTGGTTAAAAGGTTTTGAGAGTTTCAAAGTTGTTTTACTGTTAGTCTGTTATAATAGTCAACTGGTTTAACTTGTTAGTAATATTGGACTTGACAGTTCAGTGTTTAAACTAGTCAATTTAGAGTTTGACTTGAGAGGTTGATATGGACATTGGTGAAAGTCTAATCAGTTTTCTATCTATTGATTCACCCCAACCCCCCCCCCCCACCTCCCAGTAGTTGACTGGATTCTTATTCATTCATCATACCATCAATTGGTATCAGAGCATTTTCAGGTCCTCTAAGGTCTAAGCCTAACAACTTGAGGTAAAGATCTTGTAGAACATGATGAAGAAAGAAGGTCCCAAGTTTAATAGAGAAAACTATAGAATATGGAGTGATAGAATAAAAATCTATATCAAGAGTCTAGGAAGTCAATACTGGGAACATGATATTACTCAATATGTTGCACCTAGTGGGACTATGTCTGAAGATCAAAACAAACAGCAACAAGAAAACAATCAAGCACTGGAGGCTATTATCATTTCTTTGTTTGATTCAAAGTATGTTGATGTCCATGGTCTAGGGACTGCCTATGAGGTATGGAAGAAACTTGAGGAAATCTATAGCGGTGATGAGCATGTGAATATTGCCAAAGAAGAGAGTCTAAGAGGAAAATTTGATGACATGCAGATGGTTGAAGGTGAAAATATTCAACAATATGGTCAAAGGATCAAGGAGATAGTTGGTGAGATCAAGAGTGTTGGTAGTAAAGTAGAGGTTGCCACAATGATTAGTAAAGTGTTGAGAATTGTTCTATCGGTCTATGCTATCCGAGTTGCAGCCATTTAGGAGCTAAAGTCTATTGATAAAACTAAGGTAACTCTTGATTCCATCATTGGTAAGCTTATTGTATTTGAATTAAACGGTTATGATGGTAGTGCTCATAAATCTGAATCTACATTTAGAGCTCCAGTTTCTAACCCATCTATGAGGAAAAGTAGAGATGTCAGTCATAGTTATGAATCTAGATCCAGCAGAGAAGTTGATGATGAAGACAGTCTAGTAGAGCTTGAAGCATTGTTGGCCAAGCGGTTGCCCAGAGGTACCGGTAAGTACAGAGGTAAATTACCTTTGAAATTTTTTGTGTATAACAAGATTGGACACATTGCAGCTAATTGTCCTAACGGTGACAATGAGCACAAGTGTGAGAAGTTCAAGAAGTACAAAGGAAAAGGCAAAAGGGATTGTCTCATTGTAGTTGATGGTGGTATCATTGATGAGGAATTTGAGGGAGATTCTCATGAATATATTGTCTTTATTGCCATTAAAGAGGAGACATCTGATCAGAAGGCATTAGTTCCTCGTATGGATAGTTCTGATAATTGGATTATAGATAGTGGTTGTTCACACCACATGACCGGTGACCGGAGAAAATTTCTTACCTTGAAGTAATTTGATGGAGGAGTTGTGAGATTTGGTAATGACTCACCTTGCATGGTAAAAGGAAATGTAACTATTTCTCTTAATGGCAAGATCTGATGAATCAATGATGAACAGTTAGTACCAAACCAGTACTGAGAGGGGGGGGTGAATCAGTACTGACAAAAACACTTTTGCTTGAACCGGTTTGACTGAGAACACTGCACTTGAATGGAAAGCAATAACACCGGTCTAAAACAGATTACTACCGGTTAAACACAGTAAGAATGTGACAGACATAAACCGGTAACTCTTAGCTTCCCACACAATCTAACATCTTATTTCCATTTCACCCATATGCATACACTAGTAATACATCAACAGAAATGTAAAGACTTACTGGTCAACATGCTTTACTACTTGACAAAGAATAACGAAGCATCACATGAAAAGCATCACACATAACACACATATTTTTCACATGGAAACCCAACTGGGAAAAACCACGGTGGGGATGAATATCCACAAGCTGTTCTTTGAACCCTTTTGAAGTTCGCTCTGTTAGGAGCCTAGTCTGATTAAAGACTTTACAATAGGTTCTGTTAGGAACCAATCCTGCTAGGGATCACCCGGTTAAGGGTTAAACCCTGTTAAAGATTACCTTGTTAGAGGATTTTAAGAACTCAATGATTTTGAGTCACCTTGTTAAAGGATTTATAGCAAGTCGGTTAAAGCTACCCTGTTAAGGGATTTTCCAACTGTTGAAGTGGTTAGAGGTCAACAAGTATTACAATGATTTGGTAACAGCACGACAATGCCAATGCAGATCTACTTTAGTTCCTTCCTTCTACAATCACACTCTACAAGTATCTATTCTCTTATCTAGTCTGACAAGAATCACATATCTCTGCACTTAGATACACACACAACATTTGCCAACAACCTCAACATGAAAAACAACATTGACCTTATAGGAAAGATAGGTCGGTAGCATAAACCCTAAACCCTAAACATTTAGGTTAAGCAATTCAGTCGGTTCAATCCTAACCGTTGAACATATTGCATTGATTACAACAGTCTTGAACAGATCTCAAGACGTTCTCCAACGTTCGTTCTTCACCGCTTCTTGGAGTTGATAACCCATCATGCGTTCTCCACTGTTTACAGAGAATTCGCACATTCTTGAGGTAGATAGGATCAATCTCCTTCATGCAAGATGCTTCGCGTGCACAAGGCTAACGTGGCAACACAATCTGTTCTTCATTACAATGCTAACTCATCACATGATATCATCGGTTGAATCACATAGGCTTGGGATACTTCAACCGGAAACCTTGAAGCTAAGACTACCAACCGGTAGTCATACCATATGAAACCTTGATACAAAACATTCCATATACCGGTTCACATTCCAACATACTGGTTCACTTGGATAGACATACCACTTCACTTTTTCACATATACCGGTTCACAACATCATACCGGTTCTCTTGCAAGTTGCTTACTTCAATATACCGGTTCACTCTTCAAGATATTGACATCAATGAAAACATACAATATCATCATGTCATCATACTCTACACATATGCCAACAAGAGCAGTGCAGATGATGTCTACTGGGTTGAAGGATTAAAGCACAATCTTTTGAGTATTGCACAAGTCAATGACAGAGGTTATCCATTGGAATTTAAGAATGGAATGTGCAAAATCTATGGGAGTAAAGGCGAATAATTGCAACTAGAAAGCAGACAAAAGGTAACCTGTTTCACCTAAATCCTAAAGTCAACAACTGTTTAATTGCTAAAATAGACGATAGTTGGCTTTGGCATTGGAGATTTTTTCATATAAATTTTGATAACATTGTCAAAGTTAGTAAGTCGAAGTCAGTGAGAGGTTTGTCTCATTGGACAAACCGGTTAATGCTCTATGTAAAGAATGTCAGTTGGGAAAGATGACATCCTCAACTTTTAAGAGCAAATCTTTTTCAGCAGAACATTTGTTAGATCTAGTTCATACAGATCTCTATGGACCCTTAAGGACCAAAAGTATTCAAGGTGACATATATTTTATGATCTTCACTGATTATTGCTAGAGAATAATGTGGGTCACATTATTGAGGGATAAGTTAGAAGCTTTTAGTAAGTTCAAGGCATTCAAGGCATTAGCTGAAAAGGAAAGTGGTAAGAAGATAAAGTGTCTGAGGACTGATCAAGGTAATGAATTTACTTCTAAGGAATTCACTAGATATTGTGAAGAAATTGGTATCAAAAGGTAGTTTTCTACATCGATGACACTATAGCAGAAAGGTATTGCAGAAAAGAACAATCGGTCAATTGTTGAAGCTGCTAGAACGATGTTGATACAAGGAGGTGTAGCAAAAACTTTCTGGAGAGAAGTTGTTAGTACAATTGTCTACACTATGAACTGGATACTGGTAAAAAGAGATAAGGATAAAACTCCTTATGAATACTGCTATGGTAGATCACCTAATGTCATTTATTTTAAGATATTTGGCAGTAAATGTTTTATTAAGAGAGGTAACTATGTTAGCAAGTTTGAGGCTAAAAGTGATGAAGGCGTATTTCTTGGTTACTCCACCAAGAGAAAGGCCAACAAATCTTACAACAACCTGACACAGAGAATAATTGAAAGTGCTCATGTTCGAGTGGATGAGTATCCTAAAGTCTTAGGAGAAACCAGTGTGGAGAAAAAGGAAGAAGATCCTTGCATTCTGAAATTGGAACCAAAACCTATGAAACCAGAAACTGGTGAAGAGAATGTTGTCGTACCATTTCAACCAAAATAGGTATATTCGGAAGAAAATGATGATAATGAAGAAGAAGAACCTGAAGGTAATGATCATGTTATTCTAAGGTATGTGAGACTCAATCATAATCCTGACTAGATTATTGGAGATAAAGATGTTGGAGTGTTAACCAGAAGAAGAATTAGAAAGAATTCTTGCATGATCTCCACTATTGAGTCTAGAACTGCTAAGGAAGAATTTGGAGATGATCACTGTATCAAAGCTATGGAAGAGGAGCTTGATCAAATTGAGAAGAACAACACATGGACCCTAGTACCTAGACTGGTAAATAAAAATGTGATAGGTACTAAATGGGTATTCAGGAACAAACTGAATGAAAATGGAGTAGTAGTCCGAAACAAAGCTAGATTGGTATGTAAAGGTTATGCACAGGAAGAAGGAGAAGACTATGGTGAGAATTTTGCACCAATTGCTAGACTAGAAGGTTTTGGGACTTTACTTTCTTTTGCAGCACATAAGGGATTCAAATCATATCAGATAGATGTGAAGTCATCATATCTAAATGGAATACTGGAAGAAGTATACATTGAGTAGCCAGATGGTTATGCTTTGACTGATGCAAAAGATATGGTATGTAAATTTCACAAGGCACTATATGGTTTGAAGAAAGCACCGAGAGCATGGTACGAAAGGCTACATTCACACCTGATGAAGATAGGTTTTCAAAGAACCAGTGAATTCAACAACATATATCTCAAATCTGAAGGAGATAAGATACTGGTTAGTGAAGTGATTGTAGATGATATTATATTTGGAGGCAATGATGACATGAGTGATGACTTTGCAAATAAGATGAAAAGTGAGTTTGAAATGTCTCTAGTGGGAGAGATAAAAAAATTCATAAGCATGCAAATTCAACAGATGAAGAGTGGTATTTTTATCACACAGTCTAAATATGTGAAAGAGGTATTGAATATATTTGGAATGAGTGACTATAAACCGGTTGGGACACCAATGGTTACAGGTTGTAAACTGTTTAAGGAAGATGAAGCCACATCTGTTGATGAAAAGGAGTATAGGTCAATGATAGGGAAATTGCACTATGTTGTTCACAGCAGACCGGATATAGCTCATGCAGTTGGTCTAGTTGCCAGATTTCAGAAGAATCCAAAAGAGACAAACTTGATAGCAACCAAAAGAATATTCAAATATATGAAAGGTACTATTGACTATTGTTTATGGTATCCATATGTAGGTAACTTTGATTTGAAGGTTTATACAAATTCAAACTGGGTAGGTAATGTTGATGATAGAAAAAGCACAACCGGTGGTGCATTCTTTCTTGGAGGAAGACTTGTATATTGGAGTAGCAAGAAGTAGAGTTGTATATCTCAGTCCACTGCTGAAGCTGAGCATGTTGCAGCTTATATGAACTGTACCCAGGCTATCTAGATGAAACACATTCTGGAAGGATTCAACCTAAAGTTTACAGAACCGGTAAAGATCTTATGCGACAACACCAGCGTAATAAATATTTCAAAGAACCCGGTGTTGTATGCTAGAACCAAGCATATTGAATTAAAGTATCATTTCTTGAGAGAAAAAATGCAGAGTAAAGATGTGTTATTGGAGCATGTTTCTACCAAGGAGCAGCTTGCAGATATCTTTACTAAACCTCTGCCTAAGACTACTTTTGAGTATCTTAGAGGTCAACTAGGGGTTGTGCCCCTACATGAGGTCAATTAAGTATGATGTAGAATACATCAGTCTTGGAGCTAATTATAGAATTTTATAGCAGTATTGGTGTAGAGTGGAAGTTATTCCACAAGGGAGCATGAAGTTGCAAGTTGATAATGTTGAATAATGAAGTTTGACATTGCATGTTTTACTTTCAGTTTGGCATTGTTGTCAAAGGGGGAGAAGAAATATAAGACTATGAGGAGAATTGTATGATTGTGAGAAGATCTATAGCCAGTTACCAGTTGAAGTCATGGAAACTCAGTTGAAGGATCATACATGATAAAATGTAAACCATGATTCCTATACACATCACAATCGAGGGTATTGATACTTGTATTTCCATCAATGCCAAAGGGGGAGATCGTTAGCATTTGCATGAAGATTGCATTAATGAAATGTTATGTTGTCATTGATGTCAGTTAACCGGTAATGATGTTGTAATGATGTTGTTATAATGTTGTTTTGTAACCGATAGGAAGAGCTAGTAAAGGGAACTGCAACCGATAGGTGAGTTTGTGGAGGAAACCAGTATTACTTATGAAAAGGATAGATGAACCAGTAACCCTACCTATAGATGAGACCAAACCCTAACCGATGGAGCTTGGTGAATCGGTTGAAGCAGTTTATGATCAAATAATGAACAGTAAAGATTATAACACGTATGCATGTTGTATGATAAGTTTTAAATGATTCATAGCACATAGAGATAACCATTTTTGTCTTGGGAATGAGCAAGTTCATTGCATGTAATGGAAACCGCATGATGAGTTACAAAGTTCGATGAAGCAGTGATCAAGGAGCGGTCAAGGTTGTCTTAAATGATGTGCATTGATTTCTATATAATTTGCTATGTAATCCAACGGTCATACTTGAATCAATTTTCTTGTAATCTCTATGAGATAATTAGGTTTGTGGTGTGTTACTGACCTGTTGATTTGTTTATAAGGTTGATGAGTTGTTTTGTTGTAGAGTTGGCAATTTGTAGTTAAGAGTAAGAGAGAGTAGTTGCCAAACCTGATAATGTATCTGCAGTATGTGTAAAGGCAGATAGGAGCATGAAAAGGATCTAAACAAGCAAGTGTAGAGTTATTCAAACAAATCAGCAAACCCCTGTTGTTCTCTAACAATTACAATAGTCAAATCCCCTAACCGGGTAAGCTCTAACAAGCTTAGTGTTATTCAAATCCTCTAACCAGCTGGTTCATTAGCTTGGATTTCAAATCCTCTACCAAGGTTACTCCTTACAAGGTATTGCTTCTAATAGGGCATTATAGTCAATCCCTTAATCGGGTGGTCCCTAACAGGATCCGTTCTTAACAAGACTTTTGTAAAAGCTTTAACAGGCTTGGCTCCTAACAGGCCGAACTTCAGAAGAGTTCAGAATACTTGTGGGTATTCATCCCCACCGTGGTTTTTCCCATTTGGGTTTCCACGTCAAAATTATTGTGTCAAGTGGTGAATGATTTGTGGTTATGTTTATTATGGTTAAATTTCTTAACTACTAAATCCACTTTGATATGATATGATATGATAACCGACAACAATCTGAAATATGTTTTACTACTGCCAGTAAAGTACTTGAATGATTTGGTTAAAAGGTTTGGAGAGTTTCAAAGTTGTTTTATTGTTAGTCTGTTATAATAGTCAGGTATGTGCAAGATCATGGGGGGGCAACAAGTGGCAATGGAGAAAAAAATGCATTTAAAACCTTTCCAAACACGCCAAAATCTGCTTTGACTTTTTGTTTGGGTCGGCCAAAATTTGAATTTGGTTTCGTAATACCAAGCCAAATCAGATATCCGATATGTCACTATTGTGATGTCCTACTTTTTTTCAAATCGAATATCCGTTTTTGTCAACATAAAAAGTATAGTTTAGTAAAATGGGCATAACTTTTGTGTTTCTTATCAAAATTTTGATTTTTTACAGTTGTTGAAAAGGTAGTTTTATGATAATATAGGCCAAAAATTTATTATAATCATACTAAGTTAGTCCTTCAATTTTAAAACTTTAAATACTCACAAATTTTGCATACAAAGTCTCATTTTTTTCCTATCACCTCCTTTATCTATCACTTGTCTATCTATACTTATATAAATATATTTTATCTATCTCTTTATTCTCTAATTATGTCACTTATTTTCTCATCCCATCTAGATAAATAAATTCCCAAGTTACATGCATCTTTGTATATATCTCCATCTTTCTATTCTTATCTCTCCCTCTCCCACTCCATCATTGTCACTCCTTATTTCTATATTACTCTCTAATAATCTCTCTTCTCTCTATTTATCTCCCTCCTCTACCTTATCCTACCTATACTTATATATTACTTGTCTCTATCACCTCCTTTCTCTCCCAATCTTGTCCCCTCTATCTCTATATTCCTATAGATCTATCTTCATGTATATTTATATCTCATTATCTCTAAATCTCACTTATTCACTCCATCTCTCCCTCCATTTGTCTTACTCTCTCTATCACTTTCTATGCATATCTATCTCTATCTCCATCTTCACATCTCCATCTCTTTCCCTATCAATCTCTCTTTCTATATGTTCCTCTATCTTTATATGTCTTCCTCTATACATGATTAATCTAATTCTTTGTTTGTTCCTCTATCACCCTCTTCAAGTATCTTTCCCTTTCTCTACCTTTATCTCTTTATTTACTTCATCTTTATATATCTCTGGCTCTCTCCCCACATCCTTCTCTATAGTGCCTTTATATATCTCTATATCTCCCTCTTTCTCTCTCTCCCTCTTTATCTATCCCTATCTATAATCTCTATCTCTCTTTCTGACTCTCTTGCACTATCTATATCTCTCTATCTATCGATATTTCTCTTCCTTTATATCTCTCTATCTCTTTATTTTTTATCTCACTCTCTTTACCCCTCTCTATCCATTTTTCTCCATCTCTTTATATATTTATATTTGTCTTTACCTCTCTCTTTCTCTATATCTATTCATCTCCCTCTCCCTTTATATTCATTTTTTATCTCTATCTTCCTCTCTCCTTTTCAATATCTAGATATGTCTACCTCTTTCTATCCATCCTTGTCCTTTAGTTTTTCTCCCTCTCACTTCATACTCCTTAATATCTATATCTCCATTTATGTCCTCGTCCTTTAGTTATTCTCCCTCTCTTTAGCTCTTCATCTCTCTTCACCCTTATATCTCTCCTTGTTTGAAACTTAGTACATATGGTATCCTAAGGTGTTATATGGTGTCCTAAGGTGTCATAGAACACCATATGACCTGTTAGGACATAATATGACCCCTAATGACACCATATGGTCTCCTAAGGGGTCATATGGTGTCCTAAGGGGTCATAAAACACCATATGACCCCTTAAGACACAACAAGACCCCTAATGACACCGTATGGTACCTTGAGGGGTCATAAGACACCAAATGACCCCTTAGGACACCATACGACCCGTAATGACACAATGTGGCATCCTAAAGGGTCATACGATGTCCTTAGGGTCATAGGACACCATATGACCCCTTAGGACACCATACGACCCATAGCACCATATAGTGTCCCAAGGGGTCATATGGTGTCCTAAGGGGTCATAGAAGACCATATGACCCATTAGGACATAATATGACCCCTGACGACACCAAAGGGGTCATATAGTGTCCTAAGGGGTCATAGGACACCATATGACCCCTTAGGACACCATACGACCCCTTATGACACCATATGGTGTCCTAAGGGGTCATATGATATCCTAAGGGGTCATATAACACCATATGACCCCTTAGAACACAAGAAGACCCATAACGACATGATATGGTGTCCTAAGGGTCATATGGTGTCACGAGACACCATATGACCCCTTAGGACACAATATGACCCCTAACGATACCTAAGGGGTCAGATGGTGTCCTAAGGGGCTATATGATGTCCCAGGAACCTTTAAGACACAATATGACCCCTTAGCACACCATACAACTCCTAACGACACCATGTGGTGTCCTAAGGGGTTGTAGAACACCATATGACCCATTAGGACACAATATGACCCCTAACAACACCTAAGGGGTCATATTGTGTCCTAAGGGGTCATAGGACACCATATGACCCCTAACGACACTGTATGGTGTCCTAAGGGGTCATATTGTGTCCTAAGGGATCATAGGACACCATATGACCCCTAATGACACAAAATGACACCTAACGATACCTAATAGGTCATATGGTGTTCTAAGGGGTCATAGGACAGCATATGACCTCTTAGCACACCATACGACCCCTAATGACACCATACGATGCATAATGAAACCATATGGTGTCCTTAGGGGTCATATGGTGTCCTAAGGGATCATATGACACCATATGACCCCTTAGGAGACCATACAACCCATAACAACATAATATGGTGTCCTAGAGGATCATAGAACACCATATGACCCCTTAGAAAACCATACGACCCATAACGACACCATGTGGTGTTCTAAGGGGTCATAAGAAACAATATGAACCCTTAGGAGACCATACAACCCATAACAACATAATATGGTGTCCTAGAGGATCATAGAACACCATATGAGCCCTTAGAAAACCATACGACCCATAACGACACCATGTGGTGTCCTAAGGGGTCATAAGACACAATATGACCCCTTAGGACATAATATGACCCCTAACAACATCATATAGTGTCCTAAGGGGTCATACAACACCATATGACCTCTTAGGACACCATATGACCCCTTACGACACCATACGACCCCTTACGACACCATATGGTTTCCTAAGGGGTCATATGGTATCCTAAGGGGTCATATAACACCATATGACCCCTTAGAATACAATAAGACCCATAACGACATGATATGGTGTCTGAAGGGGTCATATGGTGTCACAACCCACCATATGACCCCTTAGAACACAATACGGCCCCTAACGATACCTAAGGAGTCATATGGTGTCCTAACGGGCTATATGATGTCCTAGGAAACTTTAGGACAAAATATGACCCCTTAGCACACCATACAACCCCTAACGACACCATATGGTGTCCTAGGGGGTCGTAGGACACCATATGACCTGTTAGGACACAATATGACCCCTAACAACACCTAAGGGATCATATTGTGTCCTAAGGGGTCATAGGACACCATATGACCCCTAATGACACAAAATGACGCCTAACGATACCTAAGGGGTCATATGGTGTTCTAAGGGGTCATAGGACACCATATGATCCCTTAGCACATCATATAACCCCTAATGGAACCATATGGTGTCCTAAGGGGTCATATGGTGTTCTAAGGGGTCATAGAACACCATATGACCCTTTAGGACACCATATGACACATAATGACACCATATGGTGTCCTAAAGGGTCATAGGACACCATATCACCCCTTAGGAGACCATACGGCCCATAACAACATAATATGGTGTCCTAAGGGCTCATAGAACACCATATGACCCCTTACAACACCATACGACCCATAATCACACCATGTGGTGTCCTAAGGGGTCATAAGACACAATATGATCCCTTAGGACATAATATGACCCCTAACAACGTCATATAGTGTCCTAAGGGGTCATAGGATACCATATGACCCCTTAGGACACAATACAACCCCTGAGGACATAAAATAAACACTAACGACACCTAAGGGGCAATATAGTTTCCTAAGGGGTCATAGGACACCATATGACTCCTTAGCACACCATATGAACCCTAACAACACCATATGGTGTCCTAAGGGGTCATATGGTATACTAAGGAGTAATAGAACACCATATGACCCCTTAGGACACCATGTTAATGCATGGTAGCTTCAGTAAAATAAATGATTGAATGATAGATAAATGAAGTCTCTCATTCAATCATTTATCCTATCGATAAACTATCAGGAAAAGTTCAAGCTATTTCATTTGAAAATCATTCTTCATTTGTATATATCCAATCTACTTAATCAATCAATATCGATAATCATATTATAGCATGGTATATCGGTTTTCATTATAACTATGATCACTGATGATTATCAAGTTAACCATGTATCCCAATTTATATCGGATATCTTCTTAGCAGTAAACAAATAATGATTATCGGATTGTTATCAGGTGGCAAAGTATACACCGCTTAACTATTAGTTAGTGATTGGTATCGGTCAACTTAGACACCGGTTGACATCGGTTAATATGCCATGCAAACACCAATTGGCATCGATTAACATGCCACGTGAATACTGATTGGAATTGAACACTAAGTTACATAGACCCCAATTAGTATCGGGCTGGTGATTAAAATAAACACCGATTGATAGTTATATATCAAAGGGTGTGATCAAGTAGTGTCTTGATCAGTCATGTCCATAAGACATGACCAGTCAAGGCACTGCTTGATCCTCCCCTCTTGCATATATATATCAATTGATATTTGTGAAGAGGATATTGAAATTGATAAATACTCCTCTCACCTACCATTCAAAAGAAGATAGTCAGATTTATAATATAAACAGATAATACGTAGATAGAGAGAATACAATTAGAATACATCTTTCATATTGAATTGAAAATTAAACATCATCTACATGGTATCAGAGCTATAGTTAAATCGAACCTGAGGTTGTTCAATTTTACAAAAAATTCAAATCAATCATATATTCAACATCAAAATTCTTTCAATGGCTAGCGGTATCAGATTTAAAGATAGACTCAGAGGAGGTGATGACTTCTCAGCATGGAATTTTAGAATTCAAATGATTCTAAAAGAAAATAAAGTCGAATCATTTGTAAAAACTGTAGAACCTGAGACCGAACCTGACAAAACAACTTGGAGAGAGGGAATGAAAAGGCCATCAAAATCATAGTTGATGGGGTAAGAAATAATATTATGCCCATCATAAGGAAACATGAAACAACCTACAACATGTTCAAAGCATTTGAAGATGCATTTGAGATATCTAATGCCAGTAGAACCTTGGCTTTAAAAAGAGAAATAAATCACATAGCCATGATCAAAGGAGAATCAGTCAATGCCTACTTCATGTGAATATATGCCCTAAGGGATGAACTGGCAACCCTTGGATATGAGATCCAAAGAAAAGAATTAACACTCATTGCTCTAGATGGGTTTCCTAGCATATGGGAAACATTCGTCCGAGGCATCAGTGCAAGGGATGAATTCCCAAAAATCAATAGGATAAAGGCTGACTGTCTCCAAGAGGAATCAAGGCAAAATAAGAAAGGGATCAAGAAGAAGAATTATAGATGAAGATCTCCAAGTTCTAAATACGAACTCAAACAAGAAAAGAAGGCAGAAACAATTCATAAAGAGAAAAATTCATCATGACAAGAACACCTTCAAGAAGGACCTTTCTCAGATTCAATGTTACAGATGTGACAAATTTGGGCACTATGTTGCGAAATGTCCAGAAAGAGCTAAGAAAGCCACATTTGCCAAAAAAGGAAAATCTAAAAGGGAAGAGGACCCTGAGAAGTATGTACTCTATTTAGCACTCACAAACCAAGCATCAAACAAAGTTAACTCCTGGGTGATCGACAGTGGCTCATCCAGACATATTACAGGATTCAAAGAATTGATAGACTCCATGAAAGAGGAGAATGATGAGGAAGTAACTATCAGAGATGAATCTACACATCCAGTCAAAGGAGTTGGAACCTGCACCATCAAACTAAAGTCAGGTGTATCATTACAACTTAAAGGAGTACTATACGTTCTAGGCATCAAGAGAAATCTAGTCTCAATATCAGCACTGGAGGACAATGGATACAGAGTGACCTTCATGGACAACAAAGTATTGGCAAGGCCAAAGAATTCATCCGTCAAGAAAGCTAAAAAAATTGGTCAAAGACAAGGCTACTTGTATGAGCTATGCACAGAGCCCAACTTAGCCCTAATCCATGAAACTACAAATGCTAATGAAGTCTGGCATACAAGACTAGGCCACCTAAATTTTAGAGCTTTATCATCAATGGGAGACCTTGTCACGGGTCTACCCAAGTTACAGAAATATCATTCAAGGGCATAAAAAGGATGTGCCCTAGGTAAAAATACTAAGGGTTCTTTTCAGAATAGTACTAGGAAAACAAGTAAAATTTTAGAGTTAGTTCATTCTGATGTATGTGGACCCATGTCTGTACCTTCATTGGGGGGATTTTTGTATTATGTAATATTTGTTGATGACTACTCTAGGAAAACTTGGATCTACTTTCTCAAATATAAAGAATTAGAAGAGATCCTTAATAGGTTTAAAGAATTCAAATCACTAACAAAGAACTACTTAGGAAATAAAATTAAAACCCTAAGAACTGATAATGGGGGAATACACATCAGAATTATTTAAAGAGTTTTGTAAAAATTCAGGGATTAAGAGAGAGTTAACAATACCTTATAACCCTCAACAAAATGGGGTAGCTGAGAGGAAAAATAGGACAATCGTTCAAGCTGCTAAAGCTATGATTCTTGATCAGAATCTAAATGTCAATCTTTGGGCAGAAGCAACTAGCATTGTTGTATATATCCAAAATAGATGTCCTCACTCCCATCTTGAAGATAAGACCTCTGAGGAAGTCTTTACTAAATCAAAACCTAATATTAGCCACCTTAAGATATTTGGATGCCCTGTCTATATTCATGTACCTAGGGAGAAAAGATTAAAACTAGAGCCTTCTAGAAAAAGGGGAATCCTTGTAGGATATAGTGAAACCTCCAAAGCCTACAGGATCTATAAAACCTGGTCAAAAGAATATTGAACTAAGTAGGGATGTGATCTTTGAAGAATATTTAGCCTTCAAAAGAGCCCAAAGCTCTCTAGACCCTTAAATCTATATCCCTACCCCTAGCATAGATAAAGATCCTACTCCTGAGCTTTAGAGGGAGAATCCTGAGGAAACTATAAGTGAAACTCAAAGTCCACCTAGAGAAAACCTCAAGAAAAGACCACTATGGGCCACCAAGACTATAGCAGAAGCTCAAAAGTTTTTTGCTCCTTTAGGGACCTTTAGGGAAAGCAAAAAGCCTAATAAATTCACTAGCTATGTTGCCCTTATGAATGATCTCTCTAAAGCCAAACCAAACAATGTATCAAAGGCACTTGAACATCAAGTATGGAAGGATTCCATGTCTGAAGAGTATCAGTCCATTATTAAAAATGATGTTTGGGAGATTGTTCCTAGGCCAACTAAGAAATCCGTTGTTTCATCTAAATGGCTTTTTAAGATCAAACATGTTGCAGACGGTAGTATTGAAAAACACAAGGCTAGATTTGTAGCTAGAGGGTTCTCACAAAGGGAAGGAATAGATTATGAAGAAACTTTTGCACCTATTCCCAGATATACATCAGTAAGAGTTGTACTAGCCATTGCAGCAGCAAAGGGGTGGAAGGTACACCAAATGGATGTTAAGACAACATTTATAAATGGTGAGATCTCAAAAGAAGTCTACCTAGAGCAACCTGAAGGGTTTGAAATTCAGGATGCAGAGTCTCATGTGTGTAAACTTAAGAAAGCTCTCTATGGGCTTAAACAAGCTCCCAGGGCTTGGTATGAAAGAATTGACACCTATCTCTCAGGACTAGGCTTCTCTAAGAATGATGTGGATCCTAATCTCTACTAGAAAAGAAATAAAAGTGATATGCTAATGTTGATTTCATATGTTGATGACTTATTAATCACAAGAAATGATCATCACCTTATAGATCAATGAAAGAAAGATCTATCCAAAGAATTTGATATGAAGGACCTAGGACTCCTTCATTACTTCCTAGGATTGGAAGTATGGCAAAATTCTGACAACATTATACTAAACAAAGGAAAGTATACCTTGGATATTTTGAAGAGATTCAGAATGCTAAACTATAGGCCCATGACCTCTCCTATGGAAACCAATTTACACAAACTTAAAGAAGCAGCAACAGAGTCACAACCCACTGACTCTACTCAATACAAATAGATGATTGGGTCTCTGATGTACCTGGCGAATACAAGGCCAGCTATCTATTATGCAGTTAATGCTTTAAGTCAGTTTATGTGTGAACCTAAGGAGATACACTTGGTTGCAGTAAAACACATCATGAGATACCTACAAGGTACCCTAAACCTTGGTCTCAAATATGAGAAAGTTGATATAGATCTACATGGATTTACATATTCAGATTGGGCTGGAAGTGTAACTGACGAAAAAAGCACTTCAGAGTGTTGCTACAGTCTAGGTTCAGCCATGATATCTTGGATCAGCGGGAAGCAGTCCTTTGTAGCTCAAAGCTCCACCGAGGCAGAATACATTGTAGCTTCTATGGCTTCCCGAGAGGCAGTATGGCTTAGCAAGTTGCTTGTGGGGTTGTTTGGAGAACCTATGAAACCCATTGTTATACATTGTGACAATCAAAGCTGCATAAAACTTTTAGTAAATCCAATGTTCCATGACAGATCCAAGCATATTGAGATTCCATATTGGAGTTGAGAAAATACAACACCACAGGAGCCCAAATGATCTCTGCAAGCTGAAAAACCTGTTACAAGGAGAAGCAAGGAAGCAAATCACAGAAGAAAGAAATACACAGCAAATATGCTCAAAAAGAGAGAGCTCAATATTCACAAAAATGTAATGTAATAATCCTTCTTCTTACAAAGAAAAGAATGAACTTAACCTTTAATAGGTCAAGAAACCCTAAAAGGGAAAACCTAGGTTTGCACATAATAATTAATAAAATAATTAGTTATTATGCACCTAAAGTTAGCTTAAGTGTAAAAGAGATAAAGGGAACTTAAATAATTAAACAAATATTGTTTAATTAATCAAGTAAATACCCGAATACTCTAACATTCCATACCACTATGTGCGAGATATGGTAGAGAGAAATGTGATTCAATTAGAATATGTTTGTACAGGAGATCAAATAGCAGATATTCTGACCAAACCTTTTTCCAGAGTGAAGGTTAAGCACTTCAGAAAAGGTTTAGGTATGATAGAAAGGTAATTTGCTTTGTAATCTGTATTTACATATCAATAAGATGTTTAATGTGTAAAATTCTTTATCATGATAGGACATTTTGGATTTTATCCCCTGGGTTCATATCTAAGAGGTGACGATCTCTCAAGATAATGAACACACTTGTATGTAGACATTATAAGGTGACGATATTATAATGTCCAAACCAGTTGGACCATGGATGTGCCATGATTGTGTTGTGGTAAAACATTTGTATGAGACGTTAGTGCACCTGCCACAACTTGGATAAAGATGAGAATTGAATATTTTCTCATATGATTATCGTTAAGTATTGCATGTTTAGGCAATACTGATATCGCATGCTTAGGTAATATCATGTCATCACAAGATTGACGTGATGGACATTTTGTATCACGTGTATAGGTGATACTTAATATCATGTGATTAGGTGATATGATTTCCTAGAAAGTTAGATTGTGTAAAGAATACTGACCATCATTTGAATTGTGATGCTTGATATACTGTTCTCATTTATCTTACCTAGCTAAGAGGGAGTGTTAATGCATGGTAGCTTCGGTAAGATAAATGATTGAATGAGAGATAAATGAAGTCCTTCATTTAATCATTTATCCTATCAATAAACTATCAGGAAAACTTCAAGCTATTTCATTTGAAAATCATTCCTCATTTGTATATATCCAATCTACTTAATCAATCAAGATTGATAATCATATTATAGCATGGTATATCGGTTTGCATTATAACTACGATCACCAATGATTATCGGGTTAACCATGTATCCCGATTTATATCGGATATCTTCTCAGCAGTAAACAAATAATGATTATCGGATTGTTATCGGGTGGCAAAGCATGCACCGCTTAATTATTAGTTAGTGATTGGTATCGGTCAACTTAGACACCGGTTGACATCGGTTGATATGCCACGCAAACACCGATTGACATCGGTTAACATGCCACGTGAATACCAATTGGCATTGAACACTAAGTTACATAGACCCCAATTAGTATTAGGCTAGTGATTAAAATAAACACCGATTGATAGTTATATATCAAAGGGTGCGATCAAGTAGTGTCTTGATCGGTCATGTCCAATTGACATCGGTTAACATGCCACATGAATACCAATTGGCATTGAACACTAAGTTACATAGACCCCGATTAGTATTAGGCTAGTGATTAAAATAAACACCGATTGATAGTTATATATCAAATGGTGCGATCAAGTAGTGTCTTGATCGGTCATGTCCATAAGACATGACCGGTCAAGGCACTACTTGATCCTCCCCTCTTGCATGTATATATCAATTGATATTTGTGAAGAGGATATTGAAATTGATAAATACTCCTCTCACCTGCCATACAAAAGAAGATAGTCAGATTTATAATATAAACAGATAATGCATATATAGAGAGAATACAATTATATGGTGTCCTAATGGGTCATATGGTGTCCTAAGGGGTCATAAAACACCATATGACCCCTTAGGATGCCATACGATACATAACAACACCAAATGGTGTCCTAAGGGGTCATAGGACACCATATGACCCCTTAGGAGACCATATGACCCATAACAACACCATATGGTGTCCTAAGGGGTCATAGAACACTACATGACCCCTTAGGACACCATATGACCCATAACAATACCATATGGTGTCCTAAGGGATGATAAGACACCATATGACCTCTTAGAACATAATATGACCCCTAACGACATCATATAGTGTCCTAAGGGGTCATAGGAAACCATATGACTCCTTATGACATAATATGACCCATAACAACGTCATATAGTGTCCTAAGGGGTCATATGGTGTCCTAAGGGGTTATAAAACACCATATGACCCCTTAGGACACCATAAGACCCATAACAACACCATATGATGTCGTAAGGGGTCATATGGTATCCTAGTGTCCTAAAGTGTCATGGGACACCATATAACCTCTTAGGACATAGTATGACCCCTAATAAAACCTAATGGATCATATGGTGTCTAAGGGGTCATACGATGTCCTGTGACCCCTTAGGACACAATATGACCCCTTAGCACACCATACAACCCCCAACGACACCATATGGTGTCCTAAGGGATCATAGGACACCATATGACCCATTTGGACACAATATGACCCCTAACAATACCCAAGGGGTCATATGGTATCCTAAGGGGTTATAAGATGCCATATGGTATCCTAAGGTGTTATAAGATACCATTTGACCCATTAGGACATAATATGACCTCTAGCAACACCTAAGGGGTCATAGGACACCATATAAACCCTTAGGACACAATATAACCCCTAACGACACCTAATGGGTCATATGATGTCCTAAGTGGTCATATGACATCCTATGACCCCTTAAGACACAATATGACCCCTTAGCACACCATACAACCCCTAACGACACCATATGGTGTCCTAAGGGGTCATAGGACACCATATGACCTGCTAGGACATAGTATGACCCCAAACGACACCTAAGGGATCATATGGTGTCCTAAGGGGTCATAGGACACCATATGACACCTTAGGACACCATATGATGTCCTAAGGGGTCATAGGACACCATATGACCCCTTAGGACACAATATGACCCCTAACGACACCTTAGGGGTCATATGGTGTCCTCAGTGGTCATATGATATCTTATCACCCCTTAGCACACCATATGAACCCTAACGACACCATATGGTGTCCTAATGGGTCATAGGATACCATATGACCCCTTAGGACACCATACGACCCATAACAACACCATATAGTGTTTTAAGGAGTCATATGGTGTCCTAAGAGGTCATAGGACACCATATGACCCTTTAAGACACAATATGACCCCTTAGCACACCATATGACCCCTAACAACATCATATGGTGTCCTAAGGGTTCAGAGGACACCATATGACTCATTAGGACACAATATGACCCCTAACAACACCTAAGGGGTCATATGGTAAAGTTAGAGGTGAGGATAGGTATGAAAGAGAGATGGCATTTGGGGAAGAGAGAATTAGACAGAGTTGGGGGTGATTAGGGGTTGGGAGGAGAGGGGAGATGAGAAAGTATCAACAAAGGGATAGAGGGAGAGATGAGGAGAGAGGTTAAAAGAGAGAGGTCTAGAGAGAAGGTAATTAGGAGAAGGGGAGGAGGGAGAGAAAGGGAAGGAGTATCAACAAAGGACGAGGGGGGAGAGATGGGGAGAGAGCCCCCTAATTACCCTCTCTCTAGTCTATCTCTTTGTTAATACTTCCCTCTTCCCCTCTGCTCCCCCTAATTATCCTCTCTCTATCACTCTCTTCACCTCTCTCCACATCTCTCCCTCTCTACTTTTGTTGATACTTACTCTTCTCCCTCTCTTCTTATCCAATAATTACACCCAACTCTCTCTCACATTATTTCTTTCCCTCAATTACCCTCGATCACCTCTCTCCTCCTATGGGTTTATAGATACTTCCCTCTCCCCCTCTCCCCACCCCCTAATTAATATTTATGTCTCTCTTAACCTCTGTCCCCATCTCTCCTCTCTTTGTTGATACTTTCCCCACTCCCCCTCTCCTCCTACCCCCTAATAATCTCAAACTCTCCCTCTCATTCTCTCTTTACCCCAATCACCCCCTCCCTCTCTCTCTCTTCGCCTTCCACCTAATTACCTCTAGCTCTTTCTCTCACACTCTCTCTCTTCCCCCAAATTAATATCTCCTTCTCACCTCTCTCCCCCTCTCCTTTTTTTGATACTTCTGTACGCCTCTCTTTGTCCCCTCTGAATTTTGTTGCTAGAGATGAGAAGGAAATGCAGAGAGACTAGTATAGATCTTAGGGAAGAGAGAGTGACATACAGGAGTAAATTATGAAGATGTAGAAATATAAGAACCTTGTAGAGCTTGAGAGAATGAATGAGGTATTCAATGACAGTTAGAGATATAGGTCTAGAGAGAGATGTATAAATATGGACAAAAGAGAGGGAGGAAGAGACAAACAGGTGGAGTGATAAGTTTAGGAGAGAGAGGTGGAGAAAGGAACAAACATAGATAGCATGGTTTATCAAAATTTATCAAACTCAATAAAATTCATAAATTTAATATTATTAATTAATTACTTATTTAGTTTATTTTGAGATTATTGTTACAAAAATTCATGCAATAGGGAAATCATATGAAAAAGTCATGAGTTTTTTGTGTTTAAAAAATGAAGGATGAATTTAATAGAATTATAATTATTTTTAAAACAAATAATTGAAAATATACCTATTCCATATCATAGATCTCTTAATTACCTTTCCAACACCTATAAAAAATCAAATTTTCAATATAAAATGCAAAAGTTATGCCCAATTTACTAAAATATATTTTTTTATTTTTTCAAAAATGGATATCCAATTTTAAAACATAAATTTTTCCCTCCATCTTTTCGTTCGGGTTTGCTTTGGGATTTGGCTTGGAAGTGACAAGCTTGGAAAGTCAACTAAAAAAACGTGTTTTTTAATATTCCTTGATTTTTCAGACTTTACACTGGTGGCTGACCACTTTTTTTATAGCCAAAATTGATAAAACGAAGAGGGTTTTTTAAGGACCTTCTCAGTTTTCCAACAATATTAGGCTTGTCTTATTTCAACTTTAATAATAATTATTATTTATTTTCTAATTGAATTCTGACAAAAGTCCTGATTGTTAGATTGATTGAAAAACACTCATAACATTCAAACCGCATAACATTTTTTGAATCAAAAACATGTGTCACATCCTATGCTTCGTCTACTATAAGGAAAAAAATTTAAAAATGAATTTCATAAGGTTTTGACTAAGTTAAGGTGGTCAGACGCAGGAGTTTCTGAATTTCTAAAAATTTGTAGTAAAAAATTCATAAATAATTATTTACTTTATTAAAAATTATAAAAAAATATGTGTCACATCCGGACATGAGTCTAATACTTATATTATAAATCTTATAAAAAAATATTATAATTTGATTGTGATTAGGGTGGTTAGACATACACCTACTTCTTATCTTTTTCCTAAAATTTTTGTACCACTGCATTGAAATTTGAAATTTTCATCAAATAGGATTTTTTTTTTCAAAAAACAACTAGTAGCTTAGAAACTACATTCAATTTTCTATAGATTCTCTTCTTACATATTTTAAAAATAATGTTCATAACTTATTCAATTTTTCATGTCAAGTTTAATAACTCTTTTTTTTTGAAATTTCATTGCCACTTAAGAGCCTGTTTTGGCACACCATGATCCTGCACATACCCAGTCAACTGGTTTAACTTATCAGTAATATTGCATTTGACAGTTCAGTGTTTAAACCAATCAGTTTAGAGTTTGACTTGAGAGGTTGATTTGGAGATTGGTGAAAGTCTAATCAGTTTTCTATCTACTGATTCACCACCTCCCCCCTCTTAGTAGTTGACTGGATCCTTATTCATTCATCATACCATCATTGTAAGCTATGGATATCACAGTAGAAATATATGGAGAAAATCCTCATAAGATTTGGTACAAAGAATAAGAAACTAGTAAATATCCCTTTAGCTTCCCATTTTAAGCTTTCTTCAAGTTTTTGTCCTAGTAATAAAGAAGAAAATAACTATATTTCTTGTGCAGTATATGCTAATGTAAGAAGTTTAATGTATGTGTTGGTATGTAAATGACCAAATACTTCACATGTAGTTGGTGTTTTCAATAAATACATTAAAAATCTAGGTAAATACTATTGGGTAGCAGTACAATGAGTGCTTTGACATCTTATAGGCACATGTGATTATTGTCTAACCTGTAATGGTTGCATTGATTCAACTTGTTGTTATGTTGATTCATATTTTCCAAGTTATTTAGAAAAAAAGAGATCTACTTAAGGTTATTTCATTACTCTTGCAAGAGTACCAATTTGTTGGATGACAAAGCTTTAAATAATAGCTACTTTATTGACTAAGACCTGTTGGCAATATAACAAGGATATTGAGAAGGTTGTTGATGATTATGGACATAACTGATTAAAGATGTTTTATTGTCTTGATATTATTATTTTGTCATTGATTTCAAGAAATTGATTTTCTAATTCAGTATGATGTTGCCATATCTTAAGAAATATGATATGAAGACTATAAAGAAGTCGGTAAAGACACAGGAAAGAATATGATGAATAAAGGGATAAGTTATTCAATGGGCAACTCTACCGAGTCAAAAAATGATGAGATCTTGATGTTTTAGATTGTTTTAACATCATACATATGTTGTAAAATGTAAAGGTTAATACTATACTATGTTATCAAGTAAAGAACCTAGTCGGTAAACCCTAAGGAACCTAGTCGGTAAACCCTAAGGTTATCGCAGTCGGTTAATGAAGACAGAATGTCTACCAAGTAAAGTTTAGTATTCACCGAGTTGTAACCGAGCTATAACAGAATGCATTAAATGTTTACATGTTATATTTAATGAAAGAAGCTGATGAGCTGGAGCGGATCAATGATTGGAAAGCCGTGGAAGAAGTTTGTTAACAAATCTAAGGCAATGGAAAGTCGGCAAGAAGATCTACAGCTCAGATTGAACCGCATTACCCTAACACAAGTTCCAAGATGATTGTGCAAGTTCTGAGGCAGGGTAAAACGTTTTTCAGATCGTAAGATACAATGAACCTGGACAAGATTGAAGATATGATGGCTATGATTGATCATGGGAAATGTGATCAAGGAGATTAAGTGGTTAGATGATTGTTTATAAATAAGGAACTGTTGATAAACAGTGGATGCAGGCAAGTGTATGCACAGGGATGCTACATAGTGATCACCGAGCACAGAAGCTTGAAGACCTATTGGAATAACAGAGGATGCCCAGTAGATAGACAATATTAGCTCTATGTCTAGATTGTGTTGGACAAATAAGAATCTGCTTTAGCATTTTAGATTTGAAGTTGCAGATAGATTGTATTACTGTTAGCTTGTGAAAGTAACAGGAAATCTCTTAACCAAGTGGACTTAACAGTCTTATAAGTAAATCCTCTAACAAGGTGACATTCAAAATGAGTGTTTGAAATCCTTTGACAAGGTCACTTCTAACAAAGTGAAGATCCTAACAGATCTGAGGGAAATCCCTTAATCGGGTCACATCTAGCAATGTGTTTTGTAATCTTTAACAGGATTGGCTTTTAACCGAGCATACTCTAGAAGAGTATATTTCTTAGTGGTTCCAAAATCCCACAGTGGTTTTTTCCTATTTGGGTTTCCACGTTAAATCTGGTGTTATGAGGTTTAAAGGCACTTGAGTTAAAGATCCAAAGATGTATAAGAGGGATGCACCTAAGCTGAATAAGTCAAGTTTCTCTACATGGCAGAAAAGGATGAAGCTACATCTATCAAGAGTTGGATAATATGCTATATACTATCTGGAGAATGATTTTGTTACACCGAGCACCTATCCATTGACTATGGAAGAGATAAAGGCAAAGCAAGAACACATTCAAGCAATGATTGAAATAACATCTGCATTGACCGATTCTGAGTTTAATGATCTAGAAGGCTGCAATGATGTGAAGGGTATGTGGACTAAGCTCATATCTGTATATGGAGGAGATGAACATGTTCAAAGAGCAAAAGTTGATAGTCTAAGAGGACAACTTCAATCTATGAGGATGAATGAAGGTGAGAACATAACCCAGTACAGTACAAGACTAAAGGAGATTGTAAATCAAATCAAGGGAGCAGAAGGAACTATTGAAGAAAAGGATGTGACAAGTAAGTTGTTAAGAACACTTCTACCTACCTATGCAATCCGAGTCTCTGCAATCAATGAATTGAGGTCTATACCTAATATGCCAGTTTCCTTGGATGCTACTATTGGTAAGCTACATGCATTTGAGTTCAGTAATTTTGATAACAGTGGGTCATCGGTAAATAAAGTTGAATCTGCATTTAGTTCTTTTCATCTGAATAAATCTAATGATTACAATGAAAGAAAGTGTAGATGTCTAAAAATGGTCAACGCTTGCGGAGTCATACTTTAACATTCGCGCATTACCTTATTTTAGGGTTTTTGCGTTGCATTAACATTTCTTCTATGTTGCGCACTTGGTCTTTATCGTTTGCGAGCATCGATTCCTTCTTCTACATTCCTCATTTTTCTCGTTTTTGAATTAGGTCTTGTCGATAGCAATCTTCAGTCATGATTTTCGTCGATCTTATCCTGTTGCATCATGATGCATGCTCATTTATCATCATTTTGGACATCGTCAATCCTAATCGATGATGGAATTAGGGTTTTGTCCTCTTGTCAATCTTGTCATTTTGCGATCAATTCATCATCGATCCTCGTCCTCGCCAATCTTGTCATTTTGTGATCGATTTGTCATCGATCGTTGTCCTTTTTCAATCTTATCATTTTGCGATTGATTTTTCATCGATCCTCGTCCTTGTCAATCTCGTCAATTTTGTGATCGATTTGTCATCGATCGTTGTTCTTTTCAATCGTGTCAATTTGGATCAATTAGTCATTGTTCCTCATCAATTCGCGATTATCAATTTGGTCTCTTTATCAATCTTGTTCAGTTTGTCAACCAATCTCAATCGTTCGTCAGCATTGGTCCTTTGTCAATCAAAATCATGATCGAATCGACATCAATTATCTTTTGTCAAGACCTAATTGTCGTCCTTGCATTTCTAATTCATCTTCTAGGATTTTATGATTTATTCATTTAATCTTGATTGTCATTTTCCCTCTAGGTTAAATAATTTATTTATTTATCCTAAGTCTTCTTGTCACAATTAAATATTTATTTAATTGGCTAATTAATTCCTCTCTCTTTTTGTGAATTAATTAATGAATGAAAAATTATTAATTAATTTACCTAATTTTCCAATTTACTAATTTCTCCTAATTCCTAATTTCCTAAATTCCATCAATTTCTAATTTCTTAATTTCCAATTCATCTAATTTTCTATTTTCTCCTATTTTTCTAATATTTCCCCTAATTTCATGGGAATAACATAGCAATCTTGTCATAATTTGTCATAATTTGTCAATCAATCAATTTTGCATAGCAACCTTGTCAATTTTGTCATAATTTGTCAATCAATCAATCTTGCATAGAAAGTGTCAATTTTGTCATAATTTGTCATATTTGTCATTCTTGATTTGAAATTTCCTTTCAAATCTCTTCATGCTAATCTTGTCTTTTCTCCAATTTATCTATAAATTGGATGAATTTCTTCAATCATGCCCTCAATCGATCAATCAATCACGCTTCTAGTATCCTTATGTTGTCTTGTCAATCTTGCTTTCATCTCATGCTTATGCACTTGTAGGTGAGATCCACAAACAAAGCAATTTGAAGGAGAAAGAAGAACAATGGAGAATTATGAAGGAGATATCTGCATTTGGTTTGCTTTAATTTTATTTTGAATATCTTGTCTTCATGTTTTCTATTGAATGTTTTTAGGATTGTTATCATTGCAATCTAGTTTTGTGATTGAGCTAGTCTAATTTGCTACTTGCTTTGATGATTTCCAAATTCCTATCTACATTAATTGGTGAACCCAACGTGAACTTAACCCCTTAACTGTGTTTTTGAGTGATTTTGAGCTGATTTGCAGGTGCAAAACTCAAGAAACAGGGCGACCCAGAGCTTTCTGGACACTTCAGCGCCCGTGTAGGAGGGATCTACGCCTGTGTTAAGGCATTTTGCGCCTGTGTCAAGGCATTTTGCGCCTGTGTAAGGCCAAAAACAGAGGTGAAAATCAATGTTTTTATTTGCAAATTACTTTGTTTTCATTCTATTCTTATATTCTACTTTTTTTTTGGTACTGATTCTCTATGCAGCACCTTGGCATTACGTGTGACGAAGACTAAGAATGAAACTACTAACAAATTTTATGCAGGTTCGCTAGTCAAAGACCAAACAAATCAAACTTCTAACTTAGTGATTTTGCAAGTTGCCTTATATTCCAACCAAACTTTGTGTTTGTGATTCATAATTAAGCACCTAGTATGTTTGCTAAGTAGGATGGAATGAACATGTGTTCACTTTGCTTGTCGAGTTTGACATTGGAGTAGGAGAGTATGCTCTCATCCTTCTTAGAGTGATCAGAAATCCAAATCTTTGATACCATTCTCATGTTTTGGATTGTTTGTTACCTTTAGAAGGCCTACCTTCCCGACCATTTGCTTTCTTTTGCAAGCAAGTGACAATCGTGAGAAGGGAACGACCCAAAGTGAGCACAGCTAGAGTACCTTGGCATTCTAACTCACTATAAATAAATACCTGATGGGCGAAAGCTTTGAAGGAAGGGTTACGTGGGAATTGTAGTTACTTGGGAAGTAATGACCCTTGGACTCTTTCTCATATCAGCATCTAAGTAGGGCCTCATGGTCTAAATCATGCTTGTGCGACTACATTTGTTTGGTATCTTGGTGGGCCTATGTCTCAATCATGCTTGCGTGACACCAAGGAGTAGCGCTTAACAGAAATCCTTATTAAACACCTTGTATTTAGAGGCCAAAAATCCTTCTAGTTGCTTGAGAAGGAGGAGTTCGGATACTTGGAAGAGATACTAAGTTCGCCATGGGTAGATTTCCATGGGGACTGATGCTTGGCTGCCCTGAGAAGTGAGTGCCATGGAGGGGAGCCCGTGGGGTCAAGCATCTATGTATTCTCCTTGAATCTCATAATGAGTCTACCTCTCAAGTACCTACTATCTTTACCTACCATAAGAAATGTGTGGATGAGCATGATTGTCTTGAGTCTAAGTTAAAATATCTTGTCTTCTTTGCTTGTCAAAAGTTGAGTTGTGTCTCATTTCAAAAACAAGACAAATTGATTCAAAACAAGGTTAAACACAAGAGTATTTCATTCAACAAAGTTCAAAACACCTTCAAACATGGTTGTCAAACATTTTTCAAAATCTTGTCTCAACATTCATGTCACTTAGATTTAGGTTCATCCTAGGTTTGCATTTTGCAAATTCATTGTCAACTACCAAGGTTAGGTTTCACCTAGGTCATACTCCTTTGCATATCAATAAGGGTCATCCATTTGCATGTGTCCTCTTGCATTAGAGTAATACCATTTCATAATTCAACCTTAGGTTTTGCCTTAGGTTGACATTGTCATACATTTGCATATGCATCCTTGTCCTCATAACATTAGGTTAAATTTGCATACCCTAGGTCTCTTCATTAAGCTTAGGCTATTATCATATCATATTAGGGTCATTTGCATAGTAATTGTCCCTTTGCATATAGTGTCAAAACTAGGTTTTGTCATACTTGAGTAATCCAAATCTTTGAATAAACCCTAAGTCATTGTTAGGAAGTCTAGACCTTATCAAACTTTTGTCTTTTTGTCATCAATGTCATTTGGTCAAACCTAGCTTAGTATCCAAGCATATAGGGGAGACATTGTCATTTTGTCCTTTTGTCACTTGGTCCTTTTGTCCTTTGAGGTCTAGACATCATTTCAATTTCCTAAGGGTCTCTTTTTAGATTTGCATTCCAAAAAGTTTGTCAAAATCTTGAAAAACAACAAAAACATAAGTTGCATTCTTGCCATAGATTGCATTTTCATCTATTTAGTTTGCATTTAGTTGCATATAATATATTATCCTTGAAAAATTCCAAAAATATTGCATTTGCATAAGTGACATGCCTGTTGAAACAAGGTCAAAATCTAAGAAGATGGGTGAACCGACATATCAACCTATCGACAACATATCAAACTCACAGTTTCAAACTAGTCAAACAGTACAAATTGAAGGTTCATCAAGCACATCATTACCACCATATGGAATGGTTCAACTTGGACCACCTCCATTATATGAACCAGTGTTTGTACCCATGAAACCAGGACATGGGAGTGTTCCACCAACACCAAGAGGAAATGCACCTTTTGATTGGAATCAACCGAACCTACAACATGACATTCAAACTCAAACATTATATGAGGAGCAAACTCTTTCACAAGGATTTGGTTCAGATCAAGGCATTCAACAGGAAACAAATCCAAATATTTTACTAGATTCTTCATCAGATTCTGATGCTTCCAATGATGTTGATATGTTCCTTAAAGATCCAAAGTTGACGAAAAAGATGGATAAATTCTTGAACAAGGTCTTTAAGATGTTCCCACAAAAATATCTTGACATGATGAGTAATGTGGCCTCCTCAAGTGAGCAAATCAACGTGCAAAAACAACAAGGCGATGAGCTGTTAAGTTTCTCTCCACATCCAAATGAAGAAAATGTGCAACAAGAAACTCAACATACCTTGGTGAGTAAACGTGCTTCAAAAGCATTGACAGTGACTATTCCTCAAAAGTCACCATTTGAAACAATAAATAATCCGTTATTTAATACAACATCTGTAACACAAGATCAAATGATGGCCACACAAATATTGACAGTTGTCCCTCAACAAGAAGTGGTTCATCGCATCCATAAAATTGGATCAAAATCTAAGATGCAAGAAAGCTTTACGACTGGAATGCCTGATCTCACCAATGTCCAAAACAATTCCACATTGCAACAAATTTCCTATGTCCCATTAAGTTCAATATATTTTCCAAATACTCAAGTACATGTTATGCAAACTATTGTGATAGATCCTTCGATAATGGCAACACAAAGAGCTACAGATAGTGGTTTGCACCAACAGCAAATGTTGCAACAATTGGGGAATGCACAAAAGGCACAATCGAATGCGCAAACAAACAATGCACAACAACAACAATATTGCATTCAACAACATGTTGCGGTGTCTTCTGCACCATTACAAGTTAATTCAAACTTGCAACTACCACAGTGGATTGGACAAACCACACAACAAGTCAATGCAAGTGCCATACCCCATCTTAAGGAGAAACAACAAAAACCTCCCAAACAAAGTTTTTTGCAAATGATGGGATTTACATCAAGACAACAACAATTGGCACAAAGTCAGCAAATTCCGATTCATCAGCATCAACACCAACATGTGCCTCAATATGTGCCAGGCAAAACAAGTTATCATACTTCACAACCACAATTGATGTCTGTGCAATATCAACAACACCCTCAATTGCAATATCAACCAAGGCTACCAATCATGATTCCACCACAAGAAGCACAACAACAAGGTCAATATCAAGGCATGGCACAACCACCACAACAAGAGTTGTACCAAGAACATTATATGCCGGAGACGCCAAAGACGGCAATTTCAGAGCATCAACAACCGATGGGAAACACGATGTATCAACAAAGAGTACCCACCAGGATCAATGATGAACCTCCAAAATCTAACGCATTTGCACAACAACTTGAGAAGTTGCAACGACAAGTCGACGCATTGGAAACCAAAGGAACAAAGAAGTTGTACATAGATCAAGATTTATGTCCTAATCCATTTGACAAGAGCTTATACATGCCTCCCTTCCCTAAGCATTTTGAGGCACCTAATTTTGAGAAATATAAAGGGAATGGCAATCCAAAAGATCATATTCGAGCATTTTTCGCTGCATGTACTAAAGTGAGTTATGAGGAAACATATTTAATGCGCTTATTTGCACGAAGTCTCACGGGACAAGCCATGGATTGGTATTCGCATTTGCCAGGGAATATAAAGACTTGGTCGGAATTGGCTCAAAAGTTTATATCTCACTTCGCATTCAACATTGACAGTGAAGTGACCATGTCAGATTTATGCAACACCAAGCAAAAGCAAGGTGAACCATTAGTGACGTTCTTGCAACGATGGTGAATCTTGTATAGTCGTTCTTCCCTAGATATACCTGAAGAACAACAAGTGAACTTATTTATTCAAAATTTGGTCCCAGAAATGATGTATGAACTCAAATTGAAAAGTCCCAGTACCATTGAGAAACTCATTAAGAAAGGGATGAACATTGAAACTGCTCTTGTAGCTAAGGGAATCATTAAGCTCAACAAAGACAGTGACAACACAAACAATTCAGGGGACAGAAATAGATTTTGGTACAAAAATAAGAATGTCACTAATAATGGAGTTGTTGATGCAAGAGCAGTGAATGCAAATCAACCCCCGTTCACAATAAAGAAATTGAGTGCTCCTAATATGTCAACTATGGAACAAAATCAAACACCAGCAAGCAATGTTACTCAACAGCCGCAATACCAACAACATACTCAACAATATAATCAACAACAAGGTCAGCAACAAAACCAGCAATGAAAACCTTTCCAATCAAGGGATGGGCCTCCTCGATAGTTTACGCCATTGGGAGAGCCTATTGAGTCAGTAATGAAACAATTAATACAAGCAAAGTTTATCAAGTTACCAGATATCAAGGCAGAACCATTGGTAAAGCCGCATTGGTGGAATGATAATGCATATTGTGAATATAATCGGTCAAAAGGACATAAAACTGCATCATGTTTTCAATTGAAACATATGATTCAAGACTTGCTAGATCAAGGAGTAATTGAGGTAGACCCACCCAATGCGACCTCTAACACTGATCATACAATTTTCAAAACTCCTTTGCTTGATCATGACAAGGGTAAAGCATCTTCTTCAAACTCTGCCCAAACAGCAAATTATGCAAATACTGGTTATAACAATGTCATCAATTATTTTCAAGTGTCAAATGAGTATGTTTCCACCATAAGAATAAAGGGACAAGATCCTTCTTGCGCGGTCACTACTAGTCGATCTAAAATAGTCCTGAAAGGAGCTCCTTCAACTCCTCCCAAATCAACTCCTATGAGTTAGTATAATCTCCTAGATCATTTGGGAAAGACACCTGCTCAAATATCAATTCTTGAATTGTTGAGAATGTCCCCTATGCATCGCGCGGTCCTAGATAAAGCTTTAATTGAGTCCACTATCCCGACAGACATTGATGTTGACCAGTTTCAAGCCCGAATTGGACATCTAGCTGTTTCCCAACATGTCACCTTTTCTGATAATGATATTTCACCTAATAAGCTCCCACATAATGATCCTTTACATCTTGAAGTCTTTGTCCATAATTGCAAGATGCGACGAGTCTTGATAGATGGCAGAGCAGGTCTTAACATCTGTACCTTGAGAGTGGTCATTGGTCTTGGTTATATAGAAGATGACATTGATTCTTCCAGAAGAATAACAATCAAAGCATATGATGATGCTGAGCGCCCATCCAGAGGGATAATTTCATTGTCTATCAAAGTCGGTCCAGTGACCGAAAACACTTTCCTACAGGTCCTAGACCTCGATCTCCCTTACAATATGATTCTTGGCCGACCGTGGATCCACGCAATGAAAGCAGTTCCATCTACTTATCATCAGTGTTTAAAATATCCTTACAATGGGACTGAGATAACAATTCCAGGAGATCATAATCCATTTCAATTTTGTGCTAATTTAAAGGATTCTCTAAAGCAACAAGTCCCAGTTAATAGGGAGGCCCACCCACATAATTATGTGGATTCTAATGAATTGTTAGATGATGTCAAAGGAAAATTGAAGATACAGGACCAAGGATGCGGAGAGTATTCAATGGCTCAAACATTCCTCATTGGGAATTTACCAATATCTCCAAAATCACATGGCAAACCACATTTGTTGCAAAAGGAACCTAAGATAGTCATTCAATATCAGCCCCGCACTACATTTCCAAGATGGGGTGAACTTGACAAAGAAACTTTGGATGATGATGTCATAGATTGGATTTATAAGGATCCCACTGAGACACCCCCTGTTAGGTTGTCGGTGGAGCGGTACGGAAAAGGATTTACTATGTTGCAGAAGAAAGGATATGATGGTTGCAGTGGCTTGGGCCCTGACAAGAAAGGAAGGCTAGAACCTATTTACCCAAGATGCGGCCTCCAACTTTAGGGTTAGGTTTTGTACCATTGCGAATTGGACCCTCGTCTACCAAAGTGACCACGTGTAGAAAGGAGTGTGACTTTGATGATGAAACGACACCTGAGGATACCCGACCCGAAACTGATTCCAATGAATGGGAGTGGAGTTCCTTTTCTTCTAGCTCCTATGCCCTTGACAATGTTTTCCTTGACCCTGATGATTTGCCCATGGAAGACAAACATGAAATAACTCCCCCTCCCAAAACATGTCCTAACGCCTCGATAGAGTCATTCTGGGACCCAAGCTCCGAATCAGATACGAGCAGTTCAGACAGTGATACCACGGACGTTTACATCTTTACCATCTCAGCCCTCTCTCTCCTTAAAACCAATGATGACATGCCCCTTGTCTATCCTCAGCTTATCCAACATGACCAACAAGAACCACTCACATTAGATTGTTTTCAAAATGACAAAGCAATTGCCGAATTTCTGGGACTCCGAGAAGGCATACCACAAGGTGATCATAAGGAAGGGTTTGCTATTGATCTAGATTCCATAGCATATTTTGGGGAGTCAACTCCATCTTCTAGTCATAAAAATGAAAAAAGAAAAGAAAAAGTAAAAAATCAAAAGAATGAGTCTTTGAGTGAAAACCGTAAGGCACTCTCTGATCGTGAAAAAGTAAAAATAAAAAACGTACCTACGAGTGAAAACCTCTCTGAGGCGCCCAAAGGTGGAAGAGTGGACATACCCCTATCAAGTCAGGATAAATCAACATTGCTTGTGGAAATGACCGAAGAGATAAACTTGGGTACACCTGACAACCCTAAGGTCATTCATTTTGCTGCTTCTCTATCAAAACAGGAAAAGATAGATTTTGTCAATTTCTTTCTTGAGAAGAAGATCAGTTTTGTGTGGTCCTATGTAGATATGCCTGGCCTTGATCCAGAATTAGTCCTTCATCACTTGCCATTAAAATCAAATGCCAAGCCTGTCAAACAAAAACTCAGAAAGATGCATCCCCAGGTGGCTCTCTTGGTCAAGGTAGAACTAAAAAAATTATTAGATGTGGGCTTTATCAGACCCATTGATTATGCAGACTGGATTTCAAATTTGGTACCAGTTAGCGAGGTAACTGGGGGCATCAGAATTTGTATGGATTTTAGGGATCTCAATAAAGCATTCCCTAAAGATGACTTTCCACTGCCAAATATAGACATCATAGTTGACATGACTGCTGGATATGAGATGCTATCATTGATGGATGGTTTCTCCGAATATAACCAAATTTGCTTTGCTCCTGAAGATCAACATAAGACTGCATTCACATGTGCTTGGGGTACCTACTGGTGGAATGTGATGCCCTTTGGTCTTAAAAATGTTGGCGCAACATATCAAAGAGCTATGATGACAATTTTCCATGATTTTATGCATACTCTGATGGAAGACTATGTTGATGACCTATTATGCAAATCTGTCACAAGAGATAGTCATTTAGCCATCCTTGGCCCAATCTTTGACCGAATAGAAACTTACAAGCTCAAACTTAATCCAAAGAAGTGTATCTTTGGTGTCACAACCGGCAAATTATTAGGGTACATTGTTTCTCATAGAGGCATCGAAGTCGACCCTGCCAAGGTTAAAGAAATAATGGATATGCCTCCTCCTTCCAATCTTTGTCAACTAAGAAGTCTGCAAGGAAAGCTACAGTCAATCCGCCAGTTTATAGCTCAATTGGCAGACAAATGTCATCCCTTCCAGCATTTATTGCATAAAGGTGTTGCTTTTAAATGGATTGAGCAATGTTAATTAGCATTTCAAACTCTCAAGGATTATCTGCTATCGCCACCTATTCTAATGCCTCATATAGAAGGGAAGCCATTTATATTGTATATTTCTACAACTAAAATGACACTAGGAGTTCTCTTGGCCCAACAGGATGAGAAAGGCAAAGAGTGGGCTATTTATCATATCAGTCGGACACTAGTGGGCTATGAGCTTAATTATTCAACTATTGAACGAGTATGTTTAGCAGTGGTCTTTGCAACACAGAAGCTTTGACACTATATGCTAATTCATCAGACATTGTTAGTTGCAAAAATTGATCCCTTGAAATACTTGCTTAGTAGGGCAACTTTGACAAGTCGCCTAGAAAAGTGGGTTATGATCCTCAGTGAGTTTGATATTGAGTACATGGAGCGAAAGGCAATAAAAGGACAAATCATAGCAGATCAACTTGCAGAGGCACCTCTTCTTGATGATCATCCCATGTTGACCTATTTTCTAGATGAATTAGTCTTTGCTCTCACATCTTCTAATGAATGGAAGTTATATTTTGATGGTTCCCATACCAAATTCAGGTCCAGAGCAGGTATATTGTTTGTCATCCCTCAAGGTGATGCTATTCCCAAATCCTACAGAATAACTTTCCATTGTACCAATAACATTGCAGAATATGAAGCTCTGGTCACAGGACTTCTAGTAGCGATTCACTGGAACATCACACATTTGCAAGTCTATGGAGATTCTCAGTTAGTCATCCGTCAAGTGAATGATGACTACGAAACAAAAGATGAAAAGCTTATTCCCTACAAGCATATGGTAGATTTCTTCGAGACAAAATTTACGGCTATCCATTTCAGTCAAGTTCCAAGAATTCAAAACAAATCGGTTGACGCTATGGCAACGATTGTTTCCATGTTAAATATGCCCCACAATATGGACAGATGTGAATTTTTGGTCGAATAGTTGCTTGTCCCTTCTTTTGAAATTCCGACAGCAGATGTGATGTGTGTTCTTGTTGGTCCTAATTCCCCATGGTACAATGACATCTATCAATATTTGAAATCCCAAACCTTACCACCTAATCTTTCCTCTAACCAACGTCGAGCCTTCATCCGCCAAACAGCCAAATATGTCATCATCGCTGACACCCTTTACCGTCATTCCTTTGACCATACCCTCCTCAGGTGTTTGGATTCTAACGAAGCACAAATGGCTTTACACAAGGTTCGCGATGGTATATGTGGGGGCCATTTCAATGGTCTGAGCTTAGCCAAAAAGTTGGTTCATGTTGGGTATTATTGGCCCACTATGGAAAAGGATGTTCATGATTTTGTCAAGAAGTGCTACAAATGCCAAATCCATGGAAATTACATTCATGTGCCAGCCCAAGAACTTCATTTTGTCATATCTCTGTGGCCCTTTTCTCAATGGGGATTGGATCTTATTGGCAAGATTCACCCGACATCGGCAAATGGACACAAGTTTATCATTACAGCCATAGAGTACTTTACAAAATGGATCAAGGCTATTCCTATGACCTATATCACTGGTGTGCAAATTTCAAAATTCCTATTTATTTATATCATCTTTAGATATGGAGTTCCCCTTGCAATTGTCACAGATAATGACCGTCCATTCAAGAACAAAGATGTCAAGGAACTCTGTGAAAAGTTTCACATTCAACACCGTTTCTCAAGTCCTTACTATCCACAGGGTAATGGTCAAACCGAAGCATCAAATAAATCCATTATCAAGATCCTAAAAAAGGTTGTCAATGACGCTGGTCGAGATTGGCATGTACAATTGAATCCAGCAATATGGGCTTATCGTACTTCTATCCGCACACCTACTGGCACAACACCTTATTCCTTGGTGTATGGTACAGAAGCCATTTTACCCTTGGAAGTGGAGATTCCCTCTTTGTGTGTTTCCTTGCAATATTTGATTGATGATGAGACGCACAGAGTCTCTCGGTTGCATCAGCTTGGGATGTTAGATGAGAAACGTCAGACAGCCCTGACACATTTGCAAGCATATCAAAACTGTCTCCATCGCTCTTATAATAAGAAGGTCAAAGGGCGACACTTCGAAGTGGGAGATCTAGTTCTAAAGGCAAACCCCAAGAATGCACAATCTACTAACATCATCAAAGCAAAGTTTGAACCTAATTGGGTTGGGCCTTTCATAGTTACTGCAGCCTATGGCTCAGGGGCATATCAGCTTGCCACCCCAGAAGGTGAACCTTTGTCAAATCCAGTCAATAGCATGCACCTTCGCAAGTACTGGGCATAGTTTTCTGTCAGCGGTTCTTCAAATATGATCCTGAAAAAAAAATTTAAAAAAATCAAAAAGCTCAAAAAAAATACAAAAAAATCAAAAAGCTCAAAAAATACAACAAAAGTGAAAAAAATTGAAAAGACAAACAAAAGTAAAGAAAACTTCGCCCTCTAGTGAAAACCTGGCAAACAAGCGCTTTGGGCAAGTACCATGGTGAAAACCTAGCAAACAGGCGCCATGTGTAAAAGATTATTGCTCCATCATCTATCATGACCCCTAGCTATACTTTTCCCTCACAGGTTTATCATCCTTGTTCTGACCCAATGTTTTGTTCCAGGCCTCTGATTGGTCAACATCATTGTCTTGCATACTCAGGTTTCCAATCCTTGTGCATATGTTTCGGTCCTGGTTGCTATATATGTCTTTCAAAATTTTATTGGGTGTGTGCCCCTTGTCATGATCAATTACTGGAGCTTTCAAATTGAAAAATGTCCTGAAAAAATCATAAAAATTGAAAAATGTCCTGAAAAATCATACAAATTGAATAATGTCCTGAAAAAATCCCTAAAAATTAAATAATGTCCTGAAAAAAATCAAAAAAAATCAAAAAATGTCCTGAAATAAATCCCTAAAAAGTCAAATAAAGTCCTGAAAAAATGAACAAAAAAATTTCAAAACATTAAAATCCAAAAACAAGCATTTTGCAATAAATGATCCCTTTGTGCATAGACAGATCGCTAAGCATACCTCCAACGACTCTCAATCACAACACTGCGCTTTACTGCAAATCACGCATTAACAAATGAACTTTTTCAATCAAATCAGACATTCAAACTGATTAAAATTGTCATATCAATCAATCAACATCAATATCATTTGTCCTTGTCACTACTATCATGGGTCTTATACAGGGTGTGGTATGCTCGAAACTAGACTGTGTCCTGTCTTAGACGGGGTACCGCATTCCCTGAAACTAGACAGCATGATCGTCCTATCAACACTTTCAACTTTTGACAATGAAGATCAAGATGTTTGTTTGACTTGTTGGAATTAGCGAGTCTTATCATTTATTGATTTATCTTCGATCATGTTCCTATGTTGCTCGATGATGTCACTAAGTGATTTAGAGTGACCGAGATGGTTCATGGTCCCTTTTTTTGTGGTGTTTGTTGTTTGTGGAATGTTTGTCACAAACTGGGGCAACTATATCATTGGGTGTCTGTGATAAGTACGTTCGCTTTGTGAACGCCGCACATACCTCGACCCTTGATGTATGCACCCTAGGATGCTTCACTCATTCCTTGTGTGCGATGTGTCTGTCTTTTGCAAAAGGGGTTGCGTTTTAGCTCTGGCCTTCAATGCCATGATGCTCTGCATCCGTTTTGCTACATTAAATAAAGGTTCTCACCTACAAAGTGCATTGGTGAAAGCAAGTTTATCTTTGCCTCTAACTGTCCTCTGTCTAATTTCTTCTTACTAACATTTCTTCCGTCAGTTTGGGCAGTCAGTTCAGTCTAGTTCTTCGATCTCCAAACACATAAGCTGCATCCTGCATTCATTGATTAGTACCTTTGCATTATATCAAGCCCATATCAAGCATTTTATCCATTTCATATTATAAATGCATCAAAAACACATAAAAATATATTCATACATTTTCCACAATGGTAAATAAACAGTGCATAAGACATCCATACATGGAACATAAATAACACATTGCATCCCATCATTTAGCTGCATATCATATCATATATCAAAACAAAATCGGAGTACAAAATTGGACTGTCTGTCCTAAGTATGGCCCACAAGCTGAGTATATAATGTCGAACTATATATGTCTCTGTCATAAGGAGTATGTGCCTCTGTCACTGGGTGCTCCCTCTATCCTCCTCATCCCTGCCGTGTCTCAAAGATGATGCCCCGCAATGTCCTGCAAGCGAGCAAAATTCATGAGATTGACAATATGGGTTTTTGAGATACATACCGCTGCTCCCGCGTCGTCCAGTCGTCTGTAGGTGTGTACACGTTCCCCGAGGTGATCTTCCATTGGAATGTTCACCATCTTTATGCAAGGGTTCTTTTCCAGAGCAACAATTCCTCCACTTTGGCCAGTGTAAATGAACTCTTTTCATTCTCTTTGTATCTTATATAGCTCTTTGTCAGTACCTAGATGGACATGCATCCTCTCCATCTTATGCTGGTCATGGTCTTTTGCACCTTCCACTACTTGTAATTTGTGTATCCGATCTTTGATCTTTAATCCGTTCGATCCTATCATCTTCTGCCATTCTTATCGATCAATTGGCCTCTTTTCTGGATTTTTCCAGCCAATTACTCGAGGGGGCATGCATATGTCATTGTCATTGTCTGTGGCATTTTCATTATTGTTTTTTGAAACAACGCTTAGAATCGCATTGTCTCAAAGAGGGGCAAAATGTAGACGTCTAAAAAGGGTCAACGCTTGCAGAGTCATACTTTAACATTCGCGCATTACCTTATTTTAGGGTTTTTGTGTTGCATTAACATTTCTTCTATGTTGCGCATTTGGTCTTTATCATTTGCGAGCATCGAGTTCTTCTTCTACATTCCTCATTTTTCTCGCTTTTGAATTAGGTCTTGTCGATAGCAATCTTCAGTCATGATTTTGGTTGATCTTATCCTGTTGCATCATGATGAGTGCTCATTTATCATCATTTTGGACATCGTCAATCCTAATCGATGATGGAATTAGGGTTTTATCCTCTTGTCAATCTTGTCATTTTGCGATCGATTCATCATCAATCCTCGTCCTCACCAATCTTGTCATTTTGCAATCGATTCGTCATCGATCCTTGTCCTCGCCAATCTTGTCATTTTGCGATCGATTTGTCATCGATAGTTGTCCTTTTTCAATCTTATCATTTTGTGATTGATTTGTCATCCATCCTCATCCTTGTCAATCTCGTCAATTTTGCGATCGATTTGTCATCGATCATTGTTCTTTTCAATTGTGTCAATTTGGATCAATTAGTCATTGTTCCTCATCAATTCGCACTTATCAATTCGGTCTCTTTATCAATCTTGGTCAGTTTGTCAACCAATCTCAATTGTTCATCAGCATTGGTCCTATGTCAATCAAAATCATGATCGAATTGACATCAATTATCTTTTGTCAAGACCTAATTGTCGTCCTTGCATTTCTAATTCATCTTCTAGGATTTTATGATTTATTCATTTAATCTTGATTGTCATTTTCCCTCTAGGTTAAATAATTTATTTATTTATCCTAAGTCTTCTTGTCACAATTAAATATTTATTTAATTGGCTAATTAATTCCTCTCTCTTTTTGTGAATTAATTAATGAATGAAAAATTATTAATTAATTTACCTAATTTTCCAATTTACTAATTTCTCCTAATTCCTAATTTCCTAAATTCCATCAATTTCTAATTTCCTAATTTCCAATTCATCTAATTTTCTATTTTCTCCTATTTTTCTAATATTTCCCCTAATTTCATGGGAATGACATAGCAATCTTGTCATAATTTGTCATAATTTGTCAATCAATCAATTTTGCATAGCAACCTTGTCAATTTTGTCATAATTTGTCAATCAATCAATCTTGCATAGAAAGTGTCAATTTTGTCATAATTTGTCATATTTGTCATTCTTGATTTGAAATTTCCTTTCAAATCTCTTCATGCTAATCTTGTCTTTTCTCCAATTTATCTATAAATTGGATGAATTTCTTCAATCATGCCCTCAATCGATCAATCAATCACGCTTCTAGTATCCTTATGTTGTCTTGTCAATCTTGCTTTCATCTCATGCTTATGCACTTGTAGGTGAGATCCACAAACAAAGCAATTTGAAGGAGAAAGAAGAACAATGGAGAATTATGAAGGAGATATCTGCATTTGGTTTGCTTTAATTTTATTTTGAATATCTTGTCTTCATGTTTTCTATTGAATGTTTTTAGGATTGTTATCATTGCAATCTGGTTTTGTGATTGAGCTAGTCTAATTTGCTACTTGCTTTGATGATTTCCAAATTCCTATCTACAGAAAGTATAAGGACTTTGGAGGAGATCATAGTGGAGCAAGTGAAAGATTTTGAAAGAACATGGATAAGGTACACAAACTCTATGAATAAATTAGAAAGCAAGAAGAGTTTGAAGCACTATTGGCCAAAAGGTTACCAAGAGGCAAAGGTAAGTATAAGGGAAAACTACCCTTGAAATGTTTTAATTGTGATAAGATTGGACATATGGCTTCTAACTGTCCTGACAAAGATTTCACTGAAAAGAGAGATTACCGAGATGACAGACAGAAAGATAATCATTATAGAGGTCACCGAGACTTCAGAAGAAGAGATAGAAAGACCTACTTAATTGTTGATGAGGAATCTGAAGATGATGAATCAGATGAGACTGATACAGAGGAAGTTGTTTATGTGGCTATCAAGGATGGATCAGATGAAGAAAGGTATGAAGAAAAATCCCTAATATCTCACATAAACACTAATGATTCTTGGATTATAGATAGTGGATGCTCACATCATATGACAAGAGATAAACACAAGTTTGTTATGTTAGAAGATTATGATGGAGGCTATGTTAGATTTGGTAATGATGCACCATATCCGATAAGAGGTAAAGGATCCATAACACTTCTTGATAAAGCAAGATGCAATGATTTTTATTGGGTTGAAGGTTTGAAATATAATTTGTTGAGTGTAGCAGAGCTAAAAAACACAGGTTACTGAATAGAATTTCAGAAAGGAATTGTCAAAGTCCATGGCAAAAATGGAAAGTTAGCTGCTACCAGGACACAAACAAAAGGTAATACATTTCACCTTGACTCTACTCACAACAAGTGCTTACATGCAAAGATTGATAACACCTGGTTATGGCATAAAAGGTTTTGTCATGTTAATTTAGATAATCTGATCAAGATAAGTAAGAAGCACAGAGTAAAATGTCTACTGAGTCTTGAAAAACCTGAGAATGCTATGTCTCGAGGATACCAAATGGGCAAGATGACAAGATCCAGCTTTACAAGTAAGTCCTACACTTCTAAGGGAATTTTAGATCTTGTACACACTGATCTTTGTGGTCCTATGAAAGTTCAAAGTTATTATGGTGATAAGTATTTCATATTATTTGTGGATGATTATTCAAGGATGATGTCAGTAATGTTTTTAAAAGAAAAATCAGAAGCTTTTCAAATGTTTAAGTGGTACAAGGCTAGAGTTGAAAATGAAACAGGAAGACAACTAAAATGTCTTAGATCAGATAGAGGAGGAGAGTTTACATCTGATGAGTTCAACCTATTTTGCAATGATCATGGTATTAAAAGACAAGTCTCTGCACCGAGGACTCCACAACAGAATGGAATAGCTAAAAGAAGAAACAGATCTATTATGGATTGTGCTAGAACACTGATGATTGAGAAGAAGGTTCCACAAACATTTTGGAGAGAAGCAATAAGCATAGTTGTTTACACCTTGAACCGAGTTCAATTGAAGAAAGGTACTTTGAAGACACCTTATGAAATCTAGTATGGCAAGAAACCTAATGTAAGTTATTTTAAGATCTTTGGAAGCAAATGTTGTGTTCATAAAGATAATAGAAATGGCAAGTTTGATCAGAAAAGTGAAGAAGGAACATTTCTAGGATATTCTTCTAGAAGCAAAGCATTTAAATGTCTGATCAAATCATCTAACAAAATAGTAGAAAGTGCAAATGTGAAAATTGATGAATTTGCAGAAAGAACTGATGACAGGAATTCCAAAGAACTAGAAGACTATGATGAATTTGTCTATGTGCAACCGAAAAGTCCTACCGAGATAACTGTTGAAGGATATGAGGAAGATATCCAGTTACCGAGTGATGAAGAGGATCATACAGAGCCTACCGAGACTGTATTAGCTAAATATGTTAGAAGACATCATGCACCAAGTCAGATTATAGGAGATAAGGATGATCCAGTGATGACAAGGAACAAACTGAGACAGAACACATGTTTGATATCTGAATTTGAACCAAGAATAGTAAAAGAGGCATTCAACAGTGAAGATTGGATAAATGCTATGACTGAAGAGATTGATCAAATTAAGAAGAATGACACATGGACACTAGTCCCAAGACCTAAGGACAAAAATGTAATCGATACAAAGTGGATCTTCAGAAACAAGCTAAATGAGAAAGGTGAGGTCATTTGGAACAAAGCAAGATTTGTTTGCAAAGGTTATGCCCAAGAAGAAGGAATTGATTATGGTGAGACTTTTGTACCTGTTGCCAGACTTGAAGGAGTTAGAAAATTGTTGGCATATGCTGCTTTCAAAAACTTTAAGGTATATCAAATGGATGTCAAGTCTGCATTTCTTAATGGAATATTAGAAGAAGAAGTTTTCATTGAGCAACTTGAAGGATTTGTTGAAGACAATAATAAAGAATAGGTATGTAAATTGAACAAAGCTTTATATGGTCTGAAACAAGCACCTAGAGCATGGTATGAAAGATTGCACTCTTATTTGATTAAGATTGGTTTTATAAGGACAAGTGAGAACAGCAACATGTACATGAAGAATGATGAAAATGGAATACTAATCTCAGCCATATTTGTTGATGATATTATATTTTGTGGAAATGACTCTTTATGCAAGAACTTTGGTAATGAAATAAGCAAAGAATTTGAGATGTCATTAATCGGTGAGATAAAGTATTTTATAGGCTTACAGATACTGCAAATGAAAAATGAAATTTTCATTACTCAATCCAAATACATAAAGGAAATCTTCAAGAAATTTGGAATGGAGGATTCAAAGCCAGTAAGTACTCCTATGACTACAAACTGCAAACTATCAAAGAATGATGAATCTGCATCTATTGATGAGACACTCTACTGATCCATGATTGGAAAACTACAATATGTTGTTCACAGTAGGCCTGATATAGCACATGCAGTAGGTATTGTTGCAAGATTCTTTGCAGATCCTAAGGAAATACACATGACAGCAATCAAAAGAATTTTCAGATACTTGAAAGGCACTGAAGATTATGGCTTAGTATATCAGAAAGGAAATGGTTTTGATTTGAAAGTCTATACTGATGTTGATTGGGCAAGCAACATTGATGATAGGAAAAGCACAAGTGGAGGAGCTTTCTTCTTAGGAGAAAGACTAGTGAGTTGGCTTAGCAAGAAACAAGGATGTGTTTCTCAGTCAACAGTCGAAGCTAAATATGTTGCTGCAGCACTGAATTGTACCAACATTGCATGGATCAAACAATTGTTGGAAGGTATAAATGAGAAAGTTACCGAGCCAGTAACTATATTCTGTGAGAATACTAGTGCCATTGATATTTCAAAGAACCCTGTTATGCACTCTAAGACAAAGCACATATCTATCAAATATCATTATCTTAGAGAAGAAGCTCATGAAAAGAAAGTGGTGTTGGAATATGTTAACACAAAGGAACAAATAGCTGATATCTTCACCAAGCCACTACCAAAGGACACTTTTGAATATCTCAGAAGTAAGTTAGGGGTCCTACCCCTATCTCTTACTCACTGACCGAGTTCGGTGAAAGCATCACTTCAATGAATCTATTGAATATCTTTTAGGGAGTTGATGCTGGAATGATACACTTTAAGAATGCTTTCTGAAAGTGTACTGGAACAATATTGGGATATATAGAAAATGATACAGGGAACATGAATTGTAAACAAATGCTCTGACTGAGACTCAGTTGATACACATCAGCAGGAAATAACTTCTTACAGAAACAACTTATGTTTTAGTTCTTTTCATTTTGGCATTTCTGTTAAAGGGGGAGAAGACTACCAGGGGGAGAAGATCTACCCAAGGAGGAGAAGACTACCAGGAGGAGAAGACCTGAGAAGATTGAGAAGAGAAGTCTGATGTATGGGGGAGAGCATTTCAACATTTCAGAATCACAGCAATCTGAATTCTTAATGGTCAAATCAATTGGTTTTGCCATCAATGCCAAAGGGGGAGATTGTTGGCAATATAACAAGGATATTGAGAAGGTTGTTGATGATTATGGACATAACTGATTAAAGATGTTTTACTGTCTTGATATTATTATTTTGTCATTGATGTCAAGAAATTGATTTTCTAATTCAGTATGATGTTGCCATATCTTAAGAAATATGATATGAAGATTATAAAGAAGTCGGTAAAGACACAGGAAAGAATATGATGAATAAAGGGATAAGTTATTCAATGGGCAACTCTACCAAGTCAAACAATGATGAGATCTTGATGTTTTAGATTGTTTTAACATCATACATATGTTGTAAAATGTAAAGGTTAATACTATACTATGTTATCAAGTAAAGAACCTAGTCGGTAAACCCTAAGGAACCTAGTTGGTAAACCCTAAGGTTATCGCAATTGGTTAATGAAGACAGAATGTCTACCGAGTAAATTTTAGTATTCACCGAGTTGTAACCAAGCTATAATAGAATGCATTAAATGTTTACGTGTTATATTTAATGAAAGAAGCTGATGAGCTGGAGCGGATCAATGACTGGCAAGTTGTGGAAGAAGTTTGTTAACAAATCTAAGGCAATGGAAAGTCGGCAAGAAGATCTATAGCTCAAATTGAACCGCATTACCCTAACACAAGTTCCAAGATGATTGTGCAAGTTCCGAGGCAAGGTAAAACATTTTTCAGATCGTAAGATACAATGAACCTGGACAAGATTGAAGATCTGATGGTTATGATTGATCATGGGAAATGTGATCAAGGAGATTAAGCAGTTAGATGATTGTTTATAAATAAGGAATTGTTGATAAACAGTGGATGTGGGCAAGTGTATGCACAGGGATGCTACATAGTGATCACCGAGCACAGAAGCTTGAAGACCTATTGGAATAATAGAGTATTGATGCCCAGCAGATAGACAAGATTAGTTCTATGTCTAGATTGTGTTGAACAAATAAGAATTTGCTTTAGCATTTTAGATGTGAAGTTGCAGATAGATTGTATTATTGTTAGCTTGTGAAAGTAACAGGAAATCTCTTAACCAAGTGGACTTAACAGTCTTATAAGTAAATCCTCTAACAAGGTGACATTCAAAATGAGTGTTTGAAATCCTTTGACAAGGTCACTTCTAACAAAGTGAAGATCCTAACAGATTTGAGGGAAATCCCTTAACTAGGTCACATCTAGCAATGTGTTTTGTAATCTTTAACAGGATTGGCTTTTAACCGAGCATACTCTAGAAGAGTATATTTCTTAGTGGGTCCAAAATCCCACAGTGGTTTTTCCCTATTTGGGTTTCCACGTTAAATCTGGTGTTATGAGGTTTATATTGTTCATATGCTTTTGAGTTTGCATGTTTTTATTCTATGACTGATATATGTTGCCGAGGTAGAATCTAATGTTTTCATTGATGATTAAGTTTGTATGATTCTGTAACGTCATAAATTGTACGCACTTGCCAAAGCAATACAATTTCACACCTAGTTTAGCACCCGCCTTGGCGCATTTTGCATTTGCATTGCATTTCCCCTTTAGCACTTAATTAATCAAATTAATTAGGTCTAAGGTTCTATTTCATCATCTTCCACATCATAAAGTTGGGCCCTTTCATTAAAGTGTGCCCCTTTCATTTTATTCTTCCAATACATCATTTAATCAAAAACCCTAATTAGGTCCTATTTTGAACTTGGGGGCTTGATTTCGGGGGTCAAAACATCTCGAAATCACCTGTAACTTTAGGATTCTCTCTAAAATCATCATATCCGACGGCCCTGAAAATTTGGTGAAAAGTTGTCTGGACCATGGCGCCTGGAGTGCACACAGTCCCGGACATTTTTCCCGAAATTTTAGGAGCGCAATCCAATCATAAAATAAAGCTTAACCCCAAGAAATTGGTGGGAGATTCAATCTCTAGGTCGGCCAAAAGTTGAAATTAAGACCTAGGGTTTCATATATAAGAGCTCTCTTTCTTCATTTGAAAAGATCCAAATTTTGGTTTCAAGGACCTTCTATGCAGCGAAAGAGCAGATCTTTGAAGACTTCAACAACATTCAGCATCCATCCATCAAGAATTCATCAATTTCATTCATCCATTTAGGGCTTTGAAGGCATTGAAGAGCAATAAGGGATCACCGACTAAAGATTGGCTTGTACCCCTCCCTTGGGGTTGGGTATGATTTCATGATGTTTTCATGTCTTTGCATAAGCTTCATTACATCATTTGTATTCATGTTTTAGATCACTCTACATCTTGATTTGGGGCATTTACATTATCATTTACAAGCAATTAGGGTTTACTTTCTAGGTTGCTCTAGTTTGCTTACTTGCATTTTAGGATCTTGCACACACACAAGGTTTGCACACACACTACTTTTACAATACAACTTGGCTATTCGTGGAGGTGGAAATCACCAAAGCGGGGGTTTGACTAAGGTAAAACCCTATATAGCCGCCCACCATACCTTTTCAGATATAAGTGCAGGTTTTGGGATTCGGACGAGGCCGCAAGTTGCAGATCCGATGGAAGAAGACGGAGACTGAACTTCATAGCAAATTCCAGCCCAGAAAGCTAGGACAGGGGCGTGGGGCGCCCTGGTCCTGCCAGGACAGGGGCGCTGGGCACCCTGGTCCCTGGGACAGGGGCGCTGGGCGCCCTGGTCCTTCTGTCAGACAGCAAGTTTCAGCATTTCCAACAACTTTTCAGGTTGCAAAATAGCAGTTTCAGGAGTAGAATCAGGACAGTGGCGCCCGTGCCCCCGTCCTGAACATTTTCACTCATATTTTAACTCTAGGTACACATCTGCATTCTTATCTTGTCCTTGCGTTTATAGCTTTCCATTGTTTAATCTCAATTCTGCAATCTTGTTACTAGTTCATACTTACACTTTAGGGTTAATAGTTGAACTTGCATCATTCTATCTATCATTTGCAACAAAGGAATAGAAATCCTAATAGGTAGCCCGTGGCTCTCTCTTCCACAAAAAGAAGTAGCCAATTGTGTGATACCTCTAGGCTCTTTCATATTCCACAAGTGTGTGATTGAAAGTGAAATTAGGGCATGTTTGCTTAGTGTCACTTTTTCCCCCACACAGATTCACCCCCCCCCCCTCTCATCTTGTTGGCTATCAGATCTGTACTTATATTAAGTATCAGAACTATCAAGACCTGGAGTATGTGGTTATTTCATATGTAGATAAAGAGGCAATTTGGTTAAAGGGTTTATCAGGTAAGTTTGGAAAAGTGTACAACAAACTAATTCTATTTTGTGATAGTCAAAGTGTTGTTCATTTGTCTTAAAATATAGCTTATTGCAATAGGACCAAGCATATTTTAATGAAATACCATTTGGTAAGATAGCTTATTGATGGAGGTGGAGTAAAGTTCTTGAGAAAGTTCATACAACAGAAAATTGTATAGATATGTGTACAAAACCATTACTGTTAGAGAAGTTGAGGTGAAGTTTGGCTTCTCGTAGCCTACAAAAAAGGTGATGAATGGGTATTGGCAAGTATGAAGTAAATTTTCTTGTTAATGGGCCTCAAAGGGTTGATCCTTTCCCTATTGAACTCAAGAGAGTGATTTGGGAGAAACCAGATAAAGGATGGATTAAAACTAGTTTCAGTGGAGCATCAAAAGGGAATGTGGGGGTCTCAGGAGCAGGTTGTGTGGCTAGAAATGAATATGGTGTGATTATGGAAATTGGAGCACAAAATTTGAAGGATGGAACCAACAACAAACCTAAAGCTCAAGCAATATTTCTTGCAATAAAACTTGCAACTCAATTATCGGTTTCAAAGTTGCACTTGGAAGGTGGTTCTCAAATCATTGTCCAAGCAATCATAGTGGGGAGGCACAAAATTGGAAACTGAATAAATGGATTAAGTTAATTTCATGACAACTACTTAGTTTTTCACAATTCAAATTATCCCACATCAAAAGAGATGGAAATTTGTTAATGTCATACTAGGTAATGTTATATTAGTGACATCTATGTTGTTAAGTTTATGATAGTTCATTTTCGTTTCCATGATCAAAATTGGTAATGATGTATGAAATAAATGAATGGTCAAGGATTCCAAAGACATGAAGGAAGTGGGGTTAAAATATAAATTCCAAGGCTTGTCAAAGCAATTATATTGGTCATTTTTTCAATCAATGAAAAGGTGGAACAAGCCACCTATAATTCATTATATTTCTAAAGGATTACATTGAAAATTATAGAGATAAAAAAATTCAAACTTTACTATATAGCTAGAAAATATTAAACAACTTTGATACACAAAAAAAAAGGTTCAAGACATCAAGCTAAAATAAAATGTCATCAAAGAGGGCATCTCCCACTAGAGATAACAACATTGAACACCTAAGAAGAAAATGTATATGATTTAAAATTATTGAAGCTTAATTGAAAAAAATTACACCCATTTTTACCTTAAATGAATCTAGAGCTTTGAGAGAGAACAAAGGAGAGTTGATTATCAATCTCATCGTTAAAGAAAGCAAGGTGTAGAACCTAGCTAGAGAATAAAAATAGGGTCTTTCTGAAAATATCTCTAATGTCTACATTGCATCTCTTCCTTGGAGTTACTAAGAACATCATTAAGTGACTTGAGTTTGAAGAGGAATGGTTGGATATGAGAGTTTGGTAGAAATTAAACTAGCCTAGCATCATGAATGATATCTATGTAGTTTGAGAGAAAAATGGAGGCAACCTTTGAGAAAAGTAATGAGCTATAGCATTCAAATATAAGCTTATATTTCCTACAATTAGTCATGTTGACTACTCAGCCACATCACAAGAAATCACAAAGACTCTGCTAGGTTTTATTTTAATAACTTAAAGGAAATTCATCATAGTTTTCCCAAAAGCAACATGGTATAAAGAAATCTCCATTTCCTCAATTAGAGGAAAGAACATCTAACAAGAAGCGATGACAACATCTTTAAATGTGTTGATCTTAAAATCCTCTTCAAAATCCAAAGAGATTTCCAAGCAATAATTTAAACTTTATGTTTAGAAACCAATGGAAAATTTTGCACAATTCCTTTTTAATTGGAAATGAAGACTCGCATGCCAAACCTTGATGGAAAGGTACCCAAAAAATAATCCAAGTAGAAAAACCTGTACATTGAAAACAAAAAAATATAAAAAATAGGTGGATGATTACTTGTTGAGACTCTTGATGGTATATTATGTAATTACTGGCATGTATGTCATTGCCTCCTAAGTCAAGTTGATAATTAGATAAATATCTAACTAGCTTATTGTGTTATAATAAGATGTTTTATTTTTCACATTTGAAAAGTCAATCTATTTAGTTGGCTAGTTATGGGTATTTCTTATTTTTTCCTTGCTAAAGTATCAAGGTTAATTTCTATTTGTAAAAAACACCACCCACGATATTAAGGTTTATTGTGTAGACATGTTAATTTAATTGTTGAACATGAACCTAGTTGTAGTAAGTACAAATGATAGTTGAATTATATTATAATTTGAAATATATTATATTATCTTTTATTAGGGTTGATAGTTTCATGGTTGTGTTTTGTTACTTTATGGTTTAAAATAATTTTTATATGAATGATCTATTAATTAATATGAGATGTAGAGTGGATAAATAAGATTACCATTTCATAACAGATCATCTGCACACTAATATTGATGCATCCCTTGTGAATAGTTTGTGATTTTAGAGTGTCATCGTGTAAATGATACCTTCATGTGTATCAAAGGTGTGCTTAATGAGAGCAATAAGGGACTTGATAGGCTACAATTCTCGAAAGGTGTTGTTCAATCTTGTTGAACTAGTCAAACAAAACCTTAAATAGGTTTACATTAGGATGTTACTTTTGAATGTGGAAATTATGGTTATAATAAGGTATCTCCATGTTTATGTTTTCATTATGGATTGAAGTACTAAATAAGAATGCTTCTTTATAGAAGAATAATGCTCTATATAGTTATATAGTGTATTTGTAAGAAAAATAGCAAGTGTAGAAAATTACAGAGAACAACAAAATCACATAACACTCAAAATTACAGGGAAAAACTTGGTAAAATTATAACAAGAAGAAAACCACGGGAAAAATATATTTCGTATTGATTCTCAGGAATTTATAGAGTTACAACAAACTAAAAACTATACATCAAAACATGACTTCGAGCAGCCTATAACAACCGAGTTGAAGAGTCCTAATTGAAGACAACTTACTAGATGTAGTAAGTATGAAATTCATACAACTACATGTATAACACATATCAAAATTACTATTTATAATAAGTCTCCTAACAAAACTTGTTATTTATAGTAAGTCTCAAAAAAATTTATTGATAGTAAGTCTCCTAACTAGATGAGAATTCATGATGACTCAACCACATCTAGATGAGAATCCATGATGACTCAACCACATCTACAAAAGATCAATTTGGACTTCACATTCCAACAGTATTCACCTTGGAGGAGAACATAATAAGTGATAAAATGATATCTCATTATCATAATTAGAAGCTATAGATATAGAGAAATTTATATGATACAAAGCCCTATTTCATAAGTCTAAAATGAATGAGTTTTTTAAATCGAGTTCCATGTGTTTGACAGTTAGCATGAAAGAGCTTTATATAGCTTGGTTTGGAATGTTGGCAATGTTGTATTCCAATTAAAAATGATTTCATACTATAATATGATTATTATGTAAGTGAAAATGTGTGCAAATAAAATGAAAGCTATTTAACAATCTAACTACAAAAAATCTATTCAAACACTCAAGATTAGGACGATTGAGAAGGAAAAATAAATAAACAACATAATAGAAATTTAAATGCAAACTCTAGATTTATCCTTCGATTTGATAGTCCCCTGATTTGATGTGTGCTTGCTAAATGATAGATACCCGATTATGCTCCATGATAGTGAATGGAAGGTGGATATTTAAGCAAGATGTGATACAAAATGCTATGCTAAATGGATGTAGATTCTCGTAAGAGATGAGTAAATATTTGGGCATTATGAGGTTATGAAAATAGAAATGGATGAACAATTATGCATTACGAGGTTACAAAAATGAAAGTGGATCAATAATGAAGGAAAATGGGGGGTTTAAGTAGGCTAGAGGGAGAGATGGAGAGGGATGAGAGGAAGACATGTGTCCTAGAGAAGGGCATGTGTCATGGAAGCAAATGACATGTGTCCTTAAGAAGGACATGTGTCATTTGAGGACACATGCCCATTTGGGAGTGAAACAACCAATTTGGAAGGTTCTATTCCAAAAGAGATTACAAAATATGATATTCTCGTGCTTTAGGAAATTTGGGATATTTTCCAAAATTTTAGGCAATTTAGTTCCCTTCCAAAATTAAGAGATTTCCATGACTTAAGATATTAGGGATATTTTCCCAAAAAATAGGAAATTCGTTCCCCCAAATATGAGGATATTTCTATGGCTTAAGATATTTGGGATATTTTCCCCAAATTTGAGGAAATGATTCCTCCAAAAATGAGGATATTTCCATGGTTGAAGATATTTGGGATAGTTTCCCCAAATTTTAGGAAATTTAGGATATTTTGGGAATACACACATGATGAGGGATAAGGGATAGGGTTGACTAAACAGTTGGTTAGTTTAGGTGGGTTAGGCTAGAGGAAGGGTTAGATAAGGGTTAAAGTTAGGAGACATGTGGGTAAATGGAATTAATTAATTCTATGAGAAAATATTAGAAGGAAAGGATAAAAGTGAATTAAATAATCAAATTATGCATTTGATTTATTTAATAGAAGAAAAGGGTCCAATTTAATTAATTAAATGATTTATGATTGTCAAATAATTAATTAAAGGAGGACTATAGCACAATTGATAAGATTAATTAGCTACGAGGGTGTTGTCCTCATTTTTGTTTTTAAAAATGAAGGACCATTGCATGAAATTTTTGTCAAAAAAAAAATTACTCTATGAAATGCTTCCCGAGGCAAAATTTCGCCTAATCCTTGGACTGGCTTAATCCTCAGTCCATCCTCGAATTGCGTTTCAAATTGCATCACATTCTAGGTTCGTTTGCTATGTCTTTCCTTCAATTTCGGGTTTTTTCTCCCTGACTACAGGTCGGAGATTTTCATTGAATTGCAAGTTTTAATGATTTCCTTTGTTTTGGTCTTTGTAGGGAAATTTTTGGCTAATTACAAGTGCACTTTATTGAAAAATAAGAACTTGTAATTTGCTTTTTATTTCCCCCTTGTTGCTTTTTGGTTTTTTAAGTTATAATAGGGATTTTTTGGATAAGTTACAAGTCTACTTGTAATTCTTTTGAAAAACCCCTATTTTAATGTCTTTTGCTTGTAATAGGGATTTTTAACCTCTATTACATATGTGCAAATTATTAAAACTTGTTGCAGGGATTTTATTTTCCATTTACAAGTAAAATGTAACTTGCACATCTCTCTCCAAAACCTGATTTTGCCTAGAAATGAAATAAAGTGACATTTAAAACTTGCTATTTTGCCCAAAAACCCCGATTTTCTCTATAAAGTGCATTTTGGGGAATTTTGAACTTGTAATTTCATTTCCAAAACCCGATTTTTCCTTGTTGAGAGAAAAGTGACAATTAAAACTTGTTATATGGGAAATAAAACCTGATTTTCTATTTTGCATGCAATTTTGAACTTGCTCATCTTTCTCCAAAACCCGACCAGCCAAGAAAAATGGATTTGTTGAAGATTTCAAAGCAATTTTTGTGGAGATTTGTTGGAGATGCAAGGAATTTAGCATTCTTCCCCTATTCTCATGCATTTGCCAACACATATCATGTCATTCTAGGGTTTTAGATTGCTGGTTTTTTGGTGTTAAATATGCAAACACGTTTTTACCAAAACCGCGATTTTCTCTCCCAAGTTGCCACGAATCTCCAATCTCCTAAGTCGTTTTTGCTTGCTGAGGTAAGGCGTTGAAGTTTAAAGAAGATTCGACCCCTTCTTGGGCCATTTTACTTGCATTTGATGCCACAATTTGCTGCAAATAACATTTTTCAAAATGTGGCAAGGGTTTTGGGAGTTCATTCATTGCTTATTTAAGGGATTGTTTTCTTCATTCAAAGATTAATCATCTTGTTGAAGAAGAATTTTCAGATTGGAGCAAGGTATGATTTCTTTCCTTTTCTTGTTTTTGTGAGACATGGACCAGCTCTGATACCATGTGAGATTTCGCCAAGATCAAGAGGCAATGGAAAGCACAAATAAGAGAGACAAAATAGATGATAGAAATAAATTGTATTCTATCAAGAGAAAATACTGATCAACTGGATCATCAAGTTCGTTACATACAATGAATATGAGCCTGCTTATATAGGCAAGGCAATATGGATATGTGAGCACACAAATATGACATGTGACTCAATAAGAAACAAGGGTAGGTAGGAAATAGGTGTGGGTAGGTAGGAGAAACAATATAATATTCCACATGAGGTGGATCACCCACTGAATGTGGAGTGTAACAACAAGATCACACCATAAAAGGTAGAAATTCTCCTACACACACTATCCCATTGTGGCACAAACACCCAAGTGTCTCATACCCAAACTACTATGAAATGCATTTCCTAAGTAAACTTAAGTAAGGTGTAATAATATCCAAGATGAATAATTATTTACACCAACAGTTTTCTTATTTTCCTTTTTAGTTGTAAATTTATAAATATGTTATTTTGTCCCCAAAAATCGGTTTTGTGAGAGGGATTTTGCATTGATCTTCCCCATTTTCCCTCTTTACTTGTATTCAGGATTATAAATCCTGATTACAAGTTGGATGAAAATCATTGTTCTTCCCTTACAGTTAAATTTTTTTAACCATCTTTTGTTGAAATTCCAAGTTGCAAAGATGAAAAATGCCCATCCTTCAAAAATCGAGTTTTTAGAACCGGATTGCATGTTCAAATTTCTTCCCATTTTCATGAAAATGTCATTCCCAAAATCTTTCCATTTTTATCCACCCATAACGCCTATATCTGTACTTTCTGTTCACGTCATTTCTCGCAAGACTAATTCCCTTTTTTCACCCATTTCTCCATTTACCATTTTACAAGTATACTTGCATTCGGGTTTTAAAAATCCAATTGCATGTGCGCTCTTCCAAACTTGTATACTTGTAAAATTTTCCCCAAAATCCAAAATTGGTCAAAGTCAAGATTCCTGGCATTTCCCATTTATTTCCCCTCTTTCTCTCACAATATCCTGAAGTGCAAGGGTTGGAGTTCTTCCCATTTGAAGAAGGAAAAATGTTAGTTGCAGTTGATTATGATGTTGCCTTAACACTTTTAAGTCTTCATCGTAGTATACCAGGTTGTCCTTCAATGTCAGATTTACCATCATCTCCAATTCCGAAGAAGATGAAGTATAAATATGATAAGTAAAAAAATGAGGTTTCACCTTCTCAAGTCTCTTCTTCTTTGGATCGCATAAAAGATACTGAGATAGGGCATGTGGACATGTTATAATTTGTCAAGAGGGTGGAGGATCCGCGAGATAGCAATATGCAGCGGTTGTTGGATAGCCATATCCATCACGCATCTTCTTTTCCAGTGGCTGCCCTAGAACCTGAATTTGTTCTCACTTGCACCTATCACTTTGAAAAGGAGACGAGAACCATTAAAAATGATGGTGGAGAATCAATAATCCGCCTTGATGCAGACACAATTGAGAAAGTCTTCATAATACCATCAAAACCTGTTTATATGGAAATCTCCAAAGATAGTGTAGCTAAGTACTATGTGAAAAGGGAGAAGGACTGCAAACATCATATTAAAAGGTGGATTCATGAGCCATGAGCCATCTTCTCAAGGTGGGATAAATTATACTGTTGTGACTTCAAATGGGAGATTGGAGACATCATAACCCTCCTTAGTGAGATAATGGGTCTTGAACATTCTAATGTTTTTGAGCCCTGGATGTACTAGTTTTTCATGTTCATAAGGCAGTCCCATCATATATCATGGGGAGAAGTCATCAGCAATGCCTTGTGCGAACAACTTGCAGTAGTCCCTTCCACCATGACTTTCTACATGAATTCATACTTAGTGTATTTGGTAGCGTCACTCAGACATTTCCCTGGTCTTTCTACCAAGGGTCACCACTCGCTTATATCGGTATGGGAATACTATGATCAGTTGCCTTTGAGACCTAGGAGATTGCATTTCAGAAGAGTTCAAGATGCATTCTTTGGTTACTTCATGTGTCAGTTTGATAGAACTCTAAAGAACAAAAGGGTATCGGATGAGGCATGGGAAAGAGTGAATGAGTATGGATGTGTGTTTCTTCAATTCCTGACCTGTACCTATATGAGAGTCGGATGCTATAGTGGATAGCCATACATGCTCCCTAGATACCCAACTGATAAGATCATTCTTATGGAGTTGGGAAGACAAATCATGGTTGTCCACGCTCATCAGTATGTCAGACATAAAGTTGGAATGGGGATTTATACAACAAACCCATTGAGAATTGGTCAATATTCTCTTGTCACATCCGTCAAAGCCAAGGCAATGGAGACTGAGATGCAAGAAATTAAGCTCAAAAGCTTTAAGTCCAGAGATAATTTTGATTACCAGGGTATGAAGGAAAAGATCAAAAAATCCTTCGTGCACGTGCATCGTATTGAGGATATCTGGGTCGATCTTCATATAGAAGTGGAAATTCTGAAGCTGGATTACTGCAGGCTTATTATTGAGCAAGTTGTTGATTTGAACTTGGTGAATATCCCACAAGGGATGATTGATGATGGGCATGTACTTGATCCTGAATATATTTCATGAAGGGTTGAGGAAGCTCCACTTCTTTTAATCCAATGGTCACATAAGGAGTGCATATCCATTCTTGAAATATTTCAGCCTATCTTGGCTAACACCAACGCTTGGCTGAAAAGTAATGGCGTTAGACTCATCAAAATAAAGGTTGGGAAAGAAGATGATTCTACGGGGCCTCTTGGACGTAAGTCTAAGATTTAGGTGGACAACAAGGAATGTGCATCATCTTCTGGCACCAAGATCAAATTGTGAGTTATTTGGGCAGTAGTGCTTCCTCCTAAGGAGGCGACAGTTCGTGGGAAGGAAAAGTCACAGTTTCATATTCAGGTGATCGATCTTGATAATCCTGAAGAAGGGTAACAATCTGATGATGCTCCTAAGTCTCTAACTTTGGACTGACCTCATGAGATCCCTTCCTCAATTTCCATTGAGACGCCCCTTTCTCCTGCTGACACAATGGTGGAAGAGTCTCCTCAGAATGTCATTCCTATTTCAGCATATGAGCCACCCCCTGATCATCAACAAGAGAGTTTGCTGGAAGTTCCTAAAGATACTCCTACATGTATCCAGCTGTCAAAGATTGATACCTCCACTTCTAGCTTTGAAGAATTTATGAGGCAATCTTCATGCCCATTGGTCACTGAGAAAATCGTGGTCACCATCCAAACAGACACTCCTCCTAGGATGACCATAGTTGTTCAAACAGAAACTGCATCTCCTATGCTTGTAGTTGTTACTGAAGGAGAGTTGATGACTTTACCTACGTGGCTTAGTTCTTTTACCCCAAAAAGGAACAAGCAAGAAATCTCACCTAATGCCTTTGATTATCAGCAATTTAAATTGTCTAGACCCAAGGTTGCTAAAAAGGCCAAGACTATCTCCAGAGTAACTGTTGACAGCAACAAGATGAAGGTAGTTGAAATTGTTGAACCTCTTGCAGATAAGCCACTTGAAGAGATGTCAGCTACTGATTACAAAGTTACAAGGATAGAATTGGGTATGCAAATGCATGAGGTGATTAAACATGATGCCCAGTTTTCTATAGCTTCACTAGTACAGCGGTGTGATGAACTTTTAGCTAAGAAAGACAAGTTAGAAGAGGACAACCGACAACTTGTTGCAGTTGTTCGTAAAATCACAAAACATACTGGTGAAGTGAGTAATCTTTCAAGTTCTACCAAGGCACGAAAATCAATTCGTAGTGTTGAAAGGGCTGCTTAGAAAGTACAAGCATTGGATTCCAGTGTTGATCAGCTTCATGATCTATGTACACAAGTGTTGAAAGACATTTTTCAGATGATGTCTAAGTTGGAGACTATTAAAGATAAATTAAGTCATACCTCCACTTTTAAAAATAATCTGGAAAGTGTTGAAGGTAGTTTGACAATCTGATGCACCATGCCCCAACAACAATTGAGTGTTCTATAGGAGCATGCCATTATCTCTTCTAGGGTCATGTACTTGAAATTTGAAGAGCTCCTTGAAAATAAGGCCCTTGATCTTAAATCCCTCATTGAGGAGATTGGTGATGCAATGAGTTTACGGGGTGAAGTTTTCCAAGATATTGTTTCTCATTGTGAAAAGGCCTCTTGCAACATAATAAGTCAGGATGGAGAGCTGATAGCAGAAGAAGAAGTTCTTGCATATTTACAAATGAGGATTCATAATGAATGGAGGAGCGAAAAATTCTTAGTTGCTTCAATTCAAATTTTGATGAAACACCAAATATTTTTGCATGAAATTCAGTCCATCTTGGAGAAGAACAACTCTACGCTCCTCCGATGCCATGATACCATTGTGAAGACCATGGTTGTTGCCAAGAACACCCATGAACCGGATCCTAATGAACTACGAATGATCATCCAGAAGTTTAAAGGATTCATGTCTTCACGCGCTACAGCTTAAGTGTTTTTCAACACCTAGTTGTATTTTTCTAGATTTGTAATCTTTTAGTTGTAGTTTTTCTTTCGACAAGTTACATGTAAAAGCCTTTTGTAAAATGCAAGTTAAGTCTTTACTTTCACTTTTGTAATTACATCTAAGACAACTACAAGTTGTGTTCAGTTAGGACTGTAGTTGGAATAAGTCTTAGTTAGTTATTGAATAAGTCTTGGTGGTAGAGAGAATCTCTCAAGTTAGTTAGGATCCCCCCACCTTTTTCTCAAGGCTCCTCTTCTATAAATACTTGCGGGGTCTATTGTAATCTTTATCTTTTAGAAAGCAAGCAAAAACTCTGCCAAATTTATAGCAAAGAATTCTTTAAGCTTTCATGTGTGAATTCAAGAATTGAAAGGAATAGAAGGAAATTGCTCAAGCTTTGAGTCTTTGTGCTACATACTTGAGTTTGTGTTCTATATTATCTTTCTTGCAAGTTTTTCTTCAAATAACTTAATCGAATTTGATTTGCAGTCTTTGTGCTACAAGTATTTGAGGTTAATATAAATTAGAATAAATATTGTTTTGAGAGGAGTTGCAAGTCTTTGTGCTTGCACTTATTCTTAAGAGAGTTTAGAAGCAGATTTTGTGAGAAATAGTTGTGAATCTTTGAGCTTATACTACTTCTCATTGTTTTAAGTAGAAAAGAATAAGATATTCTAGTCTTTGAGCTGTTATAATTTATTCTTGATAGAATTAGTATGAAAAAGGGTAGATAGGACTTCACATAATCAAGTCTTTGAGCTTGATATTGTTGTCACGTCCCGAAGGAAGTGATGAAAGTCTTTGAGCTTGATATTGTTGTCACATCTCGAAGGAAGTTACGGAAGTCTTTGAGCTTTCAGGAAACTTCATTTCCTTTCTCTCATTTCATTTCGAAAGTTGTTACTATTGTTTTATATCAAATTGCTATCACTTTTCTGTGAAGAGAAAAGGATATTGTCTTTCTTGAAAGAAGAAGAAAGATTGTTGTCCCATCCTATTTTATTTTCAAAGTTGTAGTTAGATAGGGGGAGCCTTCCCTTAATTACGAAAGTTTTATTCACACACTATGGTTGAAACCACAATTTTGTATATTTCCCCAAGTGTACAAATTTTTCTACCAACAGAGGGAACACTAATTAATTAAATAATGCGTAATTAATTAATTAAAGGCATACTCGAGATAACTAAGTTCAATTAACTAAATTAATTAAATTTAGGTGTCTACAATTATGATATTTCATATCATTCGATCATATTATAGTGGGCATCACTTGGAGCCTTATTCAAGCTTTGCATTAGTATTGCAAGTTGTGACTTAATATATTGATTTCTACCATCACATGATCAGATATGACTAGATTCATTTTAACATTATGATGTTCTTATGCATAATTTTAGTGCATGAATTGATTTAGACAATTCATCCTTATAAGTCTCTACTATCTATGGTATGGACCATTTAAGATCATTGATAATTAGGATCATTGAATATATAGAGGTAGTATAAAGATTGTTGTGTCTAGTATAAATAAAAATGGGTTGCTTTAAGTGGCAACTAAATTGAGTGAATGGACATCAAGATTACTTATGATTTAGTATTATTTGTGTTTATGAGTTTGGATAAAACCAACTCCTATGGGTTGTGATTCTTGTGTGCTGAAAATTTTGATCCCAAGACCTTAGGACTTCATGTGTAGGTTTATGGACCACTTTATGTGGCATATTCAATTAGGTCAACTTGACCTATATTTGTGATTTTTGTTTATATCTTAATTACATATACATGCTTATAAGATGATCTAACATGTTAGAACCGAATTCGATAAAACCGTGTACTAAGGGTTGGTGAATCAAGGGAAGGAAATGATACTTGAACTCAAACTCACTAGGTTAGTGAATTGAGAGAAGGAAATGAAACTTATTCTTGTTGGGTATGGTTGTCGTTGCACCAAAAGGTCAACCTATCAATGACGCTACAACCACCAAACACATAGAATCCATAGGAGGCAATTAAGCCATGTTGCAAACCCACCGCTTGTGTTGCACAGATACCAAGGGCACACACCTTGCAACATTCCCCCCTCAGCACAAGTGAGGTTTGAACCCACAACCCAACTCTGATACCATTTGTTGGGTACGGTTGTCATTGCACCAAAAGGTCAACTTGTCAATGCCCACTACAACCACCAGACACATAGAATCCATGGGAGGTGGTTAATCCATGTCGCAAACCCATCGCTTGTGCTGCATAGAGACCAAGGGCGCACACCTTGCAACAATTCTAAGGAACTGCAATTATTTTTTTTGCTAAACTACATGTACTTGTGAGGTTATTAAGTTATTCATATTGTGTATATGTATTGGATGCTTGAACTAGTCACACTATGTAGTATGTAATGCATGCAAAAGTTATTGCATTATGTATATGTGATTTAAGCAAGAATTATTAAAACTGTTTATGGGACATATGTCAAGGCTGGTCCCCAAGTGTAAGTATGACGACTAAGGGCTAATTACATATTTATGTGTAAGACAAGTGGGAGCTAGCCATGTTGTGTATGGATCATATATGCTTAGTCAATCACATTGAGAACATGTGATGTTGAAATGATATGGTTCTTGTATGGTTTGGTGTGTGTCCGTACACTAATGTTGGCATGGAACCAACACTTCTTTGGAATGTGTTTGATATCTTTCTATTGTAATCAGACTAAAGTGAAAGTATAAACTCCATGAATAGTTACAATTAGAAAGTGAGGTCAAAGATCTTCAATCCCAACTGTGATGCTGCAATTTCTCTATTAGTGGTGTGCAAATTGTGGAGCCTCTAATTCCCAAGAAGGGACATGCAAGTAGAGTCATTCAAATGAACCCTCAAGGTTTAGTTCAAAGTCTAGACCTAGAAATCACCCTAACATTGGGAGCTGCCCACATTCTAATATGGATATTTTAAATCGGTGCTTCTAATTTAATCAAAAGATGTTGTTACAATTAAGTTAGTATTAACCATAGAAAAGACAAAGAAATAAAAATCCAGGAGTTGTTATCACATTCAAGTAAACATAATGACACAATCATATTCGTCAATATCACAACTATATTATTTATTACATTAAAAAAAACTAAATGTAAAAAAAACAACTAAAACAATCTACACAATTGACATTATTGCTGTCAGTGAGCACACTGTATTTATTTCTCTTTATACAGATTTGGATCCAGCTAACGAAACTCCTCTCTACTCAAACCAAAATGGCTATCTAACCGACAAAATGATCCATTTGTTCTTTATTAAAAATGATCAAATATAAAACATAGAAAGACTGCCTAGACACCACCTTCTCAAACCTGCTGGGATGGTTTTAATTTTCTGATTTTGACAGGGCAATCGTCAATGGGACGAGTGTGAGGCAAATATCTCAACTTGCATTCTGGTGTTAAACGCTGTACTCTGCATTCACAAAAACAAAAAAAATAATGAGAACGAGAGTTCAGAACATTATCAAATCAAGAAGGCTGTTCATCTTTCAGTGCATGCAAAGGTGAAATGAAAAGCAACCCAGTAGCTAGGTTGTCACGATGGGGTCTTCAAAATATTGCAATTTTTTATATACCCAGAACTTACTCATAATGAAGAAGGAAGCAATGCATGAAAACACACATCTCCATCTTTGCCAACTCATTGCCAGGACACAGTCTGCTTCCAACTCCAAAGGGCACGAACATTCCTGGCCGAGGCAACAAATTCTGAACATGCAAGAAAGGAGAATATTATCTCATTAGAATTGCTCAAGGGAACCTGCATTACGCAGTACTTGTTTTTACGCAATACTTGTTTTTCTATGAATGAGAAATGAATTGAAATTTACACGAGCTGTTTCAGGCATTTACATCCCATCTATCTGGATCAAACTTCTGTGGGTGAGGATAAACTTCAGGATCTAAATGTACATTTCTCAGCCAAACTTGTACCTTCCAACCCTTGGGAATTGTATAACCTAGAACAAAAATCTTCAATCATCAACATAAATCCTAAATAAATAAATGAGGATAGCATTTTAGTCAATAAGCAATATCATATAGGGCCTGAACCTCGTTTAACAAGAACGGAAATTTTCAAATTACCTACCAATCAATTCAACATCTTCTAAGGCCTCTCTGAAAACCATTGCTGAAAAGCTGACTAACCTGAGGCTTTCATTAATGACCTGAATAAAAATGATTGTATCCTTGAGCGTCAATTGAAAATATCCTTGCCTCATCTGATCTTAATTATCTACTTAAGAAATCGTAACGAAGCTCACCTTGTGAAGGTACTTCATTTCTTTAAGCTCTGAGTATATGAGGTGCTTCCGTCCCTCTGGTCTCGACCTGACAATTTTCTCCTGTTCTTCCTACAAAGGTTTTTTCTTATAAGATTTAGCAGTGTAAGAAATCGTAATAGGATTTTGGCTTAATAGCATATTTGTTTAATTTATTTAGGTGATTCATCTGAAATCATACTAATAGGTGGGTCATCTGTCTTACTGAATAAGTTAGGGCAATGTCAAATGAACTATTTAAATAAATTAAAATTTTGACTTCTTCTTTTAATGTAATTTCAAATGAATCACCTAAAAAAAATCACAACTTGAAATATAATGTCAGAAAAAAAAATTATAAAAATGTGGGAGTAACCTTGCATTTTGCGTAGATTTCAGGGTGCTTTAGTAGTAAAAGAACAATCCACATAGTCATATGACCAGATGATTCGTGCCCAGCATTTAGATACATGATTAGTAAATCGATAATCTCTTCATCTTCCATGAAACGACCATTTTGGTCCTTCACCTTGAGCAATTCATCTAGCATATCTGCTTTCTTATCTACCAGTTTCTCCTGTCCAGCCCTCCGTTTGTCAATAATTGACTGAAGAATTGTTACTAGCTTTTTCCGTGCCTATTTAAACATCCGAAGATCACTAGTGTCAATAAAGATTTAAGATGAAAAACTGTTTAGATTAAGTACAGGGCCCAATTAAACTGACCTTAAGGGCTTTCCAGTATGCAGTCCCCCGGCAAATTGATTGCCATAGCCCTGACACCCAAATTCAGAACGGTATACTCCTTTGCTAGCTCTGCTATTTCTTCAATCGGCTCATTACAAACGAAGATGTATGCAACTATCTCGAATGTAAGCTACAGAACCCATTAAAACTGTTCAACATTGACAACAGAAAAAATTATACTTGCAAGGTATTAAATAAGCAAATAACCTCACCTTTCTAATCTCTTTTAAGAAATCAACCTTATCCATCTTGGACCAGTTCTCCAAGGCCAAAACCTTAATGTCCTCGATCCAATTTAAGTATTTTGATAGGACTTCAGGTCCACTCACTGGTGCCGCTGTTAACTTCCTGAGACGCTTGTGTTCATCAAAATTGATGGCCACAAAGGACTTACGACCCATAAGATCAACCGTAGATCTTGGCCACCCAGGAACGAAATGGGTATCATCCATCATAACGAGGTTGCAGGCTTCTGGACTAGTTGCCAAAATTGTGGGGTTTCCGAACATGAATGCCTTGTACAGGCCAACCCGGTTGAACCTGAGAAAGCACGTAGCATTCATTTTCATGCATACTAGGTAATTATTTTAGTCGTGTTGAATATAAGGTTTTTATATTATAAGGGATGAGGTTGGGATGAGATTGAAATCGTATCGGATGAATTTGACAGAATAAATATTTTCTAATTTTTTATTCTTAATTAAAGAAGTGTCAACCTAAAACTTATCTGCTAAAACAATTTTACTAATAAAAATCTATTCATTAAAAAATTAAAAATTAAAATAAAATATTTCCATTAAATGGTAGCTGTTAAACAACTGTGGATCCAATGTCAAAGGAGGTCAGTATTAAAACAATCAAATAGGTGAGTAGAACTGCAGAATTCCAACTATACCCATGAGGATGTCAATATAACCTTTGAAAGCATAAATAAAGCATGTTGCACTTATTGATATCAAAGTAACCTGAGAAAATAGGACCAAAACATGATTTCACCTATGAAATCCATAAGCTTGGTGTACATCCAGAAACAAGATGTGATAAGAAATGTTATCTATATAGTTTTGTCATGATAATTCTGCTTAAATGGACTGTGAAAATGTTGTTGAATGATCCCAAAATGAACTTTTGGATAATGGAATGTGATAAAAAAAATGTTATCCATACAGTTTTCTCATGATAATTCTACTTAAATGGTCTATGAAAATCTCTTTAACATTCTAATTAAAATAACCTGGAAGCAAAGCTTAAAATGAAGGCCTCTGGATTGGAGGATTCGAAAGCTCTGAGAAAAGTGAGCATATTTCCCAGTAATGGCCACCCCATGTCTCCTGGAGGGAGCGGAGCACTCCCCTTGTTCAAGGTGGGTTCGTACCACCAGCTGTTGAATCTCCTCAAAACATAGTAGATTGTGCATATCCCACATATAATCCCAGCTACTGTGAATTCTAAGCTCATCAGTACCATCTTCCTCCTCTAATACACAATATTGATTTGTAGCAGGCTTTACTTTGGTTTAGAATCCTACATGGAGTTAGATTTAAGTACTTTCTGAATCATGGGAGATAAGGATTTGGGCATCCCAGAATTAATTCATGTGCTTATCTAATGAATGATGATGGGTGGGGATCAGTCATCAGAAAACCGAAGTAGCTGATTAATACAAATAATAAATTTGACAGAACATCACGAGTAACGACTAAAAAGGTTGAAATTGCCACGTTGCCTCGTAGCATTTATTCTCATGTATACATTCCAAAAACAGAGGTAAATACTTATCATAATTCGATCAAATGGCCGCTGAACTGTGGATCCTGCTGGAAATAATCCCAGCTGCCCCGGCTGTATTGTCTCCTCCATATTCTCCCTATACTCAATCAGCAGATCTTTCTTGGAAATCATCTCATTTACTTGTTGGGATGTGAAGTCACGTAAAATTTCTGTTATTGTCTCCTTTCTAAAAGTTCCGATGCAAACAAAATCAGTTCTAACGAAAACAAAATTCTGGTGATGCCTCGGTTGCAGAGTCCATTTAATATTGGGCTATTTGTAATGCAAAATTATAATAAACAAGTTTTCTCCTGCTTTCCATGATAAATTCTTTGTGTTGTTTTTCGCTAGTAATTTTCTGTGTTTCTAGTTTTCTTGCATAAATTGTTATGCGATTATCTGTTTATGTTAGCAATAAATTTAACATTACTCTCGTCTGTCCAGGCTGTCACAACTGCAGAGCTCTTACTTTTTGTTCCAGCCAGCATTAAATCACACACACTAAGCAACATATTAAGTCTAAAGGATGTTAGTCAATTCTGTGTTTAACACTTTTAAGCCTATTAAACAACATATTAAGCCTAGAAAATATCAGTCAACTTTGAGTATTTAACACTTTTAATTCTAGAAATATAAGCTTAGTGTGTGTGATTTAAGCTGTTTCTTTTATAAATGATTCAAAATATATTATTTTATATTTTTTCTTTCTTTTCAGAAGATGCCTAATTTTCTATATTGTATGGGTCAGTTATTTGTATCTTCTCTCTTGAGAGCCCAGCTCGACAGAGCTGAAGGAAATGTCTGTAATGATGTAACCTGTGAGCTGCAAGATGAAAGGTGCAAGTTGTGAGTTTGAAGTCGATTCAGTAAAAGACTGTGTGTGCTGAATGTAATCAAGTCTCAATGCCATTAGAGCGAAAGCTCAGACAATATGTTATAATATTTTGTTGTGATTAATATAAGTTTCTAAATCTGTTTCGTTTTCTCTGCTCTTTCATCCTTCAAGTGGATTCAAGAGGAATTCACTTATGCCTTTAGGGAATTGAAAATTAAAAAACATTTGAAATCAGAAAATAAGGAATGTCTACCCATGGAATTTTCATTATCATGGTATGCTTTCAGAATGTAAAAGAAGATCAGTATTAAAACAATCGAATAGGTGAGTAGAGTTGCTGAATTCCAACTATACCCATGAGGATGTCAATATAACCTCTGAAAGCATAAATAAAACATGTTCAAACTTATATCATTGATATCAAAATAACTTGAGCTTTCAATTTAACGTTCGTATTTTTGTATGAAATAGCTAATATGACTTTGTAGATGAATGAACTTTCAGTTTAACGTTCGTATTCTTGTATGAAATAGCTAATATGACTTTGTAGATGAAAGCATAAATAAAGCATCTGAGAAAACGGAACCAAAACATGATTTCACTTATGACATTCATAAGCATAGTGTGCATCCAGAATACAACTCGTGATAAAAAATATTATCTATATAGTTTTCTCATGACAATTCTACTTAACTGGACTGTGAAAATGCTGTTGAATGATCCCAAAAGCAATTTTGGTTCATGAAATGTAATAAAAAATGTTATCTATACGGTGTTCTCATGATAATTCTACTTAAATGGACTGTGAAAAAGGAATGCAGGTACTGGAATTGGTGAATTTCAGGAATGTTAAGCAACTCTTTTAAATACAAAGCCATCTCCTCTTTAACCTGACAAGCTAATGAAACCAACCTGGAAGCAAAGCTTGAAATGAAGGCCTCTGGATTGGAGGATTTAAAAGCTCTGAGAAAACTAAGCATGTTTCCCAGTAATGGCCACCCCATGTCTCCTGGAGGGAGCTGAGCACTCCCCTTGTTCAAGGTGGGTTTGTACCACCAGCTGTTGAATCTCCTCAAAACATAGTAGATTGTGCATATCCCACATATAATCCCAGCTACTGTGAATTCTGAACTCATCAGTACCATCTTCCTCCTCTACTACACAATGTTGGTTTGTAGCAGACTTTTCTTTGGTTCAGAATCCTACATGGGGTTAGATTTAAATACAGGGAAGGCAAGAGAATAGACAGAAAGGAATCATGGGAGATGAGGATTTGGGCATCCCAGAATAAATGCATGTGCTTAAACTAATGAATGATATCAAATGACCTGGTATATTAGATTTATCATTTTGATTGCAGTTGTATTATTAACTAGAAGAGATATTGATAAAACCTATTATTCTTGCAAATATTTTGATACGAATAGAGTTGACAACTGCTTTTAAAATTTGCAAGGGATCACTGTCTAAACTAATGTACTAAGAAAACCTGAAATAAGTATTTAAAAAAGCAGAACGGAATAAATTTTTATCAAATAAAAATTTATGATCTTATCAATGAAGTTGTTGAAGAACAATTCAACCCGACTTAAAACTTAATAGTTGGTGGACCATTTTTTAAATTTAAATATTATTTTAACCCGACTTAAAACTTAATAGTTGGTAGACCATTTTTTAAATTTAAATATTATTTTATAATTTTAAATTTATTAAATTAATATAATTTGATTTATTATATTTTTATATTATATATTATTTTGTTGTTTATTTATTTAAAACATATTTATATTCTTTAGAAGAAAGTATGTAGAAAGACATTCATATTTGTTTATTATTTCAATTAAAAAATTATTATTATTATTATAATTATTATATTGTAATTAATATTAAATTATTATAATATTATGATATTGTAATGAATATTAAATTCTTATTAAGATATAATTATATTATTATATTTTAATATATTATTATTTTTTATATTTTTATATTTTCATTAAACTCTTTACAAAAGTAAAAAACTTTTAATATCAAAGTTTTATTATATTTTTATTTTATATTCTTTCTTATCCTTATGCTTGAAAAAAAAATTATTATTATATTTTTACTTTATATTCCTTCTTATCCTTATCTTTATTGTTGAAAAAAATGAATTTTAATTAATAAAATTAGATTGAGATAATCTGATTGATGAATTAATCTCAAGTGAGTGGTAATTAGCATTAAATAATTAAAAAATATTTAATTCTTTATTGGAGTGGAAGAAAATTTTGTCAACTCTATAGAGGTCAAAGTTCTTGTTAATGTGGATACTAATGATAGAAACCTAGAACCTTTGGAAGTAATCATAGCAGAGGAAGCCTATTTTATTAGGCCAGAATTTTTTAATGGCCCCATTCATGGTAATGTTAAAACAAAAAAGGATTTTACAAACAATTTGAAAAATTCGAACTCAAAGCCCCTTCACGATGAAGGGATCAACATAGAGTTGTGTGAGAATTTGCCAAGATCTAGAGGGAATGGAAAGCACAAATAAGAAAGACAAAATATATGATAGGAATAAATTGTATTCTATCAAGATGCAAAATATGATCAACTGGATCATTACAAGATGTTCAATGAATGCCCGTACAAATAATGTAGATGAGCTTGCTTATATAAGCAAGGCTTATGGATATGTGAGCACACAAACATGACATGTGGCTCAATAAGAAACAAGGGTAGGTAGGAAATAGGTGTGGGTAGGTAGGAGAAACAATATAATATTCCACATGAGGTGGAATTTAACAACAAGATAAGATCAACACCATAAAAGGTGGAAATTCTCCTACACACACTATCCCAATGTGGCACAAACACCCAAGTGTCTCATACCCAAACTACTATGATATGCATTTACCTAAGTAAACTTAAGTAAGGTGTAATAATATCCAAGATGAATAATTATTTACACCAACACCCCCACTTAAGTGCAACTTAGGGGAATGCACTAAAGTCTACAATGCAAGATGGGTCCCGGCTACGAGGCCATGTTAGGTACCCATGTACAAATGCGAATGCAATCTCCCATAAACGGAGAAAGAGAGAAAAACCCAATGGGAAAAAATCCTCCCCCAAAAGAGAGATGATGAAAGCACACAATGCTCTCAATGATGAATGAGAAGAACAAAATATGTCACCCCCCCCACCCCATAAGAGAGAAGAAGAGACCATGAAGCCCTCCCTCAATGCAAAATCTCCTGCAAAGATGTCCAATGATGATGATAAAAAATACCTCCCCATAAGAAAGAAAGAGAGTCGATGTTGCACCAATAATGTCAAAGTGTGACAAAACTAGGTACCATGTCGATGACGATGAATCACTCGCTACAACAAAATAAAGATCAGGCATGGAGACAACCTGCTTTGAGCATCATCTGGATACTCATAAATAACAGAAATACTGATACAATCCAAGTCTCACAGGAGCCATGCAAAAATGTGTACAATCTAAGTCTCAATTGGAGCCATGCACCAAGTCTCACAAGATATTCTTAATCTATATGTACAAGAGGATTACATCAAATAGTCAACAATGACAAGATACAAAGAGGTGTCACACTTTATGATAGTGTGAGTACAACATTGCTCAAGCAAGAGAATACATCATGATAAAATATTCAAATTTTGAAACATGAAAATGATGCCACCAACAAAGAAGCCCTGTAGATTATTGCAAATGAAGATGCCTCTGAATGGAATTTCACCAAGAGATATAAATGAACAACTGACCCCCCATAAAAAGATCATGTTGGCACTTGAAAATAATGGCAAAGTGGACTTCTAATTTCAATTATTACAACTTCTCAAAATGAGATGTAAGAGACTTCAACAAATACTGCTAGTGATCTAAATTGAGATCCAAGCAAAATACAAGTACCAAATAGGCCAAAAAATGATCAAATACTGAAAGTACAATTTCTACTCAAAATCATTACAAACAAATGACTGATTATGAAAGTAGACAAAAAATTATGCACTTTAAAAAAAATGGCACCTGAAAAGGAGTCCATATGAGCCCAAACAAAGCCTCCAAAGTTGTAAAAATCGGGATTTCACTATTTCAGACAAACCTGTATCCGAAAATCGGAAAAATTTGGTACCACTGTATAGATCATGAAATTCCACCCCAAAACAAAAAAAAATTGCTCTAAAAAAGGAGTCCGGATGAGTGAGATATCGCTATTTGAAAATTGTCTGCAAAATTATAATTTCTGGAAAATTTTCGTCGCAACCTCAAACTTCAAATGCCTCTAGATTTGGCCTTCGAAGTTCGATTTGGATGAAACAAAAGGCAAAACTGACTTTCTTGGACCTCCTTAATCCAATGGTAACCTTATATTTGACCCATCAAGATTCAATAATAACCTGCAATAGAAAGATCCAAAATATACAACCACAATTAGCATCAAATTTCTCTCAATTGACAAACCAATGACACTCTAATAACTCTGATACCATGTGAGATTTTGCTAAGATCTAGAGGCAATGGAAAACACAAAAAATAGAGACAAAATAGATGATAGGAATAAACTGTATTCTATCAAGATGCAAAATATGATCAATTGGATCATTACAAGATGTTCAATGATTTCTCGTACAAACAATGTAGATGAGCCTACTTATATAGGCAAGGCTAATGGATATGTGAGCACACAAACTATGTGGCTCAATAATAAACAAGGGTAGGTAGGAAATAGGTGTGGGTAGGTAGGAGAAACAATAAAATATTTCACATGAGGTGGATCACCCACAGAAGGTGGAATTATCACTCCACAATAAGTGGATATGATAGAGTAGGAATAGGATCAACACCATAAAAGGTGGAAATTCTCCTACACACACTATCCTAATGTGGCACAAACACCCAAGTGTCTCATACCCAAACTACTATGAAATGCATGTACTTAAGTAAACTTAAGTAAGGTGTAATAATATCCATGAGGTGGATCACCCACAGAAGGTGGAATTATCACTCCACAATAAGTGGATATGATAGAGTAGGAATAGGATCAACACCATAAAAGGTGGAAATTCTCCTACACACACTATCCTAATGTGGCACAAACACCCAAGTGTCTCATACCCAAACTACTATGAAATGCATGTACTTAAGTAAACTTAAGTAAGGTGTAATAATATCCATGATGAATAATTATTTACACCAACACCCCCCCTTAAGTGTAACTTAGGGGAATGCACTTAAGTCTACAATGCAACTAAGCAATGCAAGATGGGTCCCCGCTACATGGCCATGTTAGGTACCCATGTACAAATGCAAATGCATGCAAACCAATGCAATGAAATCTCTCACAAAGCGGGTAAAGAGAGAAAAAACAAATGGGAAAAAATCCTCCCCCAAAAGAGAGATGAAAGCTATACAAGAGAACTCTCATAGATGTATGTGAGGAACAAAACCCCATGTGAGGAAAAAGTCCCTCCCCCATATGAGAGAAGAAGAGAAGCTAGGAATCACCCCCTCAATGTAGAATCTACACCAATGATAGAATCTCGATGATGTGGGTTAGTGCAGGATCAAGGGGGGGTATATGCACGAAGTTGTGGTACCAAAAAGGTGCCACACTTCAAAAAAAAAATTTAAGTGCATAAGGCGCACGCACTATAGGGCACGCGCCCTATAGTGCGCACGCCTTATAAGGCGTGTGCCTTATGTGCATTGTAAACCTCAAAAAAACCTTGCTCCGCATTTTGGATGCATTCTGCATTTCAAACTCGCGTTTTAGTGTTTTTGGGTGCTATTTTCTTGCGCTCGCCCTTTGTAAAAGATTGAAATTGGGCACTAAGTTGTCCATCTCTCATCAAAATGCCGCCACGCCATCGAAGAGGTATGTATTTTTATTTTCTTATTGTCATTTTTTTTATTAATTTGAAGATTAAACTAGGTTTATTGATTTAAATTTATTTTCATTATCAGGAAATGAGATTAGACAAGAAAATGTTGAAAACACTCAATCACCTCCTCATGAAGACCATATTGAATAAGAAGCACATCAATCAGCTCCTCATGAAGACCATATTGAAGAAGAAGCACATCAAGAACCTCCGACAATCCCTAGACACCTCATAGGTACACAAGAAAACCTATTAGGTCAAATAGAAAATAGCCAAAAAGAGCTTGAAGATTTAATCACGAGGCTAAAAGATCCCACTGGAACAAACTCCCATAGGACAAACCTTGCTAGTTCTTCGCAATCTATTGTATCTCACATACAATCTATGAGTGGGCAAATAAATTTTTGGTCCCGTAAGAAGGAAGAACAAAAGCAATTTTATGCTGACAAATTATCATATGCGGCAGTGAAGAAAAAGAAAATTAATAAATTTGACTTGTGTGCTCTTTTTACGGACCCCCGAACGAATCAACCTTTACACCCTGAATGTAGGAGATTCCTTATTCATTGGTGTCTTCATGAAGGGATTAAGAATAATTTTTGGGATAGGTGGTGGATGGTATTTGATCAGCCCCCATGCAATAATCATGAGGTACCCCAATACTTTTTGAGAAAACTGTACTGTGAGTTTGTCCTTAATGAGATCCCAAACTATTTTAATTTTCTAGATTTCCAAGGTAGAGGTGGGGGTTCCTCGCATGATAGAGAGGGTGCACAGCGTGATCCAAATCTCTCACCAAGACCCTTGGCCAGACCTATGGTAGAGCATGTTATTATTCCTTCCATTGTGAAGGAGAGTATTGAGGTCGAAACTCTAGACTCGATTAGCTCACTCACTCAGACCCTTATACAATATGCTAGTCCTCTAGTAGAGGGTGATGCGAGTGATGATGTTGATTCTTCTAGGCATCGAGCTCGAGCTCATTTTTGTCGATCTTGTGGTTCTCTTTGCACTTATGATCCTAATAGTTCTGATAATGCACATGCACGAACGGAGTTTGCTACAAAGAACATTGTCATGACAGAATCCTTGCTGAATGAAATATTTGGCATTGATACCCAGGTGAATTTCATTACAAGTTCATTTCATTCTTTTTATTAAATCTTATATGTAAATTTGAGAATATATCTAAATTAGTAAATTATTATGATAAAAAATCAGGGTCAAAGTATTCACAATACTAGCAACATTCCTGCAGCACCCTTTTTCACTACTTTGTCGACTCCATAGGTATACAACGAGTGAAAAAATATAATTATTATATGTAGATAGTTGAACCTTATGTGAATGATTTTCTAATTACTCATTTTGGATGTCAAATAGTTTGATGCTAGAGCTTCAACATCAACACCTCATAGTGTATTTCATCGACAATCTTTCACCCAGGTAAACAATTTATCTTTAATGTTGTTATTAAATAATATAGATAGTTTTGGCGATTAATCAATATACTTTGTTTAATTTTCAGATGTTGAATTCAAAGACTCCTCCTGTTGTCCGCGTGTCAATGGAGCACGGTGTTGCTGCAGTAGTAGCAAGTTCAACTGCTTTAATAGAAGTATGAGACATATTTGTAAATTTAGTAAATTTAGCATTACATTTGTTATCTTAATAATATGTTATTGAAAATTTAACGACACTTGTATTTAGTTTAATTTATATTGTGATGCTTACAGGAGGGGCTTGTCACTCCAGATCATGAACGTGCACCTGTTGTGGATGAACATCATGATTATTTGTATGCGGTAAGTGACTATTCTATTATATGTCATTCTAAAATTCAATTTTTGTATATGCTAACATCATTATTTTCATTGTATCAGGTGGAGTTACAAAAAAGTCTAGAGAGGAGGTCGAGTGGACGTACTCGAAAGACACCTGCATCATATACATCTCCATCCCCTCGACGGGCAAAGATATCTCGTGATTTGTTTCCTTCCCCTAGAGGGAAATGAATAGAATAGGGTCCTATGTTGTATGCCTATATGGCAATTTTGAACATATCTTTTGTATTACGAATATGTGACATTCTATCGCCATATGGCTTTTGGCAAGCTCCTATTTGACTTTATTGGATACCATGTTGTATGCCTATATGGCAAATTTGAACATATGTTTTGTATTATGAATATGTGACATTCTATGTCCATATGCCTTTTGGCAAGCCCCTATTTGACTTTATTGGATATCATGTTGTATGCCTTTATAGCAATTTTGAACATATGTTTTGTTTTATGAATATGTGAAATTCTAAGTCCATATGGCTTTTGGCAAGCTTATTTGTTTGTATTGGATATATTTGATAGTTTTAACGGTATACAATGTTGCATGGATTTATAGCTTTTTGGTTAATGCAAATCATTTATCATGGTTATCCATAATTGCAGTACAAATGATTAGATGAATAATTGCACAAAGTTTATTATTACTTAAGCTTTGAACCTAAATATGTGTTTGTAATCCAAGACACAAGCCACCCCGACATGTACGAGCTGACGGTTTGGTACTACAACACGACCTCGCAGGATCAGATGAATCGTTCTTATGATTAACGGGCACGGAAAAATGCGATGTCGAATATTGACAACTTTGAGCAATTTGAGCACTTGGGCGATTTGGCTGCTAGGGTGTGGCCCACAACAATCGGGCGAGTTGGAGAGCAAAAAGAAGGCATTCCTAGCGTAAACCCGGCCACCCCGACGCGTACGAGCTGACGGTTCAGTGCTGCGACGAGCGGATTGAAAGATGGGGCATTGTGCAACTTTTCATTGAACTCATTTGACACTTTTTGTCGCAACCGAGAAAGATTCGTCACGAGCAACTAGATTTGAGTCTACCCAAACCGAGAGAGGATTTTTTAGAGTGCCATAACATGACCCTGCAAGATCAGACGGATCGTTCTTATGATTAACAGGCACGGAGAAACACGATGCCGAATATTGACAACTTTGAGCAATTTGAGCACTTGGGCGATTTGGCTGCTAGGGTGTGGCCCGCAATGATCGAGTGAGTTGGAGAGCAAAAAGAAGGCATTCCTAGCGTAAACCCAGCCACCCCGATGCGTACAAGCTGACGGTTCCATGTCGCGACAAGCGGATTGAAAGATGGGGCATTGTGCAACTTTTCATTGAACTCATCTGACGCTTTTTGTCGTAATCGAGAAAGAGTCGCCACGAGCAACTGGATCCGAGTCTACCAAAACCGAGAGAGGCTTTTTTAGAGTGCCATAACATGACCCCGCAGGATCAGACGGATCATTCTTATGATTAACGGGCACGGAGAAACGCGATGCCGAATATTGACAACTTTGAGCAATTTGAGCACTTGGGTGATTTGGTTGCTAGGGTGTGGCCCGCAACGATCGGGCGAGTTGGAGAGAAAAAAAAAGGTATTCCTAGCGTAAACCCAGCCACCCCAACACGTACAAGCTGATGGTTCAGTGTCGCGACGAGCGGATTGAAAGATGGGGCATTGTGCAACTTTTCATTGAACTCATCTGACACTTTTTGTCACAACCGAGAAAGAGTCACCACGAGCAACTGGATCTGATTCTACCAAAACCGAGAGAGGCTTTTTTAGAGTGCCATAACATGACCCCGCAGGATCAGACGATTCATTCTTATGATTAATAGGCACGGAGAAACACGATGCCGAATATTGACAACTTTAAGCAATTTGAGCACTTGGGCGATTTGGCTGCTAGGGTGTGGCCCGCAACGATCGGGCGAGTTGGAGAGCAAAAAGAAGGCATTCTTAGTGTAAACCCGGCTACCCCAATGCATACGAGCTGACAGTTCAGTGCCGCGATGAGCGGATTGAAATATGGGGCATTGTGCAACTTTTCATTGAACTCATCTGACGCTTTTTGTCGCAACCGAGAAAGAGTCACCACGAGCAACTGGATTTGATTCTACCAAAACCGAGAGAGGTTTTTTTAGAGTGCCATAACATGACCCCGCAGGATTAGACGATTCATTCTTATGATTAACAGGCACGGAGAAACGCAATGCCGAATATTGACAACTTTGAGCAATTTGAGCACTTGGGCGATTTGGCTGCTAGGGTGTGGCCCGCAATGATCGGGCAAGTTGGAGAGCAAAAAGAAGGCATTCCTAGGGTAAACCCAGCTACCCCGACGCATACGAGCTAACGGTTCAGTGTCACGACGAGCGGATTGAAATATGGGGCATTGTGCAACTTTTCATTGAACTCATCTGACATTTTTTGTCGCAACCGAGAAAGAATCGCCACGAGCAACTGGATCCGAGTCTATCGAAACCGAGAAAGGCTTTTTTAGAGTGCCATAACATGACCCTACAGGATTAGATGGATCATTCTTATGATTAATGGGCACGGAGAAACGTGATGCCGAATATTGACAACTTTGAGCAATTTGAGCACTTGGGCGATTTGGCTACTAGGGTGTGGCCCGCAATGATCAAGCGAGTTGGAGAGCAAAAAGAAGGCATTCCTAGCATAAACCCAGCCACCCCGACGTGTACGACCTAACGGTTCAGTGTCGCAACGAACAGATTGAAAGATGGGGCATTGTGCAACTTTTCATTGAACTCATCTGACACTTTTTGTCGCAACCGAGAAAGAGTCACCACGAGCAACTGGATCCGAGTCTACCAAAACCAAGAGAGGATTTTTTAGAGTGCCATAACACGACCCCGCAAGATCAAACGGATCATTCTTATGATTAACGAGCACGAAGAAACGCGATGTCGAATATTGATAACTTTGAGCAATTTGAGCACTTGAGCGATTTGGCTGCTAGGGTGTGGCCCACAATGATCGGGCGAGTTGGAGAGCAAAAAGAAGGCATTCCTATTGTAAACTCGGCCACCTCGACGTGTACGAGCTGACAGTTCGGTGTCACGATGAGCGGATTGAAAGATGGAGCATTGTGCAACTTTTTATTGAACTCATCTAACACTTTTTGTCACAACCGAGAAAGAGTCGCCACGAGCAACTGGATCCGAGTCTACCGAAACCAAGAGAGGCTTTTTTAGAGTGCCATAGCACAACCCCGCTGGATCAAACGGATCATTCTTATGATTAACGGGCATGGAGAAACGCGATGCCTAATATTGACAACTTTGAGCAATTTGAGCACTTGGGCGATTTGGTTGCGAGGGTGTGGCCTGCAACGATCGGGCGAGTTGGAGAGCAAAAAGAAGGCATTCCTGGCATAAACCCGGCCACCCCGACGCGTACGAGCTGATGGTTCAGTGTCGTGACGAGCGGATTGAAAGATGGGGCATTGTGCAACTTTTCATTGAACTCATCTGATGCTTTTTGTCGCAACCGAGAAAGAGTCGCCACGAGCAACTGGATCCGAGTCTACCCAAACCAAAAGAGGCTTTTTTAGAGTGACATAACACAACCCTATAGGATCAGATGGATCGTTCTTACATGTCACTAACATCGAGAAAAACCATGCCAAATTTTGACAATTTTTCACACTTTGAGTGATCGACAACAAATGAGCATTTTTTACATCTTTTACCATATTAGCAGGGTATACTTCACGAAATGATCCCATGTGATCTCTAATGGTCCAAAATGACATTATTGACATAAAATCACACAAAACAAGACAAAAACATAATTTTTTATATTACAATGCCTCGAGTAGTCAAAAATACAAGTCATGTACATATATCCAAATAAGATTGATATCACAATTTTTTACATTTACATTTAATCCAATGAACCATCTGGATCTTCTCTACTCTTTATCGTGTCTAGTATGGCCTCATGGTCAAACTCACAAACCTTCCATAGGTTCTTGTTTAGTGGTCTACCCCCAAATCTGATCAAATGAACATTTGAAGCTACAACAAGGTTAGAATAATGAAGAATCTTCCTATGTGTCTCGAAGTCCTTGAACAACCACAAGTTAAACTTCTTCACTGGGTACCTTCTAAGCCATGTACCAGTAACAACTACTGATCCTGTGGGGTACTCAATATTTTCTCCATCTACCACAGGGCGATCCAATTTCTTTTTTGCGTTCACACAACGACACAAGTAATAATCTTTCCTTCTTCATTGTCTTCAGCTGCAATTACTACATAAACATGCCCTACAATGATAAAGTGAGAAGAATTTAGCAAACAACTAAGGTAAAATATTAAAGTACAAAAAATTGCATGTGGATAATTTACCTGGTTGGACTAAATCTGACACATGGTCAAAGTCAATTGATGCTTCCATCTGTGTGAGTTGTAGTGCACTCGAAGGTCGGTATGTCTCAAGTGGGATTAGAGGTCTCATACACCATTTGTCCACCCACTTGATGCAGAGATCTTGTGCCTAGCTCTCCAATTCACCCTTACTCACCCCAACTCCTCAACTCCCCTTCTACTCAAGCTCCTCCAAGGTAACTTGTTAGGGTACACTCCTTAGACCTCCAAGGCCTAAAATATATTGGCTTTCCTCCTAGGTATAGCCTCTTGAGGTTTCTTGTTGGTTTTGACCCCAAATCTCTGATTTTGAGATAGTCTCCTACTAGTTTCCCAAAACTCGAGCTAGGCTCCAAAGACCTCCACCAAGGATCTTCACTCTAACCATGTTTAAAGTTTGTGGTTATGTTTTTCAGGTATTTTCAAGGTAATTTTATTCATTATAAAGGTCTTCACCTTCCTCCCAAGCCCTAGGCTTTCAACTTGCTTCTACCGGCTGCTATTAGGCCTAAATGACTAGCCCTTTTAGGACCTTTTTTTTGGTATTTTCCCCAAAAAATTCCTAACAACCCCTAGATATTTTTACATATTCAGATACCCATTTGGAATTTAAACAATATCACAAATTTTCCCATCTGGGTTTGTTGTAAAACTAGGGTAAGTCAAAATAAGCTATTTTTAAGGGGTTTAGGGCTTCCAGGCAATTTTGGAAAATGTGCTCCAAACTCTTCACCAGTCAAAATATACAACCAGAAAAATATTGGATAATTTTGGTACACCCATAGAAATTTCCAAAACACTATGGGTTTCTAAGGTATCAATTCTCCATGGCTCTGAAAATGAGCAATCTCTGCTGCCCCCACACACTAGCTACAAGCTTGTGTGTTGTTGATCTCACCCATTCTCCTCCTTGTCGTCTGCAAAAACACAAAATTCCTACTCTAAACCTATTTATAGAGCCTACCCAAGCCATCCAATGGATTGAAACTTGTTCCATTCATGGATGCGCAGGTAAAATACATTTTTACAATCAAAACCCCAAATTTCAAGGGTTTGTGAGCAACTTTCACAAAAACAGTGATAATTTTTTATTCAAAGCACTTCAGACCTTCATATTATACTTGTTGGAAAGGTAAAACAAATTAATAACTTCCTATGCTACTATGAGAACCGTACCATACCGTACAGGTTTTACACAATCATAAATTCAAAGCAAAAACAGTCCAAATGTGAGAAAAAGCATAGGAAACCCTTGGCAAAATGAATTGAATGCAAACCAAAAGTTGATTAACCTCATATTGGAGATGTTTAGAAGGTTTTATACACAATTTCAAGTTGGTTCCAACCAACTTCCAGCGCCATTTCCTTCATGGACAACTTTTGCCTAAAAATGCAAAAGTTGTCATGACAGTTTTGACAACTTTTACCTATGAGTGCAAAAACACACTCCAAGGCTCTCAAGGCCTTAAAAATCACTCAAATGGAATCCTAAAATGGATTTAAACCATTTCCAAACATTATATCAAGTTTCCAAGCATCCACCTAGTACAAACCAAAAAATTGACATTTTCACAATATTTCAGGATAATGACAATTTTGGATCCTGAGCACAACAAAAGTGTGGACAACCAAACTATGGCTTCAAAAAGCATCATAGGACTTATTCCACCTTATTGTTGGGAAAAATGGTGTGTCAACCTTGCATTTATGCGAGGTTACTATTTATAGTAAGTTTTCATTTGAGCACGAAATGGTGCGAAACTCTCCCTGAAGCTTCTGGTTGGCTAGATAAGCATTCCGGTAAAGTTGCGTCGCAAGATCACAGCTAGTTTTGAAGATATTAAAGTTTTCGTCTTGGAGGGGTGTGATAAAATATTTAAACTTAATTTTGGGGGCTTTAGAGGCTCTGAAATGCCTAAAAAGTGGTCGTGACCAGCGCAGCTGGTTACGAGGTGATAGAGCACTTCGCGAGATTTCCGACGCTTCAAACGGTTCGTCAATCGGACACCCGGTTCTCAAGTTATGGCCTCCGGAAGTTTGTACTCCTGAAATAGGAAAAATAATTTGTATCAAATACATAAATGAGCTATAAAAGGGAGCGACACGTGTTGATGTGTGCTTTAACATGTCATAGGGCATCTAGAAGGGAGATAAGGTCGACTACACCTTATTGGGTGGTTTTAGCCCATGGTTTTGTAATACCGTTTGACGGTTTCTTGTATTGTATCTCCTATTTATGAGGTGTGTGAGATAGAGGTTGGGTGTAAGAGAGTCTTATGGCTATTGAGTTGCCTCTGAATCTCTGATTAGTGGTACTCCTGCGAAGAGCTTGCTCTGCAAGTATGTTGTAATCTGTTTTTGATTGCTGAATAAAATATTGAGCTGCTTTTGGAGTGTGGGGTTTTTCTCCCGAAAGGGTTTTCCCCACGTAAATCACTGTGTTGTGTTATGAATGCTATTATATCTATTTCTATTTTTCTGTAACTGTTGTAACGATCTGAAAAAGTTTTGCATTACCCTCCTCTCAAGGTTAGTGTAGGAAGTTGTTTCCGCTACTTAACTTCCTTACAAATGGTATCAGAGCCTGATCACCTTTGGTTTCAATTGTGGGCAGTTGGGTTTTTTGAACTAATCCAGATTTGAGTGGGAGCTTGTGCAGAAGACACTTTTTGATCTTGTTGCAGGAATATTCAAATGGCGAGTTCGTCAGGGAGAATAGAGGTGGAGAAATTTAATGGAAGTAATTTTGAGATGTGGAAGTTGAAGATGGAAGATCTGCTAATAGATTGAGATCTTTGGGATGTTGTTGATGCGAATGTCCAAAGGCCCTCAGATCCTACTGCGGCAGCTCAGTATGATGTTATGGATCGAAAAGCCAAGGGTCTAATCAGACTGTGCCTGGCAGACTCTGTTCTAATCAATGTCCATGAAGAGAACTCTGCAAAGAAGCTATGGACTAAGCTTGGTGAGATGTATCAAGTGAAATCTTTATTAAATCAAATTTTCTTAAGAAAGAAATTGTATTCCTTGAAGATGGAAGAGGGTGGACGAATTGCAAACCACCTGGAAGCATTCAATATGTTGGTGGCTCAATTAGTATCCATCGGTGTTAAGATGGACGAGGAGGAGAAATGTCAGATCTTGCTTTGTTCTTTGCCTGATTCGTGGGATTCTCTTGTTATGGCTATCGGTAGTACTTCTGTTATTTTGAAATCTGAAGATGTGGTGGGTGCCCTACTCGGTGAAGAGATGTGAAGGAAGGTATCCATCAGTTCAAAGGAAGCCCTAACCGTTCGTGGAAGACCTAAGGAGAAAGGCAAGAAGAATGAGAAGCGCGACAAGTCCAAATCCAAAGGGAGATCAAAATCTCCTGGAAAGTCCAAAGTCATTTGCTGGAACTGCAGTAAACCGGGTCACATCCGTAAGGACTGCAAAGAAGAAAAGAAGAAGAAGAAAAAGAAAAAGTTCGATTCTGATTCTGAGTCCGACAAAGAAGATGGTGATGCATTTATTGCGGCTTTGGCGACTCATGCAGGTAATGATGCCTGGCTAATTGACTCAGGTGCATCTTTTCATATGACTTCCAATAGAGATTGGTTTTCTGAATATGAAGGATTTAATGGAGGTAAGGTGTACTTGGGTGATGATTCACCTCTAGACATTGTTGGTCGAGGTAAAGTTAGAATCAGGTTTTCTGATGGTAGAATAAAAAGGATTAATGGTGTGCTGCATATCCCTGGATTAAAATGAAACCTGTTATCTGTGAGCAAACTGATAGATGCGGGTGTGCAGGTAGTCTTTTCTGAAGCAGAATGTAAGATGATTAAGGGTGCTATGGTAGTTGCTAGAGGTGTCAGGTTTGGCACTTTGTATAAGCTTGAAGCATACACTATTGAGTGTAATAGCACTTCTGTAAAAAGTAAATCTGTGGATACTTCACTGGAAGATTTGAAGGTTTCACCTTCAGCAGATGGAAATGGTTTTTGGGTACCTAAGGGTGCTCTTTCATCTGAAGCAAAGTTACCTGCAGAGAAGACTATGTTATGGCACCAGAGACTTGGCCACATTGGAGAAAAGGGTCTAAGGACCTTGAAAAATAAAAACCTTGTTGAAGGTTTGAATGACTGTAATCTTGACTTTGATTTCTGTGAGCATTGCATTTATGGAAAACAAAACCGCGTTCAGTTCTACTCGAGTTTTCATAAAACTTGTGGTGTTTTGGATCTTATCCATTCTGATGTGTTTGGTCCAGTAGATGTCTCTTCGATTGGAAAATCCACATATTATGTTTCATTTATTGATGATTTTAGTAGAAGGACATGGGTTTATTTTCTAAAGAGTAAATCTGAAGTTTTTAGTCGTTTTAAAGAATTTAAAGCAATGGTTGAGTTGCAGACTGGAAAGAAAATAAAATGTTTGAGAACTGATAATGGCGGTGAGTTTTGCTCTAATGATTTTGATAGATTCTATAAAGACTGTGGAATTAACAGGCAGAAGATAACTCCGTATTCTCCACAGCAGAATGGAGTTGCAGAAAGAATGAACAGGACACTGATGGAGAAGGCTAGGAGTATGTTGAGTGGTGCTGGTCTCGAACAAAAGTTTTGGGCTGAAGTTGTTGCCACTGCTTGCTACCTGATTAACAGGTCTGCTACATCATCTCTTGTTGATAAAATGCCTATGGAAGCATGGTCAGGTCACAAGCCTTCATTGAGACATCTTAGAGTTTTTGGTTGTGAGGCATATGCACATGTGCCAAAGGAGAAGCGAACAAAGTTGGAGAACAAGGCTGTGAAATGTATCTTCATTGGGTATAGTTATGGTGTGAAAGGATACAAGCTTTGGGACCCTATTGCACAAAAGGTAATTCACAGTAGAAGTGTTATTTTTAGAGAAATTAAGTCTCCTTCTGTTACATTGCAACCAGAACAGACTAAAAAAGAAGATGTGATTCAACTTCCTTCTACACCTGAAAGAGTTGAATCGAGACCCCTAGATAGGCAAGAAGTTGAGGAGAGCTCGTCTAGCTCTGAATCTTCAGAAGAGGAGGAAGAACCTCCAACTCAGCTTGTTCAAAGGTTTACAAGACATAGACAACCACCTGAAAGGTATTCACCTAATGATTGGAGATGTATTTTTGCTCTGAATACTAGTGTGGATGAACCGAAATCTGTAGAAGAGGCATTAGGTATGAATGATGCAGAATCCTGGAAGATTGCTATGGAGAAAGAAATGGCAGCTTTGAAAAAGAATGATACATGGGATCTTGTACCATTGCCTGAAGGACGAAAACCTGTAGGTTGTAAATGGGTGTTCAAGAAAAAGATTGGTTCAGATGGAAGCATTGAGAAGTATAAAGCAAGGTTGGTTGCAAAAGGCTACTCTCAGGTTGAGGGTGTTGATTACGGTGAGATATTTTCTCCTGTTGCAAAAATGAAGTCCATTAGATTTTTGCTTTCTATTGCTACTGCTTATGATTTAGAGGTTGAGCAAATGGATGTGAAAACTGCTTTCCTTCATGGTGATTTGGAGGAAGATATTTATATGACACAACCGGAGCACTATGTGGTGAAAGGCAAAAGTAATTTGGTCTGTAAATTGAAGAAATCTTTGTATGGCCTCAAACAAAGTCCTAGGATGTGGTACCAGAAATTTGATACATATGTGTTGAGTTTGGGATTTGAACGTTCTAAATCAGATCACTGTGTTTATTATAAATCTGATGGTGATCATTTCTTTTTCATTGCATTATATGTTGATGATATGTTATTCATTGGTAAAGGGAAAGGTATGATTTCAGAACTAAAGTCTCAGCTCGCTGCTAAATTTGAAATGAAAGATCTTGGTGCAGCAAAGCACATTCTTGGGATGGAAATTAGAAGAGATAGGGTGAACAGAAAGCTATGGCTAGGCCAGAGTAAGTATGTGAATTCAGTGTTACAGAGGTTCAACATGCAGAATTGTAGACCATTGAGTGTTCCTTTTACAGTTGGAACGAAACTATCTGTTTCAGATTGTCCTACATCCCCATTGGAGATGGAAGACATGAGCAGAGTGCCTTACCAGAGTGCGGTTGGAAGCTTGATGTATGCTATGGTCTGTACTAGACCAGACATTGCCCAAGCAGTGGGAGTACTTTCTAGATATATGTCTAATCCTGGTAGAGTTCATTGGGATGCAGTCAAAAGAGTCTTCAGATATTTGAAGGGTACTTCAGAGTATTCTTTGTGTTATCATGGTAATTCAGTTGGAGACATGACTTCCCTTGATATCCATGGTTATGTGGATTCAGATTGGGCAGGTGATATTGATAGCAGAAGATCCACCAGTGCTTATGTGTTTACTTTGTTTGGTGGTGCAATTAGTTGGATGAGTAAGCGACAGGCTGTGGTTGCTTTATCCACTACTGAAGCAGAGTATATGGCAGCTACTCATGCTTGTAAAGAGGCCATTTGGCTTAAGAGACTGTGTTCAGATATTGGAATAAAACAAGGTATAGTGACAGTTTACTGTGACAGTCAGAGTGCAATTAGCCTAGCTAAGAACCCGACATTTCATGCCCAGACCAAACATATTGATGTTCAGTATCATTTTGTTAGAGATATGGTCAAAGATGGTAGGGTGAAGCTGGTTAAGGTGGAAACTTTGATGAATGTTGCAAATGCTTTAACTAAGGTTGTGAGCACAGAGAAGTTAAGATGGTGTTCAGAGTCTATGGGCCTTATGGCCCCTAGCAATTGATTCATTGTGTTGACATTCCCTTCCACTCCTGCAAGGTGTTCGACAAGTGGGAGATTTGTTGGGAAAAATGGTGTCTCAACCTTGCATTTATGCGAGGTTACTATTTATAGTAAGTTTTCATTTGAGCACGAAATGGTGCAAAACTCTCCCTAAAGCTTCTGGTTGGCTAGATAAGCATTCCGGTAAAGTTGCGTCGCAAGGTCACAGCTAGTTTTGAAGATATTAAAGTTTTCGTCTTGGAGGGGTGTGATAAAATGTTTAAACTTAATTTGGGGGGATTTAAAGGCTCTGAAATGCCCTGAAAAGTGGCCGTAACCGACGCAGCAGTTACGAGGTGATAGAGCACTTCGCGAGCTTTCCGACGCTTCAAACGGTTCGTCAATCGGACACCCAGTTCTCAAGTTATGGCCTCCGGAAGTTTGTACTCCTGAAATAGGAAAAATAATTTGTATCAGATACATAAATGAGTTGTAAAAGGGAGCGACACGTGTTGATGTGTGCTTTAACATGTCATAGGGCATCTAGAAGGGAGGTAAGGTCGGCTACACCTTATTGGGTGGTTTTAGCCCATGGTTTTGTAATACCGTTTGACGGTTTCTTGTATTGTATCTCCTATTTATGAGGTGTGTGAGATAGAGGTTGGGTGTAAGAGAGTCTTATGGCTATTGAGTTGCCTCTGAATCTCTGATTAGTGGTACTCCTGCGAAGAGCTTGCTCTGCAAGTATGTTGTAATCTGTTTTTGATTGCTGAATAAAATATTGAGCTGCTTTTGGAGTGTGGGGTTTTTCTCCCGAAAGGGTTTTCCCCACGTAAATCACTGTGTTGTGGTATGAATGCTATTATATCTATTTCTATTTTTTTGTAACTGTTGTAATGATCTGAAAAAGTTTTGCATTACCCTCCTCTCAAGGTTAGTGTAGGAAGTTGTTTCCGCTACTTAACTTCCTTACACTTATTACAACATAAAATAACTTGAAATCACACAAAAACTCTAAAATGCAAGAAAAGACAACTTTGAGCTAGGTGCCCTGCACCACCACTCCTTTGACTCACAGTCATTATAGGCACCATCTCTACATGAAGAGCAATAACATGCCATCTGCCATGTATAGATAGTCCATGAACCTGCATTAGAGCTTTTGAAAGAGTGTAGCTCACTCGATCCTGTCAATGTACAACAATCTTCTAATTTTGCAATGTTAGTATCATCTACCAACCAAAAAAATCTGCTAACTAAAGACTTACCTTGATTACTTGGACCAATTGTACCATTCAACCATTGAACAATTGATTTTGCATCTTTCAAGTTTGCATTCCCTGTGTACTTTAACTCTTCTCATGCTAAATCTCTTTTAATACATGCTCCTGCACCATCATGCTCCCCTTTTCCATGCCCAGCCTCAGAGAAATTCCACATATGTTGAATAGCAGACAACTTATGCATCCTACTCAACCAATAAAACATTGGAGAGTTCTTAAATTATGATGCACAATTATATGACCATATGATATGTTGACGGAATGATATGCCTCGGCTAGCCAAATCATCGTAGAATATCTGAAAACAACCTTGCACAAACTTTGTAGAGTGCGAGCGATCATCACTGATGTAAAAATGATACCCCCTCAATATCTTCCTATCCTCTTCCATACTATCATGTGCATGAATGAATGCTATATGCACAAATATGGCAACTTGTGTGGAGTTGTAATATTGTGATTGCACCTTGTTCTGCAGTTGTAGTGTGTAGTTCTCTGCAAAGTCAACAATTGAAACGATTGTATGAAGTGGAAGTGTGTCCTTGCATAGCTTAAATTGTGAGTCCAACCAACGAGCTCAATGGTTAGGCCTTGCATACTCATACACTATATTCTCATGAAAGATGCCCATAAACTGATACACTGGAATCTTCTCACTAACCAATTCACACCTTTTTGCTTCTTTTCCATCTTTTAGCATGTAGGCCACTGTCTTATATTTTTCAAATTCTACTAATTCATTACCAATTTCTTGTCCAATATCCATATGTTGACAAATTTGTAAATGTCGCAATCCACCACAATCAACACATGTGCCATCCAAGCAACACTTATTGTAATATACTTGACCATCTACTCTTTCACATAAGATGTTAGATATGAATTCCCTTGAAGATGTCGGTGGACCATTTATGTTGCATTCCAGCAAAGCATTGTTAGCATGCAAATCTATACATATGCGTTGATAAACATCATAATGGTTAGAAAATTCAATATGTACTCTACAACAACAAGTTGTGCGTGTGTGATTTATTTTGACATAAAAAGGCTTTACCATTTCAAAGAACCTTTGACTAATTTTTATTTGAGGATACATACGTTGAAACTTGGCAAAAAATTGTGTTTGAGTCATATCCAAAAAATGTTTCGGATGTGGATCACGGATTTTACTACCAATCCTCCTTCTTACAACATCTCTTTGATTTGGAGAGACCCTTGTGTTATTCTTCCAAAAATCTTCAATTAGGGATCTCAAGGCTTCAACAATTCCTTTATCTTTCCGTGGTAATCTACCGAAAAATGCCCATAACTCATTGTTATATGGATCCTCTGCTCTTTGTCGCCTTCCCAAAGCTCTCATTAGAGTTTGTCTACTTATCTTCAATTGTTTACTTGTCTTTCTAAGGAGGCAAGCTTTCTTAGTTTGAGTGCTTACAATTGTTGATGTAATGACACATCGTGTGGCATTACTATCTTTTGTGCGTGAGTTAGAACCAACAGTATCATATGCATTCATCAAATTCTTCACAATAGATTTGTCGCTTGATTCAATCGATGTTCTTAGCCCAAGAATCTTCATTATAGGCCTAAATTTCAGATTTCTCATCATTTCAACAAATAGTTGACATCTTCCTGTCTCATTTAAAGGCTCAAAAAATATTTTCCATATCCGGTTAGCATGTCTTTGACAAGTACGCTTCAGAAACTTGTCAACCATTGGTTTCAAAACATTAGCATCAATATAAATCAAATACTTAGGATTTCTATGCAAAACTCTAGGAGGTGTTCTCAAACTTTGAGTTATCTCAAGATTAGGAATGTCAACAACATTAGGGATAGGTGGCATACCTTCAACCGGAGATGAAAATAATGACATACCTTGAAATTGAGGTGTACAAGATGGTGTAGCTCCAATACTTGATGTCAGTCATGAAGTACTTGCAACGTCAAATGTCATAGAGGGAGTGCATTCAATATGAGATGTTGTAGACACCAACGGTGTGCCAATAAGAGATGGTGTGCCTTCAACTTGAGATGTAAGAGATGGGGTGCCTTCAACTTGAATTGTGGTAGACATGCTGTCAACCTCAGGATTAAATTGTCTTATTGCACGAAGGTTTTGCATCTGTTGCCTTTGTGTGGCCAATTTTGTCTCTCTCTTAGATTGGATGGATATTTCATGTTCCTCTTCAATTGGCACCTCTTCAATTGACACCTCTTCTTCTATGGTATTCAATTTCCTTTGTTCACGAAGTTGCTTCATTCCTTCTCTTTTTTTTGCATTCTTAGCTTCACGCTCTTCCGGTGTTACATTTTTTGGTCGTTTCCTCAGCATGATGATGATTATGCATATGTTAAAATGGATATATGAAATTGAAATTATTTCATGTATTCCTTTTCTAAATTATTTCATAAGATCTTAAAAAGGATGTATGAAATTGCAAATTTTGTTTTAAACCACTAAACAAATAATTTTCTTATGCAACTTCCTTCAAATGCATTGTTAAATCTAATGTAAATCTAATAGGATTATAATCAATTTTGACTCACACTTTTATTCTACAATTTAAACAAAATAACACTTAATAAGTATTTGAATTCTAAAAACAAGAAAATATTACCTCAATTATTCAAATTTGATTAAAAAAACTATGTTTTTCCTCTTTGACGTTGCCAAATGAAAAAAAAGGTGGTGGAGAGCTAATGGAATGTATAAAGTAACCTTGCATAAAATGTCAACTCCATGCAAAAAGCATTTTTTTGTCTGATCATGCGCAGAAAGAAGACAAAATGAGAGAATATGGGCTTGGATCATGAGTCAAGGGTCCCATATAACCATTTTTTAGTGCAGCTCATTTGGCTAGCGCCAAATGACTTCCACTGAAATTTTTTACCTTAAACTAAACACTAACTCTATACCCTATAACCTTTTTTTTGTGCAGCTCATTTGGCTAGCGCCAAATGACTTCCATTGAAATTTTTTACCTTTGATAAATTTCTACTCTATACCCTATAACCTTTTTTTTGTGCAGCTCATTTGGCTAGCGCCAAATATGGCGCTAGCCATATTTGGCGCTAGCCAAATGACTTCCATTGAAATTTTTTAACCTTTGATAAATTTCTACTCTATACCCTATAGTTTGATAGCCACAACCATAAAAATTAAACCATATGATTCTTTAGGACATAATATGGTGTCTTAGGACACCATATGACCCCTTAGGATACAATATGGTGTCATTATGGGTCGTAAGGGGTTATATGGTGTCTTATGACCCCTTACGACACCATATGACCCCCTGGGACACAATGTGGTGTCGTTATGGGTCGTATGGTGTCCTAAGGGGTCATATGGTGTCCTTTGACTCCTTAGGACACAATACAGTATCGTTATGGGTCGTATGGTGTCCTAAGGGGTCATATGGTGTCTTATGACCCCTTAGGACACCATATGACCCCTTAGGACACAATATGGTGTCGTTATGGGTCGTATGGTGTCCTAAGGGGTCATATGGTGTCCTATGACCCCTTAGGACACCATATGACCCCTTAGGACATAATATGGTGTCGTTATGAGTCATATGGACACCTAAGGGGTCATATGGTGTCCTATGGGGCCATAGGACACCATATGACCCCTTAGGTGTTGTTATGGGTCGTATGGTGTCGTTATGGGTCGTATGGTGTCTTAGGGCCCCTTAGGACACCATATGACCCCCTAGGACACAATACGGTGTCGTTATGGGTCGTATGGTGTCCTAAGGGGTCATATGGTGTCCTCTCACCCCTTAGGACACAATACGATGTCGTTATGAGTCATATGGTTTCCTAAGGGGTCATATGGTGTCTTATGACCCCTTAGGACACAATATGGTGTCGTTATGGGTCGTATGGTGTCCTAAGGGGTCATATGGTGTCTTATGACCCCTTAGGACACCATATGACCCCTTGGGACACAATATGGTGTCGTTATGGGTCGTATGGTGTCCTAAGGGGTCATATGGTGTCTTATGACCCCTTAGGACACAATATGGTGTCGTTATGGGTTGTATGGTGTCCTAAGGAGTCATATGGTGTCCTATGACCCCTTAGGACATAATATGGTGTTGTTATGGGTTGTATGGACACCTAAGGGATCATATGGTGTCCTATGACCCCTTAGGACACCATATGACCCCTTAGGACATAATATGGTGTCGTTATGGGTCGTATGGACACCTAAGGGGTCATAAGGCACCATATGACCCCTTAGGTGTCATTATGGGTCGTATAGTGTCGTAAGGGGTCATATGGTGTCCTATGACCCCTGAGGACACCATATGACCCCTTAGGACACAGTAGGGTGTCCTTATGGGTTGTATGGTGTCCTAAGGGGTCATATGGTGTCTTATGACCCCTTAGGACAGCATATGACCCCTTAGGATACAATATGGTGTCGTTATGGGTCGTATGGTGTCCTAAGGGGTCATATGGTGTCCTATGACCCCTTAGGACACCATATGACCCCTTAGGACATAATATGGTGTTGTTATGGGTCGTATGGACACCTAAGGGGTCATATGGTGTCCTATGGGGCCATAGGACACCATATGACCCCTTAGGTGTCATTATGGGTCGTATGGTGTCCTAAGGGGTCATATGGTGTCCTATGACCCCTTAGGATACCATATGACCCCCTAGGACACAATAGGGTGTCGTTATGGGTCGTATGGTGTCCTAAGGGGTCATATGGTGTCTTATGACCCCTTAGGACATAATATGGTGTTGTTATGGGTTGTATGGACACTTAAGGGGTCATATGGTGTCCTATGGAGCCATCGGACACCATATGACCCCTTAGGTGTCTTTATGGGTTGTATGGTGTCGTAAGGGGTCATATGGTGTCTTATGACCCCTCAAGACACCATATGACCCCCTGGGACACAATAGGGTGTCGTTATGGGTTGTATGGTGTCCTAAGGGGTCATATGGTGTCTTATGACCCCTTAGGACACAATATGGTGTCGTTATGGGTTGTATGGTGTCCTAAGGGGTCATATGGTGTGCTATGACCCCTTAGGACACCATATGACCCCTTAGGACATAATATGGTGTTGTTATGGATCGTATGGACACCTAAGGGGTCATATGATGTCCTATGGGGCCATAGGACACCATATGACCCCTTAGGTGTCGTTATGGGTCGTATGGTGTCGTAAGGGGTCAAATGGTGTCCTATGACCCCTTAGGACACCATATGACCTCCTAGGACACAATAGGGTGTCGTTATGGGTCATATGGTGTCCTAAGGGGTCATATGGTGTCTCATGACCCCTTAGGACACAATACGGTGTCGTTATGGGTCGTATGGTGTCTTAAGGGGTCATATGGTGTCCTATGACCCCTTAGGACACCATATGACCCGTTAGGACACAATATGGTGTCGTTATGGGTCGTATGGACACCTAAGGGGTCATATGGTGTCCTATGGGGCCATAGACACCATATGACCCCTTAGGTGTCATTATGGGTTGTATGGTGTCGTAAGGGGTCATATGGTATCCTATGACCCTTTAGGACACCATATGACCCCTTAGGACACAATAGGGTGTTGTTATGGGTCATATGGTGTTGTAAGGGGTCATATGGTTTCCTATGACCCTTTAGGACACCATATGACCCCTTAGGACACAATATGGTGTCGTTATGGGTGGTATGGTGTCCTAAGGGGTCATATGGTGTCCTAAGGGGTCACAGGACACCATATAACCCCTTAGGACACAATATGACCCCTAACGTCACCTAAGGGGTCATATGGTGTCCTATGACCCATTAAGACACCATATGGTGCCGTTATGGGTTGTATGGTGTCCTAAAGGGTCATATGGTGTCCTATGACCACTTAGGACAAAATGTGGTGTCGTTATGGGTCCTATGGTAACCTAAGAGGTCATATGGTGTCCTATGACCCCTTAGGACACCATATGACCCCTTAGGTGTCGTTAGGGGTCATTTTGTGTCCTAAGGGGTCATATGGTGTCCTAAGACCCCTTAGGACCTAGAGAGAGGAGGGAGTGAGGAAAAAACTGAGGGAAAGAGGTGAGAGAGGGAATTAGATGGGTGTAAGGATTGAGAGGAAGATAGCTCGAGGGATAGGAGAATAAGGGAATTGTGAGAGCTAGAGAGGGGAGGGACAAAGAAGAGTTTGTATCTATTCCACATTTGGCATGCGCAAAATAGGGAGAGTGCAAAAAGTGTACATAAAAACCCCCATCTCACCTCTCCCTTCTTTATCTCCCTTCCCTCGTAGTTCCATCTCTCTCTATGAACTAGATCTCATATTCTCTCTCTCCCTTTACCTCTTCTCGGGCTCTTCATTCTTATAGGTACATACTCTTCTTTGCCCCTCCCCTTTCTAGCTCTCAAAATTCCCTTATTCTACTATCCCTCAAGCTATCTCCCTCTTCATCCTTATTTGGCGCGCGCCAAATGTGGAATATGGACCACATTTGGCGCACGCCAAATAGAGCGAGTGCCATATTTAGCGCACACCAAATAGGGTGCTCGCCATATTTGGCGAGCGCCAAATGGCCCGCTTTGGGAAACACCAAACCTATGGTTTGGATTTGCCTTGGGCATCCAACTCGAAGGTTTGGATGACCATTTCAGGCTAGAGACGTGTTTTTGTCAGAACATTGAAAATTTTGACATATTTTTTATCGTGCTCTCCGTCAGGTTTGTACGTGTTTCAGTGAAGTTAAAAAAAATACCATGGTAAACTTGAGCTCCCTCTTAGCTATCCAAAAATGTAATTTATTTCAAATTTTGATTTCGTTAAGTCTTTCATCTATAATTTCTTTTGTTAGTGTGTCTGTTTTTTGTCAAAAACCAACATGCACTATTTTGGGTCTAGATTTTTACACGTTCATCAGATTTTGAAAAAAATTACATTTTTAGAAACTAGACTCCATTCTACACAATTTATAAAAAAAAGGTTTTGATTTTTGATTTGTTTTCAATGATTTTAGGGGGGAGCACGCTCAAATTTCTATTTTTCAGGATGTGTCCACTTCGAAAATTAGTAAAAAATCATATACTCATTAAAAAATTAGCTGAAAATTCTAGCATAAACTACAAGGTGTTAGCTAATTTATCACCAAAGCGATTTTGAAAATTCAAAAAAAAAAGTTAACATTTTAGGGGGGCCACAACAGACGCTATGTTATGTTTTTTGCATAAAAACAGGACCACTTTTTGTGGCCCCCCTTTTTGAAGCCCTTAATCTCCACCATTTTCAAAAAACATTAGTAGTTTACAAAGCAGACTCGAAGCACTCTGATTCTTGTTCTTGTTGCATCTTCAAATTTGGAGTGTAACTATCTTCAATTTGTCGTTGAAGTTCAGACTTTGCTGATTTCAGAAAAAAAAGTGGCATCTTAAGACCCCCTTTTGGTACCACAACTTGGTGCACATACCCAGGGGGCCAAAAAGTGGCGATGTGAAAAAAATAGCCTTCCTCACTCGCCTAAAAATGCGAAAATCCGTGTTGACTTTTTGCTTGGCCTAGGTGTCAGTACACCTTGGCCTGGTAATTACCTACGCAAATCGGATATCCGATTGTTATTTGTAATTTTAATTTAAAAAATATATTATATGTTACATATTATATAATATATAATATATTATTATATTATATAATATATATAATGTAATAATATATTATTACATTATATATATTATGTAATACATATTATATAATATATTATTATATTATATTATATTATAATATAATAATATATTATATAATACAATATTATATTATATATAATACAATACAATATTATATTATATAATATAATATTATATTGTATTATATTATATAATATAATATTGTGTTGTATTATATTATATAATATAATATAATTTTGTATTATATTATATAATATAATATAATTTTGTATTATATTATATAATATAATATAATTTTGTATTATATTATATAATATAATATAATTTTGTATTATATTATATAATATAATACAATACGTATTATATAATATAATAATATATTATATAATACATATTATATAATACAATATTATATTATATTATATTTATAATATAATATAATACAATATTATATTATATTATACTATATTATATATTATATTGTATTATATTATATTATATATTATAATATATATAATATAATACAATACGCATTATATAATATATTATTATATTATATGTGTTATTTAAAAATAATTTAAGTATAGAAATCGGATATCCGATTTTCTAAGACTTTTATATTTCGACAGTGACAGTCCCGTGAGTTATTTTTAACTCACGGGCTGCGCAAATTCATCAAAATCCGATATCCGCTCCATCCGATATCTGGTGTTTTGACAAAAAATTGCTAAAATAATAGATCTAGAGGTAAGAATTTTATCGTTTTGAATCATTTTCATTCATTTTTTGTATTTTTTGTTAATGTTTATTTGATTTTTCATTGAAAATATGGTTTTTTTCATGAAAACTAGGTTTTTTAAAATCAAATACCTAATTGTTTAAATTTGTTAACTAAATTTAATTGTTTACATTCAATTAGGTTAAAAATGGGGGATAACAATGAAAACACTGACCAACCACAACTACAACAACCAAACCCTCTCTCAATTCAAGATTTGATTGCACAAAATTTGAATGATTTGAGGGGGATTGCAGAAATATATCGTAGGATCCCTCGTCTAAACCCATTGTTTGATCCTCTCACGTTGATCATAAAAAGTATGGAAACCATGACTGAGGAGCACGATGTTGCCCTTTTGTGGTGAGATTCTATGAAGGAAAAATATGCAGATGGCTTGTCGTATAAGGATATCAAGGATCTTGAGATATCCAAAGCCAAAATCGCCTCATTGTTTGTCAGTCCTCGTACTGGTCAGCTCGTAGATCCCAAAAAAACAAAACTTTCTATCAAATGGTGCACAAATGATGGGATTGTGAAAAACTTTTGGGATCGTTGGTGGATGGTTTTCGACAAACCACCCAACAACAATCTTGATATCCCCTTCTATTTCATAAAAAAATTGTATGTTGAGTTTGTTTTACACAAACATGTGAACTACTTTGACATCCAACCTTTCCAGGGTGTAGGTTTAGGTATGCCCCAAAATAGACCTGGGGTAGTCAGAGTAGTCCAGGGCCCATATGTCCCCCCCGCCTCATGTTGATCCCCCACCTACAGTTCAGCATCCTGATATCATTTGTGAGGCAGCTTCACGGGCCATATCGGCTATTCACTCTTTGAGTAGCCTTTTGGTTTCTCAGGCTGCGTCAGTAGCTCAGCCTACTCTTGATGGTAGTGGTGCATCCGGTGTCGGTGACACGTCATCCTCGACTCCACACATATGCGTGCCCCATAGTTGTGTCATGTGTGGGCACGTATGCTTGGGTCCACTTGGACAACCTGTTGATTCTCATGTGGATAGTGCAGATCATGAGGTGAATGAGATGCATGATGCACCAGATGTTATTACACAGACTAGAGGATACCCTAGGGAGTCCTCACATGCTAGAGGCGAGGAGGCACCGTCATCATACATTGATGATGTATTGGTAAGATTTGTGTTTTCACAGTTCATGTTATATTTTAATTAAATATTTATAAATTAGATAACATTAAGTACTAATTTTTATTTACATGGTCTATTTAACAGTTGATGAACGAGGATGAGTTGAGACAAATTCAGGAGGGCACCTTGTCGGCCATTTCATTTGGCCTTGATAGCTTGACGGTACATATATTATTGCACCTAGTCGTTCGTATTGTATTGTACATACATGCTCATCATTTATATTGGTATTAATTAGATTATGTAGTAACTTGCATGTATATCTTATTTTACTCTTGTAGGGCACAAGCAGCACGAGTGCGGGGCAGTGTGATTTAGGATCTAGTAGTGCAATTGGAGACAAGGGAAAGGTAATTGAATGCAAATATGATTGAATGAATAGTTTAAATAACTTATAGTGATTATACATGTCTAGACATAGATTGATAGTTTCATATACTTGTTGTGTATATATACAGAGAATTCTTGGCTTCACATCCTTGATGACTACACCCAATATACCTAAAGAAGAAGAAGAGATGCCTTGAGTAGATGTGTGTTTATTTTATTTTTTGATTAGTAGATATAATTTGTTATTATCAGTGACAATTATATGCTAACTTGTATCAATGTCATGTTTCTGAACATATGTAGGTTGTGTATGAAAATATTCAAAACATACCTCCTCTACTGAAGACATACATCAAGAGTCCTGCAAAGCTGAAGAGAAAATGTGGAGATGAGGTAAACATGAATAGTTCAATTATAGTTCATTTTTATGTTAACTTTTTGAATGTGAATTATATAATATAACTAATATTAATCATGGTTTGTTTTTCTTGTGCAGGATCCTACAGAGCTGAGCAGTGCAGCGAAGAGGATCGATTTTGATGATCCATCAGTAGCTTAGGATGTTATAGATAGTTTTGAGATGCTTACATGTCTAGTTGGCATGTATATTTTGTATATGGACATACATTCACGTATTTAGACATACATTTTGTTTCAGTTGGCGTTTATGCCATATTTGTGTATGGACATACATTTGTAATCATTTGACATTTATATATATATAGAAGTTGATATTCGATCATATAAATTGTTGCTCATTTGTGCGTGGTGTTATCATGGAAATCTTTAATCTTCATTCCAATAATTAACAATGGTTAATAATAGCTATTTAATGAACAATAAAATTCATTTCATTTCATCGTAAGTGTTGTTTTTATAATGAACAATATAATTAATTTAATGAACAATACAATTAAATTCATTTAATGAACAATACAATTCATTTAATCAACAATACAATACAATTCATTCAATGAACAATACAATTCATTTAATGAATAATACCCTATGCATGCTCCTATTTTGCCCCCCAACTTGATCGAACGCTCTGGGTCATACCCTACCAGCGTCGTCCCTTGAGCGCCCTAAGTGCTCAAAATTGTCAAACTTTGACGGGCCCTAACTCAGAATCTGTGGCACCTGCGAATGATCTGTTTGAACCTACGGGGCCACAAGAGGGGTCCCTACAAAAGCATATCTCAGTTTTTCAAGTTACCCTATAGTTTTATTAGGGCATCAATTTTTCAGTTTGCAAAAAAATCGTCAGTCTCACTCAATGGAATGTTGTCGCGTGGCCGATTTCTCGTTCTTCTCGTCGCGATGATGAAATGTCAGCTCCAATATCTCCAATTAGGTATTATTACCCTACGCATGCTCCTATTTTTCCCCCCCACTCGATCGAACGCTCAGGGTCATACCCAACCGACGTCGTCCCTTGAGCGCCCTAAGTGCTCAAAATTGTCAAACTTTGACGGGCCCTAACTTGGAATATGTGGCACCTGCGAATGATCCGTTTGAACCTACGGGGCCACGAGAGGGATCCCTACAAAAGAATATCTCATTTTTTCAAGTTTCCCTACGGTTTTATTAGGGTAGCAATGTTTTTGGTTGGCAAAAAAATCATCAGTCTCACTCAATGGAATGTTGTCGCGTGACCGATTTCTCGTTCTGCTCGTCGTGATGACGAACCGTTGGCTCCGACATGTCCATTTAGGCATTATTACCCTACGCATGCTCCTATTTCCCCCCCCCCCCACTCGATCGAACGCTCGGGGTCATACCCTACCGGCGTCGTCCCTTGAGTGCCCTAAGTGCTCAAAATTGTCAAACTTTGACGGGCCCTAACTCAGAATCCGTGGCACCTGCGAATGATTCATTTGAACCTACGAGGCCACGAGAGGGGTCCCTACAAAAGCCTATCTTGGTTTTTCAAGTTGCCCTACGGTTTTATTAGGGCAACAATTGTTTGGTTGGTGAAAAAATCATCAGTCTCACTCAATGGAATGTTGTCGCGTGGCGGATTTCTCGTTCTACTCATCACGATGATGAACCATCGGCTCTAACATGTCTAGTTAGGCATTATTTCCCTACGCATGCTCCTATTTTTCCCCCCCACTCGATCGAACGCTCAAGGTCATACCCTACCGACGTCGTCCCTTGAGCGCTAAAATTATATATAAACAAGCATTACACTGTAGAGACATAATGATCATGAATATTTCCATGTATTGTATACACATAATTACCATTACACTTGCATGTGACATCCATGAAGGGATATGCAAACATGATTTTTTTTTCATGGACATTGTATATCATTAATATTTCCAAGCATTACACTATAGACACATAATGATCATGAATATTTCCATGTATTGTATACACATAATTTGCTCATGGACATTGTATATCATCATAACAATGTTACATCAATTCACATCCATATACAAATACAACATCCCACTTCATCTGCATCAGACATCCTCATGTCCTAAGAGAAAAGCTTGCGTACAACAATGCCTGTATATAAATGAAGACCAATACAAATTAGTTTGGCAAATTATAAATAGATCATTTCAAACATTTTTAAGACGCACAAGATTGTATAATTACGAAACTTACCAGTTTCTCTGCAAAGTATACAAGCATAACTTTGAAGAAAGACGCATGTTGATTAAATCCCTTCTCACTGCATTTCTTTGCATGGTTTAAGATGATGGTAGATATGGTCATTTCTAAATAGCAATACATTCACTTGACTTAATGTTTATGCACAAAAATTTATCTCATTAATGCACAAAAGAATATGTACCATCACCAAGAGAGGGTCTTGTCAACGGCGAATGATCTAGCATAAACCTGTATATCATCAAAAATCATAATGTGATGTACTATTGTATATCATCAATAAAGACCTGCATGAGCATAAAGGTTTTGTGATAATTATATCATCAAAAATTGTCAGATAGTGTTCTATAATAACAAAAAATGTAAAGCTCATCAAATGCATGATAATAAGTCATGTTGCAAAAATATGTCCCTTCCGATTATATCGTGTACCCGCTATGTGCATGCAAAAACCGTGTTGCCAAAAAAAAAAACGTTCATCAATAGACCTGCATTTTTGACACATCCTTAATATACATGTAACAAACTTGATCATTAAGGTTTAATGATCATTGTTCGAAATGAAATGCATGATAAACAAAATAAGGCACCATTAAAGACCTACTACTCAAGTGTGCCTGAAGGGTCATCACTTTGTTTAAGAGTATCCAGTATTGCTTCATGATCAACAGTAGTCACTATCCATAGCTCTTTGGTCTTCGGTTTTGCTTGATGCTTCAACAACTTGACATTTGTAGCTATAATAAGGTGTGAATACATTATAATGGTTTTGTGTCTCTCATAGTCTTCAAATGCAGGTATGCCATTCTTTCTAATCATGTATGTTCACAACCAAGTTCCTAACAACTGAACTGGAACTGAACCTGTAGATATGTGAACCATCATCTGGTGTATAGCTTTTGTTTGTCCCTGTTTGTGTAGCTTTTGTTTTCCCTGTACACATCGTGCCAACCAATATTTTGATCTCTCTTCATTCCCTTGCGGTGCAACAACTGCAAAAACATGTCCTGGCTGTACAAGATCTGATAGACGATCATACCCAAGTGAACTTTCCATGTCATCATTTGACAAGGATATTGTTTGAGATAAAGGAGTTAGATAGTGGGGAACCCACGTATCAACCCACTCACTTGACTCGCGCTGATCCCAATCGCACCGAACACAACTCTGACAAAAACAAGCCAATGCATTTTTTAAGAATCTTTAATTGTTTGACAATCCAATTTATCTCCCACGGTTCCCTCCTCAACCAACCAAAATAATCTGCTCACTGCTGAATCAAGAGTACCTCCATGTGACAATGTTGAACTACACCAATCAACAATAGAGCGTGCATCAGAGAAATTTGCACCTGAAATCCTTAATTGCTTCTTAACTAGAGCTCTCTTCAAACATGCACCTGCTCCATCATGCTCTCCCTTCCCATGCCCTGCCTCAAAAAAAACACCAAATATGAGGTTTACGCCTCTCCACATGCATTCTACTCAACCAATAAAACATATGGGCATTCTTGAATTGACCCGTACAGTTATCTGACAATATTATACGTCGGTCGATTGCAATATCTTTCTCATGCAAGAACTCAAAAAAATTCTTGAAAGAATGTTGCACATACTCGAAGGAGTGTGATCTATCATCACTCATATAAAAATGATACTCCCTGATTATCTTTATGTCCTCTTCTGTACTGTCAGGAGCATGTCTATATGTAATGTGAACAAAAATAGCAATCTGGACTGAATTGTAGTACTGAGACTATACCTCATTATGTGGTTGCAATGTATAGTTCTTTGCAAAATCAACCACCGATACAATAGTGCCAATCGGGAAAGAGTTCTTACACATCCTGAACTGTTGATCCAACCACTAAGACCTATGGGTTTGCCTTGCATACTTGTAGAAAATATTTCCATTAAAATCCAAAATAAAATCAGCAATACTCACTTCTCTTGAGACTAATTCACATCTAGAACCTTCACCTCCACTCTTCAAAGTATATTTCACTGTCTCGTATCTTTTTTCCTCAAAATAATTATTTCCCAACTCGTGTTCGTTGCCCTCATGAAAACATGAAACAAACTTTGACAACCCACCGCATTCTGAGCACTTCTCATTCAAACAATCATTTCTATAGAAATAGCAGCCATCATCTCTAGGGCATAAAAATAGATCTTGCAAGTCTCTTGATGATCTCGGAAATAGCATTGCACCACACTCCTGCAACATCTCATTAGTATGCATCGTAGAACGAATATGACATAAAATTTCATGGTACATTGAAAACTCCACATGGTACTTGCAACAACAGGTATTGCAAATCTTAAGAGGAACACAATAAAATGGTTTCAAAGATTCAAAGGCCCTTTATGATATTTGCAAAGTTGGATGTAATTCACAAAAAAAATTGTACAACATTGTTTGGCTTGATTCCAAGAAATGTTTGGGATGCGGTGTGCGGTCTCGGTTGCCGATTCTTAATTTCAAAACATCCTTTACATTGGGTGACACTCTAGAATTAGAGTGCCAAAATTGTTGAATCTCTTCCTTCACATTGTCAGTCAACTTTCTATCAACACGTGGAAGCCTCCAACCAAATGTCCATGTATCTTGTTGAAGTGGATCCTCAAGTCTTTATCTTTGTGCAAGTGCTCTATCCAAAGTTTTACGGTTTATGTTAAAATCAACACAAGTTTGTCTCATTTGACGAGCCTTCCTCAATTGATGGCTTACTAAGGAGGTTGTAATCACTCTTTGAGCGGCTCTCTTATCTCTTTCTTTGGTATTCTTTCCAATAGAATTGAGAGCGTCAAATAGATTTTTTGCAATAATAGAATTTCTCTCCATCTTCTTATTCATACGAATCTTCAATTTGTTTAGCAATGGTCTCATCTTTATCATCTTTAGCAATTGAACAAAGAGTTGGCATTGCTCGGTAAATGTCTTATTGCTAAAATTTTGGTTGAAAAGTTGTGTATCCCACAACCGAAAGGTTCTTGTTGACCTCTTGCCTTCAAGATTCGCAATAATGTTCTCATCGATTTCAAATAATCGTTTTGGGGTTCTTGAAGGTCTTGGATTTGGAATTTGTCTTTCGTCCATGAGAGGGTCTTCATTTCTAAAGTAATTAGGTGTTACATATGGTTCACTTGGTTGAGAAATTCCACCTTCAACGTTAAATTTTTCCACATTTTCACCTCCTATGTCAAAATTTTCCACATGTTGAGCATTTTCATTATCACTTTCAACATTTTCAAAATTTTCAATATTTTCACTTTCAAAATCTACATTTTCATTTTCAATAACTTGTGGCACATTTTCAAATTCAATTTCCTCTTCATTTTGAGGTAACATTAGAAAAATTTAACATACCTTATCTTCTCCTCCTATGACATTCTCTATCTCTTTCTCTATACACTTCAATTTGGTCATTTGAAAGTTTTCTTTTGCGTTTAGACTTTCGACGACTACTACTCCCCATTTCCCTCCACACATGCTCCTTTGTGATTGACAATGTAAGTTTTCACTTTAAGAATCTCCCAAAAGCACAAATTTATCTCTAGCTGTCTGAAAACTCGTGATCCTCAACAGAAAACAGAATATATGCAGACTATGGGAGGTTGGAATCTACAGAATGGCCCACAAACCCTTTTTTTCCTGGTTTTTTGTACAAAAATTGGATATCGGATAAAATCAGATATCGGATTTTATCCGATATCTGATTTTAGAACAAAAATTTGTGGTCCACAAAAAAATTCCCGTTGCCGCCATTTATTTAGTAAACTGCCACATTGCAGAAATTCAAAATCCGATTAAATCAGATATCGGATTTTATTAGTCATATTTTAGAGAGAGAGAGAGAGAGAGAAAAGGAGAGGGAGAGGGAGAGAGGGAGAAACAGACAGCGGAGGGGAGGGAGAGAGAGAGAGAGAGAGAGAGAGAGAGAGAGAGAGAGAGAGAGAGAGAGAGAGAGAGAGAGAGAGAGAGATGACCCTGTAAGACACAATATGACCCAAAGCGACCCAATATGGTGTCATTAGGGGTCATATGGTGTCCTAAGAGGTCATAAGGGTTCATGGGACACCATATGACCCCTATGGACACCATATGACCCCTAACGACACCATAGGACCCCTTAAGACACCAAATCATGTCGTTAGGGGTCATATTGTGTCCTACGACCCTGTAAGACATAATATGACCCCTAACGACATGATTTGGTGTCTTAAGGGGTCTTATGGTGTCGTTAGGGGTCATTCGATGTCCATAGGGGTCCTATGGTGTCTTGGGACACCATAGGACCCCTTAGGACACAATATGACCTAAAGCGACCCAATATGGTGTCATTAGGGGTCATATGGTGTCCTAAGAGGTCATGAGGGTTCATGGGACACCATATGACCCCTATGGACACCCCATGACCCCTAACGACACCATAGGACCCCTTAAGACACCAAATCATGTCGTTAGGGGTAATATTGTGTCCTACGACCCCATAAGACACAATATGACCCCTAACAACCTGATTTGGTGTCTTAAGGGGTCCTATGGTGTCGTTAGGGGTTATATGGTGTCCATAGGGATCATATGGTGTCTTGGGACACCATAGGACCCCTTAGGACACAATATGACCCAAAGCGACCCAATATGGTGTCATTAGGGGTTATATGGTGTCCTAAGAGGTCATAAGGGTTAATGGGACACCATATGACCCCTATGGACACCATAGGACCCCTTAAGACACCAAATCATGTCGTTAGGGGTCATATTGTGTCCTACGACCCCGTAAGACACAATATGACCCCTAACAACATGATTTGGTGTCTTAAGGGGTCCTATGGTGTCTTAAGGGGTCCTATGGTGTCATTAGGGGTCATATGGTGTCCTCAAATGTCATAAGGGTTAATGGGACACCATAGGACCCCTTATGACACAATATGACCCCTTAGGACACAATATGACCCAAAGCGACCCAATATGGTGTCATTAGGGGTCATATGGCTTCCTAAGAGGTCATAAGGGTTCATGGGACACCATATGACCCCTATGGACACCATATGACCGCTAACGACACCATAGGACCCCTTGAGACACCAAATCATGTCGTTAGGGGTCATATTGTGTCCTGCAACCCCGTAAGACACAATATGACCCCTAACGACATGATTTGGTGTCTTGTGGTGTCGTTAGGGGTCATACAGTGTCCATAAGGGTCGCATGGTGTCTTGGGACACCATACGACCCCTTAGGACATAATATGACCCCTCATGACACAATATGACCCAAAGCAACCCAATATAGTGTCATTAGGGGTCATATGGTTTCCTAAGAGGTCATAAGGGTTCATGGGACACCATATGACCCCTATGGACACCATAGGACCCCTTGAGGCACCAAATCATGTCATTAGGGGTCATATTGTGTCCTACAACCCCGTAAGACACAATATGACCCCTAACGACATGATTTGGTGTCTTAAGGGGTCTTATGGTGTCGTTAAGGGTCATACGGTGTCCATAGGGGTCATATGGTGTCTTGGGACACCATAGGACCCATTAGGACACAATATGACCCCTTTTCCCTATAATATGACCCAAAGCGACCCAATATGGTGTCATTAGGGGTCATATAGTGTCTTTAGACGTCATAAGGGTTCATGGGACACCATATGAGCCCTATGGACACCATATGACCCCTAACGACACCATTGGACCCCTTAAGACACCAAATCATGTCGTTACGTGTCACATTGTGTCCTACGACCCCGTAAGACACAATATGACCCATAACGACATGATTTGGTGTTTTAAGGGGTCTTATAGTGTCATTAGGGGTCATATGGTGTCCATAGGGGTCATATGGTGTCTTGGGACACCACAGGACCCCTTAGGACACAATATGACCCGTTTTCCCTACAATATGACCCAAAGCGACCCAATATGGTGTCATTAGGGGTTATATGGTGTCTTAAGAGGTCATAAGGATTCATGGGACACCATATGACCCCTACGGACGCCATATGACCCCTAACGACACCAAAGGACCCCTTAAGACACCAAATCATGTCGTTAGGGGTCATATTGTGTCCGGACACAATATGACCCCTAACGACATGATTTGGTGTCTTAAGGAGTCCTATGGTGTCGTTAGGGGTCATACGGTGTCCATAGGGGTCATATGGTGTCTTGGGACACCATAGGACCCCTTAGGACACAATATGACCCAAAGCAACCCAATATGGTGTCATTAGGGGTCATATGGTGTCCTAAGAGATCATAAGGATTCATGGGACACCATATGACCCCTTAAGACACCAAATCATATCGCTAGGGGTCATATTGTGTCCTGTGACCCCGTAAGACACAATATGACCCCTAACGACATGATTTGGTGTCTTAAGGGGTCTTATGGTGTTGTTAGGGGTCATACGGTGTCCATAGGGGTCTTATGGTGTCTTGGGACACCATAGGACCCCTTAGGACACAATATGACCCAAAGCGACCCAATATGGTGTCATTAAGGGTCATATGGTGTCCTAAGAGATCATCAGGGTTCATGGGACACCATATGACCCGTATGGACACCCTATGACCCTTAACAACACCATAGGACCCCTTAAGACACCAAATCAGGACATTAGGGGTCATATTGTGTCCTACAACCCCGTAAGACACAACATGACCCCGAACGACATGATTTGTTGTCTTAAGGGGTCTTATGGTGTCGTTAGGGGTCATACGGTGTCCATAGGGGTCATATGGTGTCTTGGGACACCATAGGACCACTTAGGACACAATATGACCCCTTTTCCCTATAATATGACCCAAAGCGACCCAATATGGTGTCATTAGGGGTCATATGGTGTCCTAAGAGGTCATAAGTGTTGGCAATATTGCATTATAATGGATAATGAAAGATTGTTGGCATTTCATAAGGATATTGAGAAGGTTGTTGATGATTATGGATATAACTGATTAAAGATGTTTACTGTCTTGATATTATTATTTTGTCATTGATGTCAAGAAATTGATTTTCTAATTCAGTATGATGTTGCCATATCTTGAGAAGTATGATATGAAGATTATAAAGATGTCAGTAAAAGACATAGGAAAGAATATGATGAATAAGGGGATGAATAAGGTATTCAATGGGCAACTAGTACCGAGTCAGACAATGATGAGATCATGATGTTTAGATTGTTTTAACATCATACATATGTTGTAAAATGTAAAGGTTAATACTATACTATGTTATCAAGCAAAGAACCTAGTCGGTAAACCCTAAGGTTATTGCTATCGGTTAATGAAGATAGAATGTCTACCGAATGAAGTTTAGTATTCACCGAGTTGTTACCGAGTTGTAACCGAGCTATAACAGAATGCATTAAATGTTTACATGCCTCATTTAATGAAGGAAGCTGATGACCTAGAACTGATCAATGATTGGTGAGGCGTGAATGAAGTTTGTTGATGAATCTAAGGCAATGAAAAGTCGGCATAAAGACCTACATCTTAGATTGAACCGCAATACCCTGGCACAAGTTCCAAGACTAATATGCAAGTTTCAAGGCAGGGTAAAACATTTTCAGATCGAAAGATGCATTGAACCTGGACAAGATTGAAGATCTGATGGCTATGATTGATCATGGGAAATGTGATCAAGGAGATTAAGCGGTTACCTAATTGTTTATAAATAGGAAACTGTTGATAAACAATGTATGCAGGCAAGTGTATGCACAAGGATGCTACATAGTGATTACCGAGCACAAAAGCTTGAAGACCTGTTTTGAATAACAGAGTATAGAAGCCCAGTAGATAGACAAGATTAGTTCTATGTCTAGATTGTATTGAACAAATAAGAATTTGCTTTAGCATTTTAGATGTGAAGTTGCAGATAGATTTTATTACTGTTATTTTGTGAAAGTGACAAAAAATCTCTTAACCGAGTGGACTTAACAGTCTTATTTGTAAAACCCTCTAGCAAGGTGACATTTTGATTGAGTGTTTGAAATCCTTTAACAAGGTCACTTCTAACAAGGTGAAGATCCTAACAGATCTGAGGGAAATCCTTTAACTGGGTCACATCTAGCAATGTGTTTGTAATCTTTAACAGGATTTGCTTTTAACCGAGCATACTCTAGAAGAGTATATTTCTTAATGGGTCCGAAATCCCACAATGGTTTTTTCCTATTTGGGTTTCCATGTTAAATCTGGTGTTATGAGGTTTATGATGTTCATATGCTTTTGAGTTTGCATGTTTAACAGTTTTGGTTATATTACTGAAATATATGTTACCAAGGTTGAATCTGATGTTTTTATGGAAGATTAAGTTTGTATGATTCACCCCCCCCCATCTTGTTGGCTATTTGATCTATACTTATATATTAATTATTAGAACTATCAATTGGTATCAGAGCTTTGGACTCCGAAAGGAAAGTTTAAAGGCACTTGAGTTAAAGATCCAAAGATGTATAAGAGGGATGCACCGAAGCTTAACAAGTCAAGTTTCTCTACATGGTAGACAAGGATGAAGCTACATCTATCAGGAGTTGGAGAATATGCGGTATACTATCTGGAGAATGATTTTGTCATACCAAGCACCTATCCATTGACTATGGAAGAGATAAAGGCAAAGCAAGAACATATTCAAGCAATGATTGAAATAACATCTGCACTGACCGATTCAAAGTTTAATGATCTAGAAGGCTGCAATGATGCAAAGGCAATGTGGGATAAGCTCATATCAATATATGGAGGAGATGAACATGTTCAAAGAGAAAAAGTAGATAGTCTAAGAGGACAACTTGAATCTATGAGGATGAATGAAGGTGAGAACATAACTCAATACAGTGCAAGACTAAAGGAGATTGTCAATCAAATCAAAGGAGCGGGTGGAACTATTGAAGAAAAGGATATAACAAGTAAGTTGTTAAGAACCCTTCAACCAGCTTATGCAATCCAAGTCTCTGCAATCAATGAATTGAGGTCTGTACCTAATATGCCAGTTTCTTTAGATGCTACTATTGGTAAGCTACATGCATTTGAGTTAAGTAATTTTGATAACAGTGGATCTTCGGTAAATAAAGTTGAATCTACATTTAGTTCTTTTCATCTTGATGAATCTAATGATTTCAATGAAAGAAAGTATAAGTACTCTGAAGGAGATCACAGTGGAGCAAGTGAAAGATTTCGTAAGAACATGGAGGCAGTACACAAATTATATGAGGAAATCAGAAAGCAAGAAGAGTTTGAAGCACTATTAGCCAAAAGGTTACCGAGAGGCAAAGGTAAGCATAAAGGAAAACTACCTTTGAAATGTTTCAATTGTGATAAAATAGGACATATGGCTTCTAACTGTCCTGACAAAGATTCTACTGAAAAGAGAGATTACCGAGATGATAGACATAAAGATAATCATTACATAGGACACAGAGACTTCAGAAGAATAGATAGAAAGACATGCCTAATAGCTGATGAGGAATCCAACGATGATAAATCAGATGAGACTGATACAGAGGAAGTAGTTTATGTGGCTATCAAGGATGGATCAGATGAAGAAAGGTATGAAGAAAAAGCCCTAATATCTCACATAAACACTAATGATTCTTGGATTATAGATAGTGGATGCTCACATCATATGATAGGAGATAAACACACAAGTTTGTTATATTAGAAGATTATGATGGAGGCTATGTTAGATTTGGTAATGATGCACCATGTCCGGTGAGAGGTAAAGGATCTATAACACTTCTTGATAATGCAAGATGCAATGATGTTTATTGGGTTGAAGGTTTGAAATACAATTTGTTGAGTGTAGCATAGCTAAACAACACAGGTTACCAAATAGAATTTCAGAAGGGAATTGTCAAAGTTCGTGACAAAAATGGAAAGTTAGCTGCAACCGGGACACAAACAAAAGGTAACACATTTCACCTTGACTCAACTCGGAATAAGTAGATCATACCTGGTTATGGCATAAAAGGTTTTGTCATGTCAATTTTGATAATCTAATCAAAATAAGCAAGAAGCACAGAGTAAGAGGTCTACCGAGTCTTGAAAAACCTAAGAATGCTATGTGTCGAAGATGCCAGATGGGTAAGATGACAAGATCAAGCTTTACAAGTAAGTTTGCACTTCTAAAGGAATTTTAGATCTAGTGCACACTGATCTTTGTGGTCCTATGAAAGTTCAAAGTTATTATGGTGATAAATATTTCATACTATTTGTGGATGACTATTCAAGGATGATGTCAGTAATGTTTTTAAAAGAAAAATCAGAAGCTTTTCAAATGTTTAAATGGTACAAGGCAAGAGTTGAAAATGAAACAGGAAGACAACTGAAATGTCTTAGATCAGATAGAGGAGGAGAGTTCACATCTGATGAGTTCAACTTATTTTGCGATAATCATGGTATTAAAAGACAAGTCTCTGCACCGAGAACTTCACAACAGAATGGAATAGCTGAGAGAAGAAACAGATCTATTGTGGATTGTGCTAGAACACTGATGATTGAAAATAAGGTGCCACAAACATTTTGGAGAGAAGCAATGAGCACAGTAGTTTACACCTTGAACCGAGTTTAATTGAAGAAAGGTACTTTGAAGACACCATATGAAATCTGGTATGATAAGAAACCTAATGTAAGTTATTTTAAAATCTTTGGAAGTAGATGCTATGTTCATAAAGATGATAGAAATGGCAAATTTGATCAGAAAAGTGAAGAAGGAACGTTTCTAGGTTACTCTTCTAGAAGCAAAGCATTTAAATGTCTGATCAAATCATCTAACAAAATAGTAGAAAGTGCAAATGTGAAAATTGATGAATTTGCAGAAAGAAATGATGAAGGAAATTCCAAGGAACCAGAAGACTATGATGAATTTGTCTATGTTCAACCGAGAAGTCCTACCGAGAAGACTGTTGAAGAAAATGAAGAAATTATCCAGTTACCGAGTGATGAAGAAGATCATACAGAGTCTACCGAGCCTATATTAGCCAAGTATGTCAGAAGACATCATGCACCAAGTTAGATTATAGGAGATAAGGATGATCCAGTGATGACAAGGAACAAACTGATACAGAACACATGTTTGATATCTGAATTTGAATCAAGAATAGTGAAAGAGGCATTTAACAGTGAAGATTGGATAAATGCTATGACAGAAGAGATTGATCAAATCAATAAGAATGACACATGGACACTAATCCCAAGACCGAAGAACAAAAATGTAATCAGTACAAAGTGGATTTTCAGAAAAAAGCTAAATGAAAAAGGAGAGGTCATTCGAAACAAAGCAAGACTAGTTTGCAAAGGTTATGTTCAAGAAGAAGGAATTGATTATGGTGAAACTTTTGCACCTACTACTAGACTTGAAGGAGTAAGAACATTGTTGGCCTGTGCTGCTTTCAAAAATTTCAAGATGTATCAAATGGATGTCAAATATGCATTTCTGAATGGAATATTAGAAGAAGAAGTTTTCATTGAACAACCTGAAAGATTTTTTGAAGACAAGAATAAAGATCAGGTATGTAAATTGAACAAAGCTTTATATGGTTTGAAACAAGCACCAAAAGCATGGTATGAAAGATTGCACTCTTATTTGATTAAGATTGGTTTTAAAAGGACAAAAGAGAACAACAACATGTACATGAAGAATGATGAAAATGGAATACTGATCTCAACCATATTTGTTGATGATATTATATTTTGTGGAAATGACTCTTTATGCAAGAACTTTGGAAATGAAATGAGCAAAGAATTTGAGATGTCATTAATCGGTGAGATAAAGTATTTTATAGGTTTAAACATACTGCAAATAAAAAATGAGATTTTCATTACTCAATCCAAGTACATAAAGGAAATCTTGAGGAAATTTGGAATGGAGGATTCAAAACCAGTAAGTACTCCTATGACTACAAACTGCAAATTATCAAAAAATGATGAATCTGCATCTGTTGATGAGACACTTTACCAATCCATTATTGGAAAGCTACAATATGTTGTTCACAGCAGACCAGACATAGAACATGCAATAGGTATAGTTGCAAGATTCTCTGCAGATCCTAAGGAAACACACATGACAACAATCAAAAGAATTTTTAGATACTTGAAAGGCACAGAGGATTATGGCTTAGTATATCAGAAAGGAAATGATTTTGATTTAAAAGTTTATACTGATGCTAATTGGGCAGGCAACATTGATGACAGAAAAAAGCACAAGTGGAGGAGCTTTCTTTTTAGGAGAAAGACTCGTGAGTTGGCTTAGCAAGAAACAAGGATGTGTTTCATAGTCAACAGCAGAAGCTGAATACGTTGTTGCGGCATTGAATTGTACCAACATTGCATGGATCAAACAACTGTTGGAAGGTATAAATGAGAAAGTTACCGAGCCAGTAACTATATTTTGTGACAATACTAGTGCCATTAATATTTCAAAGAATCATGTTATGCACTCTAAGACAAAGCACATATCTATCAAATATCATTATCTTAGAGAAGAAGCTCAAGAGAAGAAAGTGGTATTGGAGTATGTTAGCACAAAGGAACAAATAGAAAATATCTTCACCAAACCACTACCAAGAGACACTTTTGAATATCTCAGAAGTAAGTTAGGGGTCCTACCCCTATCTTCTACTCACTGACCGAATTCGGTGAAAGCATCAATCCGATGACTCTAGTGAATATCTTTTGGGAGTTGATGTTGATTTATACACTTTAGGATGTTTTCTAAAGGTATAATGGAAATAATACAGGAAATACTACAGGGAACAGGAATTGAATACAAATGCTCTGACCAAGACTCAGTTGATACACAACAGCAGGAAATAACTTCTTACAGAAAGTAATTATGTTTTAGTTCTTTACTTTTTGGCATTGTTGTCAAAGGGGGAGAAGACTACTATAAAGAGGAAGAAGACCTATCAGGGGAGGAGACTAAAAGAAAACTGAGTAGACTATAGATTGGAAAGAAGACAGAAAACAAGAGAAGTCTAATGTATGGGGGAGAGCATTTTAGCATTTTAGAATCACAGCAATCTGAATCTTTTAAGGTCAAATCAATTTTTTTGCCATCAATGCCAAAGGAGGAGATTGTTGGCAATATTGCATTATAACAGACAATGAAAGATTGTTGGCATTTCATAAGGATATTGAGAAGGTTGTTGATTATTATGGATATAACTGATTAAAGATGTTTACTGTCTTAATATTATTATTTTGTCATTGATGTCAAGAAATTGATTTTCTAATTCAGTATGATGTTGCCATATCTTGAGAAGTATGATATGAAGATTATAAAGATGTCGGTAAAAGACATGGGAAAGAATATGATGAATAAGGGGATGAGTAAGGTATTCAATGGGCAACTAGTACCGAGTCAGACAATGATGAGATCATGATGTTTAAATTATTTTAGCATCATACATATGTTGTAAAATGTAAAGGTTAATACTATACTATGTTATCAAGCAAAGAACCTAGTTGGTGAAACCTAAGGAACCTAGTTGGTAAACCCTACGATTATCGCAATCGGTTAATGAAGGTGGAATGTCTACCGAGTGAAGTTTAGTATTCACTGAGTTGTTACCGAGTTGTAACCGAGCTATAACAGAATGCATTAAATGTTTACATGCATCATTTAATGAAGGAAGCTGATGAGATGGAATTGATCAATGATTGGTGAGTCGTGAATGAAGTTTGTTAATGAATCTAAGGCAATGAAAAGTCGGCATAAAGACCTACAACTTAGATTGAACCGCAATACCCTAGCACAAGTTCCAAGACTAATATGCAAGTTCAAAGGCGGGGTAAAACATTTTCAGATCGAAAGATGCATTGAACCTGGACAAGATTGAAGATCTGATGGCTATGATTGATCATGGGAAATGTGATCAAGGAGATTAAGCGGTTGCCTAATTGTTTATAAATAGGAAACTATTGATAAACAATGTATGCGGGCAAGTGTATGCACAAGGATGCTACATAGTGATTACCGAGCACAGAAGACCTGTTTTGAATAATAGAGTATAGAAGCCCAATAGATAGACAAGATTAGTTCTATGTCTAGATTGTATTGAACAAATAAGAATCTACTTTAGCATTTTAGATGTGAAGTTGCAGATAGATTTTATTACTGTTATTTTGTGAAAGTGACAGAAAATCTCTTAACCAAGTGGACTTAACAGTCTTATTTGTAAAACCCTCTAGCAAGGTGACATTCTGATTGAGTGTTTGAAATCCTTTAACAAGGTCACTTCTAACAAGGTGAAGATCCTAACAGATCTGAGGGAAATCCTTTAACTGGGTCACATCTAGCAATGTGTTTGTAATCTTTAACAGGATTTGCTTTTAACCGAGCATACTCTAGAAGAGTATATTTCTTAGTGGGTCCAAAATCCCACAGTGGTTTTTCCCTATTTGGGTTTCCACGTTAAATCTGGTGTTATGAGGTTTATGATGTTCATATGCTTTTGAGTTTGCATGTTTAATAGTTTTGGTTATATTACTGAAATATATGTTACCGAGGTTGAATCTGATGTTTTGATGGAAGATTAAGTTTGTATGATTCACCCCTCCCCTCTCATCTTGTTGGTTATTGGATCTATACTTATATTAAGTATCAGAACTATCAATAAGGGTTCATGGGACACCATATGACCCCTATGGACACCCTATGACCCCTAACGACACCATAGGACCACTTAAGACACCAAATCATATTGTTAGGGATCATATTGTGTCCTACAACCCTGTAAGACACAATATGACCCCTAACGACATGATTTGGTGTCTTGAGGTGTCTTATGGTGTCGTTAGGGGTCATACGGTATCAATAGGGGTCATATGGTTTCTTGGGAAAATATGACCCCTTAGGATACAATACGACCCAAAGCGACACAATATGGTGTCATTAGGGGTCATATGGTGTCCTAAGAGGTCATAAGGGTTCATGGGAAACCATATGACCCCTATGGACACCATATGACCCTTAATGACACCATAGGACCGCTTAAGATACCAAATCATGTCATTAGGGGTCATATTCTGTCCTACGACCCCGTAAGACACAATATGACCCCAAACGACATGATTTGGTGTCTTAAGGGGTCCTATGGTGTTGTTAGGGGTCATACGGTGTCCATAGGTGTCATATAGTGTCTTGGGACATCATAGGACCCCTTAGGACACAATATGACCTCTTTTCCCTACAATATGACCTAAAGAAACCCAAGATGGTGTCATTAGGGGTCATATGGTGTCCTAAGAGGTCATAAGGGTTAATGGGACACCATATAACCCTATGGACAACCTATGACCCCTAACAACACCATAGGACCCCTTAAGACACCAAATCATGTCGTCAGGGGTCATATTGAGTCCTACGACCCCGTAACACACAATATGACCCCTAACGACATGATTTGGTGTCTTATGGGGTCTTATGGTGTTGTTAGGGGTCATACGATGTCCATAGGGGTCATATGGTGTCTTGCGACACCATAGGACCCCTTAGGACACAATATGATTGAAAGCGACCCAATATGGTGTCATTAGGGGTCATATGGTGTCCTAAGAGGTCATAAGGGTTCATGGGACACCGTATGAACCCTATAGACACCATATGACCCCTAACGACACCATAGGACCCCTTAAGACACCAAATCATGTTGTTAGGGGTCATATTGTGTCCTACAACCTCGTAAGACACAATATGACCCCCAACGACATGATTTGGTGTCTTAAGGGGTCTTATGGTGTCGTCAGGGTTCATACGGTGTCCATGGGGGTCATATGGTGTATTGGGACACCATAGGACACAATATGACCCCTTAGGACACATTATGACCCAAAGCGACCCTATATGTTGTCATTAGGGGTCATATGGTGTCCTAAGAGGTCATAAGGGTTCATGGGACACCATATGATCCCCATGGACACCATAGGACCCCTTAAGACACCAAATCATGTCGTTAGGGGTCATATTATGTCCTACAACCCCATAAGACACAATATGACCCCTAACGACATGATTTGGTGTCGTAAGGGGTCTTATGGTGTCGTTAGGGGTCATACGGTGTCCATAGGGGTCGTATGGTGTCTTGGGACACCATAGGACCCCTTAGGACACAATATGACACCTTAGGACACAATATGACCCAAAGTGACCCAATATGGTGTCATTAGGGGTCATATGGTTTCCTAATAGGTCATAAGGGTTCATGGGATATCATATGACCGCCAGGGACACCATATGATCGCTAACGACACCATATGACCCCTTAAGACACCAAATCATGTCGTTAGGGGTCATATTATGTTCTGCAACCCTATAAGACACAATATGACCCCTAACGACATGATTTGGTGTCTTATGGTGTCATTAGGGGTCATACGATGTCCATAGGGGTCATATGGTCTCTTGGGACACCATAGGACCCCTTAGGACACAATATGACCCCTTAGGACACAATATGACCCAAATCGACCCAATATGGTGTCATTAGGGGTCATATGATGTCCTAAGAGGTCATAAGGGTTCATGGGACACCATATGACCCCTATGGACACCCTATGACCCCTAACGACACCATAGGACCCTTAAGACACCAAATCATGTCATTAGGGGTCATATTGTGTCCTACAACCTCGTAAGACACAATATGACCCCTAACAACATGATTTGGTGTCTTAAGGGGTCTTATGTTGTCGTTAGGGGGCATACGATGTCCATAGGGGTCATATGGTGTCTTGGGACACCATAGGACCCCTTAGGACACAATATGACCCCTTTTCCCTATAATATGACCCAAAGCGACTCAATATGGTTTCATTAGGGGTCATATAGTGTCCTAAGAGGTCATAAGGGTTCATGGGACACAATATGACCCTTAACGACACCATAGGACCCCTTAAGACACCAAGTCATGTCGTTAGGGGTCATATTGTGTCCTACAACCCCATAAGACACAATATGACCCCTAACAACATGATTTGGTGTCTTAAGGGGTCTTATGGTGTTGTTAGGAATCATATGGTGTCCATAGGGGTCATATGGTGTCTTGGGACACCATAGGACCCCTTACGACACAATATGACCCCTTAGGACACAATATAACCCAATATGGTGTCATTGGGGGTCATATGGTGTCCTAAGAGGTCATAAGGGTTCATGGGACACCATATGACCCCTAACGACACCATAGAACTCCTTGAGACACCAAATCATGTCGTTAGGGGTCATATCGTGTCCTGCGACCCCGTAAGACACAATATGACCCCTAACGACATGATTTGGTGTCTTAAGGGGTCTTATGGTGTCGTTAGGGGTCATACGGTGTCCATAGGGGTCATATGATGTCTTGGGACACCATAGGACCCCTTAGGACACAATATGACCCAAAGCGACCCAATATGGTGTCATTAGGGGTCAAATGGTGTCCTAAGAGGTCATAAGGGTTCATGGGACACCATATGACCCCTATGGACACCCTATGACCCCTAACGACACCATAGGACCCCTTAAGACACCAAATCATATCATTAGGGGTCATATTGTGTCCTACAACCCTGCAAGACACAATATGACCCCTAACGACATGATTTGGTGTCTTAAGGGGTCTTATGGTGTCGTTAGGGGTCAAACGGTGTCCATAGGGGTCACATGGTGTCTTGGGACACCAGAGGACCCCTTAAGACGCAATATGACCCAAAGCAACCCAATATGGTGTCATTAAGAGGTCATAAGGGTTCATGGGACACCATATGACCCCTATGGACACCATATGACCCCTAACGATACCATAGGACCCCTTAAGACACCAAATCATGTTGTTAGAGGTCATATTGTGTCCTACGACCCCGTAAGACACAATATGACCCCTAACGACATGATTTGGTGTCTTAAGGGGTCTTATGGTGTCGTTAGGGGTCAAACGGTGTCCATAGGGGTCATATGGTGTCTTGGGACACCATAGGACCCCTTAGAACACAATATGACCCAAAGCGACCCAATATGGTGTCATCAGGGATCATATGGTGTCCTAAGAAGTCATAAGGGTTCACGGGACACCATATGACCCGTATGGACACCATATGACCCCTAATGACACCATAGGACCCCTTAAGACACCAAATCATGTCGTTAGGGGTCATATTGTGTCTTACGGGGTCGTAGGACACAATATGACCCCTAACAACATGATTTGGTGTCTTAAGGGGTCCTATGGTGTCGTTAGGGGTCATATGGTGTCCATAGGGGTCATATGGTGTATTGGGACACCACAGGACCCCTTAGGACACAATATGACCCCTTTTCCCTACAATATGAGCCAAAGCGACCCAATATGTTGTCATTAGGGGTCATATGGTGTCCTAAGAGGTCATAAGGGTTCATGGGACACCATATGACCGCTGTGGACACCATATGACCGCTGTGGACACCATATGACCCCTAACGACACCATAGGACCCCTTAAGACACTAAATCATGTCGTTAGGGGTCATATTGTGTCCTACGACCCCGTAAGACATAATATGACCCCTAACTACATGATTTGGTGTCTTAAGGGGTCATATGGTGTCGTTAGGGGTCATATGGTGTCCATAGGGGTCATATGGTGTGTTGGGACACAAGAGGACCCCTTAGGACACAATATGACCCCTTAGGACACAATATGACCCAAAGCAACCCAATATGGTGTAATTAGGGGTTGTATACGGTGAAAATGGATAACAATAATGTTGAAAGACTAAATGAATTCAACCACAAAACCCTAGCCTAACAACAACAAAGATCCACCATAACATATGAAGATTACCTAAGACAATGCAAATCAAATGAAATCACAAAGATTATACCATCACATGTCCAATAGGGTTTGAATCTCCATTCTTCCTATCTCCATTGATCTTGCTTGATATATTTGCTCTCAGATTTTATGTGCACAAGAGCTCAACAAAGAACGGAATGTGGTTGCAAGTAGGATTGCATATGAAAAGCGTAGTGTAGTCAAGTGCATAATTGAGATAGTTAGGATGCATAGATTGATTAGCCAGGTAGGGTTGATAATGAAGGAAGCATCTCCTTATATAGAAGACACTATATGAAATGGAGGGATAAGATTGAGAGGTGTAAAAAGAGGTCGGCTATGATTAAAGGGTAGGTATAGGAAATAAAAAAATAATAATGAAAGGGGTAAGTAGTGTAGGAATTAAGAGATGAATGACATGTGTCATGGGTAGAAAAGGTTAATGAATTAATTAAATAAATAAAGATTTATCTAATTAATAGAAGAAGTGGGATAATTAAATAAATAAAATATTTATTTAATTTAAGAAAATGATAATTTAAATAAATAAAGGTATTTATTTAAATGAGAAATAAAGCTAGAAGAGGATAAATGAATTAATTAAATAAATAAAGATTTATTTAATTAATAGAAGAATCAGGCTTAGATAATTAAATAAATAAAATATTTATTTAATTAGACTGGACAATTTTAGGTGTCTACAGGGGTCATATGCTGTCCTAAGAGGTCATAAGGGTTCATGGGACACCATATGACCCCTTAAGACACCATATGACCCCTAACGACATGATTTGGTGTCTTAAAGGGTCCTATGGTGTCCCAAGACACCATATGACCCCGAACGACACCATAGGACCCCTTAAGACACCAAATTGTGTCATTAGGGGTCATACTCTCTCTCTCTCTCTCTCTAATTGATAAAACAAAAAGGGTTTTTTAAGGACATTCCCATCTTTCCAACAATATAAGGCTTGTCTTATTTTGACTTTAATAAATAATTATTATTTATTTTCTAATTGAATTCTGACAATAGTCCTGATTGATATACTGATTGAAAAACACTCATAACTTTCAAAAGGTATAACATTTTTTGAAACCGAAACATGCGTCACATCCTATGCTTCGTCTACTATAGGGAAATTTAAAAAAAAAAAAAAATTCATAAGGTTTTGACTAGGTTAAGGTGGTCAGACGTAGGAGTTTCTGAATTTCTGAAAAGCTGTAGTAAAAAATTCATAAATAATTATTTTTTATAAAAAATTTTTTAAAAAAATGTGTCACATCCGGACATGAATCTAATACTTAATATTATAAAAAAATATTAAGATTTGATTGTGATTAGGAATCAGACATACATCTACTTCTTATTTTTTCCTGAAATTTTAGTACCACTGCATTGAAATTTGAAATTTTCATCAAATAGGATTTTTTTTTCCCAAAACACAACTAGTAGCTTAGAAACTACATTCAATTTTCTATATATTCTCTTCTTACATATTTTAAAAATAATGTTCACAACTTATTCAAAATTTCATGTCAAGTTGCATAACTCTGATTTTCTGAAATTTCATTGCCACTTAAGGGCCTGTTTTGGCACACCATGATCCTGCACATACCCATGTATGAAGAAACTTCTCCATGAACATCGAACAACATTCCTCCCCTTAGGAAGAAACAAAACCAAAGGTGTATCCATGAAGTCTTCCCAATCATGAAGGGAAGATGTATGAAAAAATCTCATAATAAATGAAGTCTCTGAAAACTGCTCAAGTGTCCCCATGTCGATGATGAAAGATAACCCCTCCAAAGGCGGTGAACTGCTCCACGCTGCTGAAAAAGGCACTCCAAGATCTAGTGGAGATGAATGTAGAACAAGTCCCAAAGACTCACATGTCTCCTTAAAACATAAAGAGACATCCTCCAACTGTTGTACATAAGAATCCACAATCATATAAACCTCGAAAGAATGATCATGTAGAGAATGAACAAGAGGGTCAAAGTGTTCCCTTGCAACAATCGAAGAAGGATCATCTTCATCAAAGAGAAGATGAATATTATCAATTATGTCTCCCAAATCTGCAATGTAGGACTCCACAAACAAATATGCAATGTCTGTCAAGTACTCATCCCAAGAATTTGAAGCTGAAAGACATGAAATATCCCGCTGCACTAAATCACAAGAAGGCAAAACTGTTGCACTATCCACATCATCAAGTGCAATAGGTGATGTGATATCAATAGGAGGAGATGAAACACAAGACTAAAGAATGGGGTCACATGTGAGAATCCCCAAGTTCAAGTACCCAATGTTCTCCTCAAAATCTGAATCATCACAAGAAGTATGATCATGTGTAGAGTCATCATATGTGAAATCACCCTCATCATCAAAATCTGAAAAATATAACCAAGATGCATGATCAACCACCCCAATCGCAATGATAGCTCTAGTCTCCAAGTCTCTAATGAAAACTGACTCAGGTGTGAACCCCATAATTCTCTTAGTTGTGCCATGTGTGATTTGATAGATAGAAAGAAGATTGTTTGTCAAATGGGCTCTACACAACACATCATTGAAGGAGTTATCCCCAATGGCAATAGTTCCTTTCCCAATCACATCCATGTATGTATGATTACCCATCAAAATCTGCGACATGGTGCAAGGCTCAAATGAAGAGAACATAGACTGAGAAGATGCGATATGATGAGAAGCCCCTAAATCTAGAAGTCATCTCCCTGAATCATGACTTGTAGTAGCACAAAGAGTTTTTCCTTTTCTTGTCCCAAAAGAGTGATTCTTCCCACTTGTTGAAGCCATGAATGCTTTCCCTTTCCCTTTTGATTGTGTAGAAGTGGAAGTTGATGAATCATCCTTCTTGTAGACATTAGGCAAATCAATGTTATGCTTTTTGAGGATGTGTGTGAGCTCATTTTATGGTGTTGATCTTATCTTGTTGTTACATTCCACCTCATGTGGAATATTATATTGTTTCTCCTACCTACCCACACCTATTTCCTACCTACCCTTGTTTCTTATTGAGCCACATGTCATGTTTATGTGCTCACATATCCATTAGCCTTGCCTATATAAGTAGACTCATCTACATTGTTTATATAGGCAATCATTGAACATATTGCAATGATCCAGTTGATCATATTTTGCATCTTGATAGAATACAGTTTATTCATATCATCTATTTTGTCTCTCTTATTTGTTCTTTCCATTGCCTCTAGATCTTGGCAAAATCTCACACTCCGTGATTTGTAAGAAATTGGCTCTCCTATTGGTCCAAGTGAAAAAGCCATTTTGTGGAAGACTGTCAAACAAGTCATTATCATTTATAAATTCTTTGAAATCTTCAATCGTCTTGATAGGGGGACAAATACCCCCTTTTTCTCTTCTATAGAGGTAATTGTATTGAAATCCCCCCCAAAATGACATTTTGCCCTGCAACTTGTTGGATGATTTGTGTGAGAGATGACTATAAATTCTTCTTCTCCTATGTAGAGGTTGGACCATAGACATTTCTCAAGTTAAATAATATATCAAAATGCTTTATACTAATATGCTGCCAATTGGTTCCTTGCTTTACAAACTGAGCAATGATCGACTTTGGATTCTAAATAACCACAAGACCTCTTGAAGCACCTATACTTTGACTATGTGTTGACTTCCAATTTGTCCATTTGGCTATTGTGTTTTGGAAAACCTCATCTGACAATTTAGTTTCTTGAAGTAAAACAACATCTGCTTGAGAAGAATCAAGTTGTGACTTGATTCTCTTCCTTTTGTCAGGGGCATTTATACCCCTAACATTCCAAGACAAAACCTTCATACATGTTGAGGAGAACTGCATTTAGTTCTCCTCGTAACTCTCTTGGAAGCTGAATTTTTTTTATCAAGGGTTGTTTGAATACCGACATCAATTTCTTCTTTTGCTTTAACCGCTTTCGACTTTCTCCCTCTTTTTGTAGGAGTTCTCAATTTTGATTTACTTAGAGCCGGCGTTTGGGAGATGAAAAGGGTTTGAGAAAAATCAAATCTTCCCTTAAATAGGTTTTCTTTCAAGGACGAGTTACAAGGGAAAAGGTCTGATTGCTCTTCTTCTGCTATAGCCCCTTCCTGGTCTATTGTTGTCGATATTCTTGGAAACACATCCAGTGAAAACTGATGACATATATCATCATCATCCAGACCAGGATTATTTGGAACAAAGAATTGCATTTTTTCCATATTGGTCTGATCAATAGGCAAAATATGATCAGATACAATTACCTGATTATGTACAACTGTTATATGTCTCCCAATCCAATCATCAAAGTGAGATTGTGAAATTATCTCTAGGCCTTCAAGTTTAGTTAAATGAGAAATATTGTCAACTTTTCCATTCATACTAGGACCCAATTTATTATCATACCCTAGAGGTTGCATACAGTTAGCATAATTTACCATCATCTCCTCCTGTGCAATTTCATCGAACTGTTTTGAGGCTACACTTAAAATTAGCTTGTCTCTCATTCTTTGAAGCTCTTCTTCTATTTTTTTATTAGATTTAGTCAAACGCAAGGAAGGAGAACTTGACTCTATATGAGCAAGACCCATTAAATCATTCTGGAAGATCAGATTTTGAACAATGCTTTCCATTTTGAAATAAGATCGGATCCCTTTATGTGAGATGCTGAAAGAATTATGCTTACCAAAATGAAGCCTAAATGTTCCATTCAATGAGAAAGTAGAATTGACAGTCTTATAAAAAAACCAGCTGCTATTAAACTCTAAGAACTTGTGCCTTTCTGAAATTAGATGGGAGAAATGCCTTAAGAAGTGCATCTAAAAATGCTTTATAAACGATCTTAAGATTTATTTCATTAAGACTTTTCTGGTAAGGAGAACCAGGTGAATCATCTAAAATGACATTTTTAAATACTGAATGAGAAGAGACATTGGAAGTCATCCCGTCCTGCACCTTGAGCGTCTAAATTGAAAACTCATCACCCAACCCCTCCTCGTATATAGGACCTCTATTTTCAGACAAATGTAGAGAGCATTGAAGAGGATACGACGTGTGATATTTACACACGAAAATCCTTTGTTGAGCAGAACCCTGGAACTATGTGTTATAGTGACCCAAAATATTTTGGTGTTGATCTATTTAGGTAGCATTTTGGATTTCTATTTCCTGATCCCAAGTTCCCCATTTGCTTTGAATAGAGATTGAATAGGGAAAATACTATGAAAGATTAAGAAGGAGACACACTCTAACTTGCAAGTGGATAAACTCGAGTGGGATAAAGTCATGCTTTATAAAAATTCCAACCTTATTGGCCAAAGTTTCAATAATATCAGGGTCTTGATATTCAAGGGGTAGGTCTAGAAATGATATTCAGAAAGGCATGAATTGACATAAATTTGGATTTGGTTTAAAATTGGGTACCCAAGGCAAAGTAAACAGGCTCGAGCCCATGCAAAACCATCCCTTATTCTTATGTACTTCATCTCTATTGACTTTCGAATCAAATAAAACAATCAGGTATTTTGATTGTGAATCTAAAAAATGAAATAGTCTTAACCCCTAGCCACATTTTATTTGCCCATTCCATAATATCAAAAAGTTGTAGATTTTGGTCCTAGAATTTACCTATGAGTGTCATCTCCTTTAAGAATTTGATATGAGAGGAAAGTAACTCATCTGGTAATTCAATGCTATGACTACTGGTAATAAAACCCTCATCAGCCTCTTTCTCTACAGGATGATCCTAGGGCTTGTATTATTTAGCTTGCAACACCTTCTCCTCAGACCTGATATTTGTATTTTGTGGCTTCTTTCTCCAAACTGTTATCTCTATTTGCTATGAAGGGAGTGTTGCTTGTTTGTATTGCCTTGAAAGGTTCTCCTTCCATAAATCTATGATGAATGAAGATATTATTTGGGCTGGTCAGAAATTTAGGGCTTTTAATAGAGACATTATTTGGCCACGAGACAAAGGATGGAAGACGACGGTAAGCATCTGAATGCTTATCGGCTAAACTCAGCTTTTGAGCATGAGCATTGGATCTCTTATTATGTCTTATTCCTTTATCAAAAGTCTTCACATGATCCCTATTTGGGAGTCGAGGAGAGCCATCACAAATATCAAAGACAACCCTAAGACCAGATTTATGTCGCCTAGTCTTGCTTGACCAAGTTACTGATTTGGGAGACACAATTAAGGACATTTGTATTCTATTTGATATTATCTTTGACGAAGTTGCATCAACATTGTTAGATCTTGCTCTTACCTCACATTAGCTTCTATCATGACAAATTTTGTAAATATTGATGAGTTGAATTTGTAGAAGTTGATGATCAACCATAGGAGCAAAGAATCATCTGCAAGAAAAAAAAACCTATCACACAAAAGAGATCAAGCAAAGATAATATTCTCTATAACAACCAGATAATTTTGTATTAATGCACAAAACAATATTGGAGATATAATATTAGAGGTACAATTTCAATGAATGAATGAATCCTTATAAAGGATGAATGAAACCCTAGGTGCAAACCCTTATTCTAAAATTAGGAGAACCAAAGCAATACAAATTAGGAGCTAAATTAATCTCAACTACATCTAGAACTAAAACTAGTAAAGTAAACTTTAGATGATAAAAAGAACCTAAGTTTAGCTTAAGTGAAAAAGAAATTAAAGGACCAAATTAATAAATAATTGATAATTGTCCTAAAATTACACCAACACCCTCCCTTAAGATTAACTTAGATTAAGGAGATAATATGAATGCACAATGAATGCATGAATGATTCTCGATATCTAGGCCTAATGAGATACTCATGTAAAAGCCAAAGCAAAGTGATGCAACTCACACCAATGAGGTCCTCTAAATGGAGAAAAGGAGAAAAATCACATGGGATAAAACCCCTCCAAAAGTGAGATATGTAGTTAAAATGAAGAAGGTACTACATTTGACTAAGATGTAGGACTCCAAATGGCCCTCTAAGTACAAAATAAGTCAAATAAGTATAATTAATATTATCCCCATAGGAGATTAATGAAGAGATAATGTATCTCCCCCATAATGAAGAAGCTCTAATGTTGAATATGAAGGCTTGAGGATGAATGCTAAAAATGATCCAAGAGTGGAAATCCATGTTCCTCCCCTTAGGAAGAAACAAATCAAGTGGCCAAGGCTTAAGAAACTCCACAAAAGGAGATGGAAGGAAAAGTCTCATGATGTGTGCCATGGAAGACTGCTCAACTATCTAATTGTTTGAATCATGATATGCCAAATCAACTAAATCAAATCAAAATTGTTGTGAAGATACCTAATGAACAATCTTTGAATGTACTTAATATGAGATGACAAGAATGCTCAAACTTCCATCAAAGAGGAAGTGAAGATTCTTAAATTATGTCCCCAATATATGCAATGCGTGACTCAACAAATAGTCCTGCAATATCTGGTAAGAAGTCATCCCACAAAGATGAAACTAGAAGGGAATAATCAACTTATTGAACTGAATCAATAGGGGATATACACGAGCCAATACTAATCTAACCAAGAACAACAAAAGATGATGAAGATGACTTAGATGGATTCTCAATATGAGGAGTGAGAACTGAGTGACAAGCCTCAGATTTATCTAGACATGAAAGACTCGTGATATTCTCTAGCATCTCAAAAGTACCACTATCATAGGGTATATGATCTACACATGCAAGGGGAATGACACAATCAGCTATAAGATCCTCTAGAAATGGAGAGATATGAGGGTCTCCAAAGATTTCCCAAAGGCAAGTCCAAGGGACATTCAATATCCATCAAAGCACACATAGTGTCAAGATCAGATCTATCCTACAACATGATCATTAATGATCCTCCAAGAAAGCTAACCCCTCTATGAATCTGGTTTAGGAAAGATTCCATAGAGATAGGAAAAAAAATTAAGCCACCTAAAATGTGTCAAGATACCCTTTCTCCAAGACTCATAATTGCCCTTTACCAAGTTGATAACAAAAGGGTGAAAAAAAAAACCTATGATACCTCCTCAAAGGAAAATATCAAACCCCAATAATCTCTGAACATACATAAAGAATATTTACTAGAGAATTCTCCAACAAATAGATCCATCCCAAGTGCAAAAACATCCAAGTTATTGATCAGATAGTGAAAACACAAAAAATTGAATCAAATGTACTTGGAGCACAATCCACAAAAAATAGCAATAGATTTAACTAGAGGATGCTAAGAGCTTTCAAACAATATCTGGATTTTGAAAAATGGTTTGGATGTGCAAGATATGCCCCCAGAAGCAAAAATTAAAGGCTGAATTGGGAGGCCTAGTATGAAAAATTAGTGCAAAATTTGATCAAACCACCTACAAAATTAGATCGGCATCGGAACCAACTTCTCAATGATATCTTGTTTGCTCAATTTTGACTCCATATGGCAAATTTATGAGCAAAAAACCAACTACATGTTAATTAAGACTTGGAGGAAGGCTTGAACGATTCCCAAACAATGATTTTTTTTTTAAATAGTAACTTTATGGAAATATAAAGTTTTCAAAAACAATAAGTTTCCAAAAATAGAAATTTTACGAAAATGGAAACTTGTTGAACAAACGAAAACTTTTCAAAAACTGAGACTTTCCAAAAACGGATTTTTTTTTTGAAAATGGAAACTTTTTGAAGAATTTTACAATGAATTCCCTGATCTCCAATTTCAAAAAAAGACGATCTTAGGGCTCTTGAGCCTCTTGAGCGTGATGGTGACTTGTATTTTGTGCCAAAGTGCTTAGATTTTTTAGCTACTCCTATTTTTGCCTCAATGTTTGTGCCCTCAGTCAATTTGACCCAAAATTTCAACTATTCCAATCTTTGATGAAATGACAATCGATCTTAAGGTTTTTTGATACTATGGACACAATGGTAACCTCTATTTGAACCCAAAGTACACAAATAATTCACCTTAGGTTGGATCTCTCAACCATGCGGATATGGACTTGTTAGAAATGCTCTGATACCATGTAGAAGTTGATGATCAACCACATGAGTTGAGAATCATCTGCAAGAAAAACACCTATCACACACAAGAGATCAAGGAAAGATAACATGCTTTATAACAACTAGAGAATTTTGTATTAATTCATAAAAAAATATTGGAGGTACAATTACAATGAATGAATGAATCCTTATAAAGGATGAATGAAACCCTAGGTGCAAACCCTAATGCTAAAATTAGGAGAACTAAATTAATGCAAAGTAGGAACTAAATTAAACTCAACTACATCTAGAAGTAAAACTAGAAAAGAAAACTCTAGATAATAAAAAGAACCTAAGTTTAGCTTAAGTGAAAAAATAATTAAAGGACCTAATTAATAAATAATTAGATAATTATCCTAAAATTACTCCAACCTGTCTTAGTCATCATCTATGTTGATATTGTCTGCAACAATATCAAATTCATATTAGTTTACTTATCACCATCTATCCATGGTACTTGATCGTAAATCATCCATGCTACATTATTTATCTTATCATTATTTTTAACATGTCAACATTGACTTGAAGATATCTGAGAATCATTCTAAAACATCATGGACAACCTTTCAATCTTTGGAGCATGTGAAAAACCTAGAGACTTTCATATTATAAGTCCTACATCTTCCTATAAAAAATGGGAAGTCATCTTGCACACATTTATGTGTTGTTTCTTTCTAAGGGGACAAATTTTGTTCATGATTTTTGATCATCTTCAACATCTAGTTTTGAGCATCCACCAACACTACAATATCATTTTAAGGGGAGGCTACATGACTTCTCTTCTCGTATCAATTTTTGGGATGAAGCATTTTCTCACATGGAGTTCATTACTTCTCATTTTCTGAGGGGGTCACATGACCTTCTCTCTTTTCTCACCTATGGGGGAAAACATTCTTGTACATTGTGTTAGAAGTATTCCTTTGGGGGCCATCGTGAGTCCTCATATCTCATGTCTCCTTTCACTTGTACATTTTATTGCATTTACATAATTTTTTTTCCCATTGGGTTTTTTCTCCTTGACTCTACTTCAAGAGAAATTTGTACATGTGTACCTAACATGGTCTAGTAGTCGGGACTCATTATATTGCATACATTACTCCCTTAGTTGCACTTAAGGGAGGTGTTAGTATAAATAGTCTTTATCAACCTAGTTTAAGTTTAGCTTACTTAGGAGAGTCCTATTGACATTGCTCATCTCCACTTAGGCACTTTTAATATTTTGTCTCACTTCATAGCATTGAGACATGTGCCCTCATCACTTGAGACACTTTACATACTTGCCACTTGCTCACACACTTGTCAAGTGAGATCATGAGTGTTGTGCCTTTGGAGGGGTACTGAGATTTTCACTCCTACATTCTCACCTCCTCATCTTTCCCTATATATGCAAGGTTAATTATTGTATTATATAATTTCCCCTAATTAGCATGCCTTAATTTTTCCCCAATTCTCAATTTCTAAGTAAGTAGGTGGGTTTAGAGTGTAACTTCGCTTGATTGAAACTCTGTAAACAGATTGGAAATCAGTTACAACTACAATAATTTCAATAAAATGATTATAATAATTAACATTGGTAAATCTATGGTAGAAGTATTAATTAAGTCACAAAGCATTAAACATATTTGGAAGGCTCAACCATAAGAGAGCACGAGAAATAGTGAATTTGATGGGGTGTATCGGACCCTCTACCTTAGGTCGAAGAGCAGATATACCATCCCTCTTGGCCTCATATAGCCCATTCCATCCATAGGAGGTGGTCTACCCAGTGAGGTGTCCACTTTATGCTATTCCCTCATCTTTTCAACCTTTTACTTCTCTTTATGACTGGTCTCCTTGTATTGATGCACCATGATAGGAGAAAGAGGTCACCACAGGGTGCCCTGGAAGCCATCTTCTCTAGGCCCAAGGGTATAACCCTTTGTACCCATTGGCCTCATGAAACCATCTAGTCCCCTCATAGAGGAGGTGTACTTAGATGAGTGCCCCATCACCATGCCCCTCTTGTAGGTCTATATTCCTTCTACCATGGTTGGATGTACTCATAAAATATGACATATTCTAGCATCATACATACACTTTACATGTAATAAATGAATTATAAAAATTAGTAAATCAAATGCAGTCAGTGGTTGTTGTGATATAATTGTAAACAACAATACATTAATAATGATAAATATGTAGAAAAATAAATATACTAGCACAATACTTATTATGTTACACATAGAGCCTCATACCAAACTGTCTTGATCAAATGATTTTGTTGAGTATTAATATCTCATATATTATCAGTCTCAATCCCTTCATTGCTACCTTTGAGACTCCAAGTTGATCTCCCTTGGATTTCCTCCTCAAATAAATCCTTCTCCCCTTTATGACTTCCAATGTGAGAGAGAGTCACACCTCTACATCATGTATTCCCTTTGTAAGTGTCACAACCTTTCATAATTACCACTCTTCAAAAGAGTCACAACCTTTCATATTTATCACCCTTTGAAAGAGACATAACCCTTCATCATTTTTGCTATTTATGAGGGTCACAACCTTTCATATTTATCACCCTTTTAAAGAGTCATTTCCTCATTTCCTTCCCATTTCTTCTTACATTTATCTTTCCTTAATTCCTACGCTCCACTCTTTTTTTTGCCTCCTCCTTATCCCTTTTCAAATGATATTTTCTCTATATCTCATGTTTGAGAGAGTCACAACTCTTCATTCCATGCCTTTTGACCATTCATCAACTTAATTACATTTTAATTATATTATATTATATTTTTATTAATTTATGTATATTATTATTTATTATTAAATCCTATTTCAGTTTGGGGACATTACAGTCCACCCCGCCCAAGATTGCTTATCCTCAAGCAATGATCATGGTGTGTTCAAGATGATTCCAATATGAAATTGCTTTGGAAACACACATGGAACAAACTTGTTGAAAATAAATCAAACATGATGTGAGGCATATTCAAGGCATAAGGCATAAGGCATACATAAAATGCATGTAGAATATAAAACATATATACAAGACACAAGCATACATGAGAAGGGTACGCATATAAAACACACATGGAGTAAACATGATGAAACACAATTGGTAAGGAGAAAACATGTAGAATATGAGGTATACACATGAATGATTGTAGGGCATGAGTCATACACAAGAATACACGCAAGGCATAAAGCATGAAGTATACACATGAATACAAGTAAGACATGAAGCATACACATAAAGCATGAAGTACACACACAAATACATGTAAGGCATGAATTATAAACATGAATGCATGTAAGGTATGAATCATATACACTAACACACACAAGGCATAAAGCTTGAAGCATAAACGTAAAACATGTAAGACATGAAGTAATACACATAAGTACATTGAGGCATGAAGTATACACTAAGGCATGAAGCACACATGTAAGGCACACAGTAATACATAAATACACGTAAGGTACAAAGCATATATGAGAAAGGAACTCATGGAGTGGACATACATCATTCATGAAGCAAGGCATAAATGTACATAGACACAAGGCATACATATTGAAAATATATCAGACATGAAGCAAACATAAGGCATTCATGAAAAAAGCACACATATTTTAAATATACAAGGAGCAAGCATGCTCAACACACACTAGTCATGAAGTAGTTAAAGGCATACACATATAGAAATTCAATGTTGGTCTACTTGACTTTATTTTTGGACAAAACTTTATTTTTGGACAAAGTTTATAGATCCCTTTCTTAGACCTTCAAATTTCTTTTGAATAGAATGTATTTCATTGTTTTTCCTTTTCCCTACACACTAGCAGGATCATGCTCTTATACCATTTATAATATCCCCTAATTGGGAATGCCCTAAATTTGCCCTAATTCTCAATTTCTAAGTAAGTAGGTGGGTTTAGAGTATACCTTCACCTGATTGAAACCCTGCAAATAGATTAGAAATCATTTACAACAACAATAATTTCAATAAGTTGATTATAATAATTGACAATGGTAAATCCATGATAGAATTATTAATTCAATCATAAATAATCAGACTAATTTGGAAGACTCAACCATAAGGGAGCATTCAAAATAGTGACTTTGACTAGGTGTCTTTGACCTTCTACCTTAGGCCCAAGAGTGGATATACCAACCTCTTGTTCTCATGTGGCCCATGCCATCCACATGAGGTGGTCTACCTAGTGAGGGGTCCACTTTCCATTATCCCCTCATTTTTCCAACCTTTTCCTTCTCTTTATGATTGGTCTCCTTGTATTGATGCACCATGATAGGAGAAAGAGGTCACAATAGGGTGCCACAAAAGCCATCTCCTCTAAGCCCAAGGGCAGTACCCTCTTTACTCCCTTGGCCTCATGAAACCTTCTAGTCTCCTCATACATGTGGTGTACCTAGAGCATTTCCCCATCATTGTACCACTCTTGTAGGCCTACATTCCTTCTACCTTGGTTGGACCTATTAAAAAAATATGATAGATTCTATCATCATACATATACTTTACATGTAATAAATGAATTACATAAATTAATAAATCAGATATAATCAGTGGTTATTGTAATGTAATCGTAAGCAACGGTATAGTAATAATGATAAATATGTAGAAATATAAATATATCGACACAGCACTTATTATGCTATACTTAGAGCCTCATACCAAATTGTCTTAACTATTTGATCTTGCTAAGTATTAATATCTCATCTATTATCAGTATCAATCCCTTCATTTCTACCTTTGAGAATAATAAATCATTCCCCAATTTGATCTCCCTTGGATGTCCTCCTTAATTGAAACCTTCTTTCCTTTATAACTTCCAATGAGAGAGAGAGTTGACCACACCTCTTCATCACGTCTGCCCTTTGCAAGGTTCACAACCTTTTTAATTATCACTCTTTGAAAGAGTAACAACCTTTCATATTTATCACCCTTCGAAAGAGTCATAACCATTTATCATTTACGCCCTTTAAGAGGGTCACAACCTTTCATATTTATCACCCCTTTAAAGAGTCATTTCCTTGTTTCCTTCCAATTCCTTCTCCCATTTATCTTTTCTTACTTCCTATGATCCACTCTTTTTTTCGCCTCCTCCTTATCCCTTTTCCAATTATCTCTTATCTCTCTTATATCTCATGTGTGAGAGAGACACAACTCTTCATTCCATGCCTTTTGACCATTCATTAACTTTATTATATTTTAATTATATTAAATTATATTTTAATTATTTTATGTCTATTATTATTTATTATTAAATTCCATTTCAAATTGGGGGCATTACACATTAACACTCTTCATTTGTATATGATATACATACTATTGTGCTTATTGTTTCACTAGTGGAAGGTTATCAATTCACGTTTTTAGATCTTGGCTAATTTCAACATATATCTATCAAATTTTCGTAGTTTTTCCCTAATTTTTTGAGGGTAATTCAAGAATACATCAATGCATTTATAGTCCAAATGTTAGAGAAATTGAAACAAAATTAAGTGATTTATTGTAGAATTGGGGTTTTTAATAAAATTTATCTCAAAGATACAAATCAACAAATTTCTTAGATATTTTTTTTGGAAATGGAGATTTAAGCCTCAATAAGTGGTACTAAAAGTTTTAAATTTATTGGATTTTTTTTGTGTAATTTGTTGTGAAATTAGGGTTTGCACCTGTAGACACCCAAAATTGTCCAGTCTAATTAAATAAATATTTTATTTATTTAATTATCTAAGCCTAATTCTTCTATTAATTAAATAAATCTTTATTTATTTAATTAATTCATTTATCCTCTTCTAGCCTTATTCTCATTTAAATAAATACCTTTATTTATTTAAATTATCCTTTTTCCTAAATTAAATAAATATTTTTATTTATTTAATTGATCCCACTTGCTTTATTAATTAAATAAATATTTATTTATTTAATTAATTCATTAGCTTTTTCTACCCATGACATATGTCATTCATCTCTTAATTCCTACACTACCTACCCCTTTCATTATTTTATTATTTCCTCTACCTACCCTCTAATCTTAGCCGACCTCCTTTTACACCTCTCAATCTTATCCCTCCATTTCATATACTGTCTTCTATATAAGGAGATGCTTCCTTCATTATCAAACCCTAATCAATCATCCTAATGAATGATCCTTTATGCAATTGACTACACTACGATCCTACTTGCAACCACATTCCGTTCTTTGTTGAGCTCTTGTGCACATAAAATCTGAGAGCAAATATATCAAGCAAGATCAATGGAGATAGGAAGAATGGAGATTCAAACCCTATTGGACATGTGATGGTATAATCTTTGTGATTTCTTTTGATTTGCATTGTCTTAGGTAATCTTCATATGTTATGGTGGATCTTTGTTGTTGTTAGGCTAGGGTTTTGTGGTTGAATTCATTTAGCCTTTCAATATCATTATTATTGTTATCTATTTTCACCATATACATTTTGGCACGCCCGGTGGGACACTTGTCCTTTTTGCATTTAACATCCTTGTTGCAGATTTTGTATTGTGAAGTTGCAGATCTGACATTTTCAGCAGCATTTTGATATTCCCGCGTCTGCGCACTTTCGGATCGCGTTTTTGTTTTCTAGCGCATCTGCGACTTCTAGAATCGCGTCTGTGTTACTGGCAGTATTTTATTTTGCAGGTTCTGGGAAAGCGCGTTTGTGTTATTAAGTCGCGTCTGCGGTGTTTTTAGCCGTGTCTATGTCCAGAAGTCGCGTCTACATTCTGTAGCCGTGTCTGTGTCTCACAGAACCGCGTCTATGTCTAGAAGTCGCGTCTACGTTCTGTAGCCGCGTCTGTATCTCACAGAACTGCGTCTGTGTTGAGGGTAATCGCGTTTGTGTTCACCAGTTTCAAATTTTGGGTTTTTATTGATTCAATTTTCAGATTTTGCATTTAGGGTTTCAGATTTGGTTTATTTTGAGCTAACATTTTTAGGTCTAGGTAACGAAATTGGTGCAGCTTGTCTTGAAAGCAAAATCGTTTGGTTGAAGGCCCCTATATTCACAAAGTCTTTTGGGTTTAAAATCTACCTAACTTGTGTGCTTGCAGGAAGGGGTGATTATTTGAAACAATCCAAACTACTAACAACTCTTTGTTGCAGGTCCTTGGCAAGGGTTTTTTTGGAATTTTTATTGTGTGCCTTGTTTTCATAGACTAGCAAACACTTAAATTGGTGCACTAAAATTGAATCATTGTCTTTTGTGTCTTGAGCAATAGGCTCTTTTTGTTTAATCTTTAGAGGGCCTGTCTTCCCGTGTGGTCATTAGGACTACTAGTGAGAAGAGAACGACCCAAGTGGTAGCGAGGAAAACCCACCTTTTCCAAACCACTATAAACAACTGTATTCATGGTGAAAACTATGAATAACGTGTGCTGATTAGTTCATACCGACACTATGTCTCCCCATAAACCTGTTTGATCAAATTTATTTGATCAGTTGTAGGGCGTAACTCCTATCGGCTGGGAGCCTTCTGTATTTACAGAGCTAAAAGTGTCGCATGTATGGCCACACGAGCGGATGCCCTTACTAGCACCTTTTTGTTTTAGAAGCCCAAATCTTTCTAGTTGTTGAGGCAGGAGGTCGGACCTCTGGTAGCGGCCCACACACATATGGTTCTTTGTAGAGATACAAAGTTCACCACGGGGAGTTTTCGTGGGGACTGATGCTTGGCTGACCCGAGAAGTGAGTGCTGAGGGTGGAGCTAGTGAGGTCAAGCATCTAAGTATCCACTCTGAATAGCATAGCCTCGGGGGTAAAACCCCATGTGGGATCAACAACTATTATCTTGGCCAGCCATAAGAATTGTGCTTGACTTATTTTAAAACATTCAAGACCAAACAGCAAAACATTGTGTCTTTTGTGTCTTCAAGTGTATGCAAAACATTTTTACATCAAACAACACACTTTTCTTGGAGTCATTTTGAGTCTAAACACTTGCAAACATTGATTCCTCATCAACATTGTGTCCTCTTGTCACGAAAAATAGTCAAATAGTCAGATTTGGTCACAACAAAACAACTTTACAGATTGGAAAAAAATTGCACAAATTTTGCAGAAACGCGTCTGTGTCTGACATAATAGCGTCTATGTTGTATAACCGCATCTGTGAAGGGCAGAATTGCGTCTGTGTTCCCAGAATAAACATTACACTTTGCAAAAAAATCTCAAAAGCGCGTCTGTGTTGAACAGAGCCACGTCTGCGTTGGAAAACTGCGTCTGTGAAGTATACAGGCGCGTCTGTGTTCAGAATTGAAAAACTGTTACAGTCCAGCAAACAAACACAATCAGTTTCAGAATTCTTGAGCTTCCTAGGTCAATTCTCCAGGGTTTCATTTAGCAGTCAACCTATCCTTGGGTCTCACAAAGTCCATCATTGCTTCACATCTCACTTTACATTCACAATTGTCTAAACTTGAGTCAAAAGGTCACTTGCTTGTCCTCATCATACTTTGTCAACACACTACATACAACAACACTTTGCTAAGTGGTCCCTCATCAAGGTTTCTTACCTTTGGGTCTCATTTGGTCTTACTTAGAGTCAAGGTTAACGTACCTCATCAAGAGAAACTATCCTCTCTTTGGAAGTCACACCTACTCTACTATATACATACTTGGTCTTACACTTTGGACATTGCAAGTACACTTCAGATTCATTTACATTCCATTCAACTCTTGGTCTTCCATACTTTTTCCATTTTTCATCTAGTCTCACACATCTTGGTCAATACTTAGTTCATGGTTGAAACCTGTCTTCAAAAATCTAGGAGAGAAACTAAAGAGGCTCAAGAGTCCGCAAACATGAGTTCTTATGAGTATGACAATGATATCTTTTTCAATTCCGATCATACTACATTACCTGACATGGATGCCTATAGAAACATTCCAAATGTTGAGAACATGGACACTACAAACAACAATGATACACACAATGACAATATGGACAACTTTTCTGTACATTCAGCAGATGTGGAAGAATCCATTATGAATCCCCATTTTAATCGATTGGTTGAGGAAATAATGAGGAGGGATAGACAATACTTCTTACAAATGATGGCACAAAGTGGAGCCAAGAAACCTCATGATTTTGACATGTCTCAAATAATGGAAAATCGACCTTTGCAACAAACTCACTCCAACATGGATCAAAGAAGGCCTAATAGTGGAGGCAATAGAGGACCACATATGGTGCCCGAATCACCATCATCTTTGTTTCAAAAACCAGAGGTCCCACATACATATGGTCAAGCATATGATACTCACCTTCGCAGACCATTATGGAAGTCTTATGTAGACAGATATGCTCAATCACATACCCATGCTAAGGATCAACCACCAAAGCAATTGGATATTCAAAGGCATGCTCAAAATTTGGACACAAGGAAACCCCGTGTCAAGTTTGGGGGCAACACATTAGAACATGACATGCCTGTAGAGTATGGTATACATGCACAAAATAGATATGGTGTTCCTCAACATGAATCTATACCAAGTGGTCCATATACGCAGCATCACTATAGACCTCCTCCATATGAACATGTGTATGATCAATATCATCCATATATGCAACATGCTCCTCCTCCAATTGGTGCCTCAAACATGGGATATGGTCCAAGAAGTCGATCTCCACCTAAGAGCAATTTGGAACAACAAATTAGGGACTTACAAAAGAAAATGGAGGACATAAATACACCAAAGCCAACATACACAATGAGAGACATATGTCCTTATCCATTTGACAAGAGCATTCCAATGCCTCCTTTTCCTACACACTTTGTGATGCCTAAATTTGATAAGTATAGAGGAAAAGGGGATCCTAAGGCACACATAAGACAATTTTTCACAGCTTGCATTGAGGTAGCAGTAGAAGAGACATATTTGATGAGATTATTCCCACAAAGCCTAGGTGATTAGGCTATGGAATGGTTCTCCCAACTTCCACCTGGAATTAAGTCATGGGGTGACCTAGCAGAGGCATTTATTCAACATTTCTCCTACAACATAGAGACAGACATATCAGTCACTACTTTGTGCAATACTAAGCAAAAAGAGGGAGAGTCTTTTGCATCATTTTTACAAAGATGGAGAAATCTAGCCAGCAGATGCTCTTGTGAAATTCCACAAAAACAAATGGTAGAGATGTTCACCCAGAATGTTAACAAAGACATTGGCTATGACTTAAAGAAAGCTTGTTTGTCCACCTTTAAGGACGTCATTGAAAAAGGCTTAGCAACAGAAAAGGTCCTAATTGAACAAGGAGTCATTAAGATATTTAAGGAAAACAAAGATGACTTTAAGGGAAAAGACAAGCCGAGATTTTGGAACAAAAACAAGAATATAGTCAATGATGGTGTTGTTGATGCCAACACAGTGTGACCCAAATTTATCTTTTCGGGATCAAGCTCTACAAACAATCAAGTGAATACTCAAACAACTTCCAGATCACGAAGGAAGTACACTCCATTGGGAGAACCACTTGAGTCAGTCTTCAAGAGGCTTGTGGCAAACAAGGTAATCACAGTTCCAGATTTTCCTCCATATGAACCAGAGGTTAAGCCAAATTGGTGGAATGATGATGAGTATTGTGAATTTCATAAGAGCAAGGGTCGTAAGATAGGAAATTGTCATTGACTGAAGAACATCATACAAGATCTCATTGATAGAGGTGACATTGAAATTGAAGGACACTCATCCAATCAAGAACATGAGATGTTTAAGGAACCATTCCCAAAACATGACAAGGGAAAAGCTAAAGCCACAGAGGATCAAACCAACTATACCAGAGCATCCTACAATTATGATTCAACCATCAATCACATCTTGATGGACAATTATGTCTCTACCATTATCATCAAGGACAAAACGTCTGAGAATTCTACCCAGAGACCCAAGATTGTCCTAAAAGGTGTTGGATCTTCTTCCAAACCTACCTCTGAATGTCATGTTACAACCCATTGAGGTAAAATCACTTTGCAAGGTGCTCCAACTAAAAACACCGCTTCTTCATCAACCAAACCTGAGTATGACCTTGTAGAACAGTTAGGGAAGACACCCACGCTCATCTCCATCCTTGAGCTCTTACGCATATCCCCCACGCATAAAGCCATTCTTGACAAAATCTTGAGAGACACTGTCGTTCCTACTGATCTGAACGTGGACCAGTTTCAAGCCATGGTGGGATACCTTTCCATTCCACACTTGCTTACACTCACAGAAGCCGATGACGCCTCTGTAAGTCAGCCACATAATGCACCTTTACACATTGAAGCCTTCATACACAAACATCGAATAAAAAGAGTCTTGATAGATGGAGGAGCAAGTCTAAACATTTGCACATTGAGCACTATTACACAATTGGGATATTCTGACAAAGCTGTGAATTCTACAAATCAAATCACCATTAAGGCATATGATGACGAAGAGCGTTCATCCAAGGGAATAGTCACCTTACCTCTCAGAGTTGGGCGAGATACGAAGGATGTGGTTTGTCAAGTCCTGGATCTAGATCTCACTTATAACATATTGCTAGGACGCCCTTGGATTCATGAAATGAGAGCAGTCCCATCCACATATCACCAATGCATTAAGTTTCCTCATAATGGAGTGGAAGTAACAGTTAACGGTGATCCTAATCCATTCATAAACTGCAATAACCTGAAATCAAAGACTGAGACCATCATTCCCAGTAATCATGAGGCTGTTCCTTCGTCGGCATACATTGATCCTGAGTTGTTAAAACCTTCGACATCAAAACAAGGTGAGCTTAAAGGCAAGATTCAAGACAAGGGCATGGGGGAATATACTTTAAATCAGACCATGTACTTACAACATGTCATGAGTTCCCCAAAAGAATATGGAAGACCACATCCTAACAAGCAAGTATCCATCATGATACTCAAATGGGACCCTACTACCTTTCAAAGATGGGGTGAACTAGAAGAGGAAGATTTATACAAAATGCTTTACAAAGACAATGAAGAGGACACACAAGATCACATTAGTCTACCATGTGAGAAATATGGCAAAGGCTTCAAAATTCTACAAAAATTTGGGTATGATGGAAAAAGCCCTCTTGGGTTACGAAAGGAAGGCATCATTGAACCTTTACAACTTGAATTGACTTTCAAAAAGGAACGCTCGAAAGGACTTGGTTTCTTAACTTCCAAGATCCACACCCAAAGGACAGAAGAAGCCTTGCAAATCAAAGCCACCATAATTCAACAAGAGGATCGTTATTCCACAGATTCCAATGAATGGGAATGGGGTTCCGACAAGTCTTCTAGTGACTACGAGTTCACCAAGACATTCAGAGAGCCAGATGAACCCACATAAGAGGAGGAATTCTATAACAAGTTCAGAGTTGGTCAAGAAACAACCCATGGGGATTCCACATAGTCCTTGTCTCAAGGTTCTAGGTTGAAATCACATAGGATGAGAACACCTGTCCCAGAATGCGCTACTAGTGATGATAATTTGGATTCGTTCACGATCGAGACTAATGAGGAGAGTGCCATCGATGACCTCGATAATTACCTTGACATACCCGAATATAACTGCATCTTCACTCTTAGCCCCATTAACTTCGAAGACATTAACGGCCTTCCCCTTGTTCACCACCAACTCATTGACTGGGATCATGAAGGACCTGCATAGTTTGACACATTCCAAAATGATGAAGCTTTTATTGACTATCTGGGCATACGAGATGATCTTCCTCCTGGGGACTATAAAGCGGGATACACTATAGAACTCAATAGCGTGGCATATTTTGGTGAGGGTGTCAGACCTTCCAGTCGCAAAAATGTGAAAATAAGAACAAATCAAGGGTCTTATGGTGAAAACCACACCGTGGCACTATTTGACCCCAAAAAAGTAAAAAGAAAGGACGTATCTGAGGGCGAAAACCTCTCTGAGGCACCCAAAGATGGAAGGCTCGACATTCTCCCGGCATCATATGAGGAAAAGTCATCCATGTTGGTAGAGGAGACTATCAAAACAAATATTGGTACAGAAGAGGTTCCACACAACATATTCCTAGCTCAATCATTGACAAAGTCCGAAAGGTCAAAATTCATAAGTTTCTTCAAAGAACGACAAATCAACTTTGCCTGGTCATATGCTGATATGCCTAGATTAGACCCGGATTTGGTAATGCATCATTTGATAGTTAAACCGGGGGTAAAACCAGTGAAACAGAAATTAAGAAAGATGCATCCACAAGTGGCATTACTAGTCAAAGCAGAACTTGAGAAATTATAGGATGTCGGATTCATACGCCCAATTGATTATCCTGAATGGATCTCTAACTTAGTACCTGCCAGTAAACTAGATCGCAACATCAGAATATGTACAGATTTCAGAGACATCGACAAAGCTTGTCCAAAGGATGACTTCCCATTACCAAATATTGAATTGATTGTTGATCTCACAACAGGTCATGAAATGTTTAAATGAATCTCTCTCCATGGTAGGCCAATAGTAACCTAAGCGAGTAAGTTTCTTAGCCAACATTAAACCACTTGAGTGCATGCCACAAATACCTATGTGGACTTCATTAAGAACTTTCTCAAATTCTTCTTGTTTGAGACATCACGGTGAACTTCTATCTAGACCTCATCTATAAAAGATATCAACAATGATAGTATAGCAGGATGACTGATGGATAAAATTTATTTTCTGATTGTGGGATAGGTCAGGAGGAAGGATATTCTCCTTTAGGTATCGATAAGTTTGGTTGTATAAGGATTGATAGGTTCCTGATATATGGCAAATGTTGATATTTTGGGATTCAATGGTAGGATTCAAGGTATCTTCCACCAGGAATTCATAACATTGTTGATTTTCTTGATTCTGCAAAAGAGATGCTATTGTAGCCATTGCATCTGCTGCTTTGTTCTCATTTCTTGGGATTCGAGTAAATGATATTTCTTCAAAATGCTCTTTAAAATTTTCAACCAGGTGTTTGTAAGGCATGAGTTTGTCATCCTTAGTTTGATAATCATCATTTATTTGGTTGATTATAAGTTGTGAATCACCAAAAACATGGAATTCCTTGATGTTCCATTCAATAGCCATTTTGAGCCCAATAACCAATGCTTCATATTTTGCAGTATTGCTTGTGCATGGAAACCGCGGTCTATATGATTTTGGAATTGTGTGTCCCTAAGGTGGGACGAACAAGATTCTAGCACCTAATCCATATGGTGTATAGGATCCATCAGTACAACTCCCAAATTTGTATGCTTATTGTCAGAATGTCTGCATCAGAAAATTCGATGTGCAAATGGTGTGTCATCTTGTAAAGGTGCTTCAGCCAATTGATCAACGATGACCTGTTCTTTGATATCTTTTCAATTGACATATTCTATATTAAATTCACTTAGTACCATAACCTATTTTTCCAGTCTGCCTGTCAAAGTTGACTTTCTCAGCAAATACTTTATTGGATCTATTTTTGCTATTAGTTTCACAAAATGAGTCAGCATATAATGTCACAATTTTTGAGTTGCAAATACAACTGCTAGGCATGTCTTCTCAACTGATGTATAGTTCAATTCATAGCCTAAAAGTGTTCTACTGATGTAATATGTTGCTCTTTCTTTCCCTTCTTCATCATGTTGTGCTAACAGAGCTCCTTGTGATACATTTGTTGTTGAGATGTAAAGTAACAATGGTTTCCCTTTGATTGGTGATACAAGTACTGGAGGACTAGTTAAATATTCTTTTATTTACATAAAATCTTATTCACACTTCTAATCCCATTTGAATGGAACATTCTTGTGTAAAAAGATGAGTCGATGGATGACATCTATTTGCTAGTTGAGAGACAAATCTTATGATTGATTGCAATCTCCCTTATAGGGAACGCAATTGACTTATGTTCCTGGGTGACTCCATTTCCATGATAGCTTTGACCTTTTATGGATCTACTTCAATTCCACGAGATGATATAATGTACCCAAAAAGTTTTCTAGAGGTTACTCCAAATGCACATTTCTTTGGATTCAATCTTAACTGATATTGTTCAAGCCTGTCAAAGATCTTACCTAAAATATTCAAATGTAATCCTTGTATGAGATTTTGCAAGTATGTCATATACATAATCTTCCATAAATGTATGCATCATATCATGGAAAATTGTTGTCATGGCTCTCTAGTAAGTTGCTCCTCCATTCTTAAGCCCAAATGGCATAACATTCCAGTAGCAAGTAACCCATGCACAAGTGAATGTTTTCTTTTCTTCATCTTTAGGGGAAAGTTTTATTTGATTGTATCCCGAGCATCCATCCATTAATGAAAACATCTCATGTCCTATTGATAAGTCTACAATTATATCAATGTTGGGCAATGGGAAATCATCTTTAGGACATGCCTTGTTCAAATCTCTGAAATCGGTGCAGAGTTCTATGCTTTTATCTGGCTTTAACACTGGCACAATTCTTGAAACCCATTCTGGATAGGCAACGGGTCTTATGAAACCCACATCCAATAGTTTCTTTAGCTCTACTTTTACAAGGAGAGTGATGTGTGGATGCATCTTCCTTAGCTTTTGTTTAACTAGTTTTGTTTTTGGATCCACATTGAGATGATGCATGATAAGATCTGGATCAAGTCTTGGCATGTCTGCATAGGACCAAGCAAAATTTATCTGTCTTTGTTTGAAAAATTCTATGTATTTTTTCCTCTCTTCGTATGGTAATGATGCAACATGATGAAGGACTTTGGGGTCCTTTAATGTACTAATATTTATTGCTTCTATTGGCTCTATTAAAATAGCATATCTCTCTTGAAAATATGCAGGGAGGGTGTCAAACTTTCCATCTACTAGCGCCTCAAGGATGTTTTCACTGTCAGATACATCCTTTATTTTTCCTCTTGATTGATCTAGTGTTGCCATGAAATGGTTTTCAACACTAGGTCTTTTTCCCTTTTTATTTCAATTTTGCAACTAGAAAGTTTGGCACTCTCCTGATTGCAAGAAGCGTTACTTGATTGCACGGTGGAAGATAGCTTAGGTGTTATTGGTTCTACAATATTAAGATATACAACTAAATCATGATCATTGGAAAAGACATCCAAATCAGGGTTTTCTAAGTTATCTCAATCAATCAGTTCTGGATGAAGAAGGGGTAAGTCATATTCATTATCATTGTTGGGTTTTTCAAGGTTCATGACGTAATAGTCATAGTTTGGCGTAGAGTAGGTAATGTCATAGATAGAACTCTCTTGAGGATAGTCTCTCCCAAGTGCTCTCCAATCAGCTCTGACAAAATCAAGATTCGTATTTTGTGATTCACAATCAAGTGACTCATCATCTGACGTTTGTCCCTCAAATGAAAGGATTATATCAACACATACATCTTTGATACTACAGGTTCCCTCTTGATCAATTTCAATAAATTCATTTTTATCTTGAAGTTGGAATACTTGTGCACATGACATATAAGATTCTTTTGCTATCCTTTGTCTTCTCTTGAACTTGGCTTCTTCTAGACTAATAGTCAATCCTGCTTGACTATCTATTAATTCTTATATGGTTCTTCCATACCTTAATATTTTTGGCTTAGCGTTTGATTTAGATCTAATATTTTGTTGATCTTCTGATGATTGATTAATAACTTCTTGTGTTTCTTTTGGTGTTACTTCTTATTCTTTTTCATCCCCTTTCTTTTGTTGTCTTTCATATGCCTCTTTCCTCTAAATTGTGATCTCTTGTTGTCTTCTTTCCAACTCTATTCTTTGTTTTGTGAAAGATGAGCCTTCATTTGTAATAGCTGCTTGTTCTTCATCCTTTTCTTCACTTGATACATCAGATGATAGGTCTGGACCCCATTCATATTCATTTGAATCTGTTTCTGAACAATTTTCTAGAATCACACCACTATATCTAATAGGAATGTTATATGGTGAGGATTTCTCTGATTTTGGCCATCTATTCTTTCACTGCTTCTAGAATATCTTGATTAGGTTCCATGCTTGTTTGTATTCCTTGAACTTGTTTGCAAGATTCTTCTTCTCATTTGATTGCAAGTTCTTCCTATTTTTTCTCATATTCTTCTTGTTTTTGTTTGTTAGCTACTATTTCTACTTTGTGTAGCTTTTCTTGCCATGGTTCTTCTTTAGGGTTTGCTTTCTTTCTCCACCTTGGATGTTGATAATTATGTTATTTTTGCTTTGATTTAGTATATCCAAGTCTTGATTTATCTTCTTTAGATTGTGTGTGAGGACAAATAGGTTATGAAATACCTTCTTATTGCTTGTCAATTGGTCTTTTTCCTTCATATCCCATTTTTTGCATGATCTTATAACCATTGCCATATTCTTCTATGGGAATATTAACTTTTGTAGTTGTTGTTATAGTTTCATTTTCATCTCTGTACAACCAACTAAGAATATTGAGGTTAAAGTTGAACTCCAAAGAAATATCCTGAAACTTGTTAGTCCATCATAAAATATAAAAAGGAAAGCTACAGGAAACTTAACTTCAACCAATGAAGTAACACGAAGTAAATGAAACAAACAAGATTATACCTTCCATGATTTACACCTCATTGTGTCCTAACTCCACTGTTCGTGGTTGCAAATTATTTGCTCTCAGACAAGTACTAGTAGCTTCCAAGATGGCATATGAAGAATGGACTGATAGATAACTGATACTATGATATGCATATGCAAATAATTTAAGCTAACATGATATTAAGCTATGATAAGAATTCTAAAATTGCTAATTGCTTCAAACTCAAACTCACGAATGCAAGATGAAAACTCCTAGAATGACTATATGATTAGCTATTAGTTTCAAAATGACTTAGGAGACCTCTTTTTATAGATTTTTGAGTGCATGAGCTTAGGTGGAAAAGATCGATGATCATGATTGAATCTTGCAAATTGGATGGTGTTGGTAAACATATTTGTCCTTTTCAAGAAATTTATTTATTCTCTCTGAACATAGATGTAACTCCTATTAGCCTGATTATGAAAGTAAACAAACTACCAACAGTTGGATGAATTAATTAAAATTCAATCTCTGCATTAGAGGGCAACTCCTCGTATGATTCGCAATGAATTTAATACACAAATGAAATGTTGACACTTTTTACCAGAAAGCATGGAAAGGCTTTAGTATTCATCCATCAACACAAAAGAATGCCTTCACACTGAAACAAAGAAAATATACTGAAGATTCAATTGAGTTCACAGAATCTGATTCACACACATGTTCACCTAATAAATCCATAGCATAGCAAACGCACAACAGTATTGATGTCTAATTGATTCTCTCTCATGCCTCACATGACAAGGGGGATTAGCACAACTCAATCCATAATGAATCTGCTAACAAGTAATGGTAACCGTGAATGCAGAAAAACATAGAAATAACTGATCATAAAATGATATCATGCCCATAGCAAATTTCTCAAGAAAGATTACTAATCTTCAAACACACATATTCAAAGACTGCATATCATAACACTTTATTGATAATCAGCCATTCCAGTTTAGAGCAATTCGTAGAAAAACCAAAATGAATATTATTTGTTGCTCGAAAAATCACAGTTTTTCGGACCTTCACAAAAACAAGCTTTCCAGCTTAAGTAGCCTCCAGGCTCATAGTTTTTACATGACAAATTTAAACTTTACTTTAACCAAAGGTTAAAGAAACCGTTTGCTAAAATAGGAAAGAAAAACTAAAACAACAACCATTGTGAGGCTGACAGCTCATTTTTGGATTAACTATGCTTCCACTGTGGTAGAGGAGGTTATTGATCTATCCTGCTTTGCTGCATAACCACATCGTTCCAGGTGTGCCGCCGAGAAGCTCAAGATGACCTGAAAATAAGGAAGACCAATATGCTGAATACTTTGCTTCCACACCTCCTTATCCATGTTCACTTGTGTCACTCTTGCCTTGTGTACCTCCAAATTATCATAATAGACTGTGAGCATCCATTTGATCCTAGCCACCTTTGAGAAGTCTTCTGTGGTCAAATATTTCATCATCTGAATGAATTGTATTCTTTCCTAAAAGATCTTGGTCATATCTGCGGTCGCCTCAATTGTCTTAGCACCGTCTTTCATGAGTTGGATGTCAATTCACTTGAGATCCTTCTGCATTGTATCAATCAAGTCTGTCAATCCTCTGAGCAATTTGGTGGACTCTTCATGACCTTGTTTAACGATCGATTTATGACACTCCACATTCTTCTTTGATACATACAATACATTATCATCCATATTTTTTACTGATTTTTTGGCCAAGAACTTCATCAGTCCATTTTTATGTATATCATTCATTTACGCAAGGACCACCACCCATTTGATCCTTTCTTTCTCCCAAGCCACCGTTTCCAGCTCCAATTCCTTTCTCACAGTCTCAACATCTTTAGAAACCTTCACTAGATTGATGATGTAGTTTGATCCCTATTGCATTATAAGATCCAACCATTTATTAAACATCTCTGCAACTGTTATGTTCCTTTGAACTTGGTCCAACATCTTCCTATTGGTCAGATATTTGGGATCAAATGATATCGATATCTATGACAAAGCCTGGGGGTTTGGATTATGGATGGCATTGATATACTCAGCCATCTGAGTAATAACTTGCTTCAATTCCCTTTTGTCTTTTTCATCGTTCCATGTTCTTAAAATTGTCCTTTTTGTGGATGATTCCAAATACTTAACATCTATGGCACGCGAAGCAACTCCCAAGTCTATCTTTTCAACTGTAAAATCCTCCTCAGTAGCTTTGTCTGCATCTCTCCCTAGAATTGGTTTGTCTATCTCGGCCATCCACTGACCTGTTGCTTCATCCACTCGAAGCATTGTCCGTGTCTTGAGTGTTTTCGGCTTTGATGCCTTTCCCAAACATTTGTTGACCATGTCTTCCATAGGGATTGTAATCGGCACTACACTTCGTTTCTTTCCAACAACAGCTTTCAACCATCCTGGTGTGTTTGCAGGCTCTTTGGGTGGAGGAGTTGTTTATATATCGGGTGAAGTGACAATGACCAAGGTGCTCATGGGGTCTTGTTTACTTTCCACTTCTTTACCCATGTCCATTTCCTACATCGCAGGTTCATCCAAATCCTATTGATCCATTGTTACTTCTAACTCTTCACTAGGGTCTAGGTCTACAACAACCTGTTTTAAAATGGGCTCCCTACTCTTCTTCTTACTTCTGGACCGAGTTACTCGAGTGGTTGTGGAACCTGATGGTGACCTCTTTGATCTGCTAGGTTGGATTTTCTCAACAATAGGCCTTGAAACACCTGCAACATTAACAATTTCATTATTAGAATAAATGGGAGATTGAGTCATAATGTGTGAATCGACTCTTATTTCATGTGAGGACATGTGAGATCCCTCCTTAAACTTTTGATTTCTCAGCCATTTCTCTGTTTGTCTTATAACATTAAAAGTTCTGGCTTGAACACTGTCATCCTCCTTTCTATCCCAATCAATCTCTGGAATTGGCTTTCCTTGAACCTTTGTGTCAAACTTTGGGTTTAAGATATCTTCCCCTCTATCTTCTTGTTCTCCAAATATATTGATTGGAAGCTTCATGGTAATTATTTGTTGCAAAGTGAACCTTCACCACAGTCTTTTCCTTACCTCAAATTTGTCACTGCAATTCTCCCAGTAATCCTCCAGCTGCGGTTCATGACAAAAATGGTTGTCCACACTTAGATTTTCAATGGTATAACCTCTACTATCAAATTTACATCTTGCCACATATGGCTACGAGTTCATCCTTTTGAATTCCAATTCCAAGTTCAGAGTGTCAGATACGAATTTGCAGTTATAATATCCAAGTTCAACAGGGAATACAACTCCAGACTTGCCCTTTGTTCCCAATCTCTTATCAATGTAAGCTAGCTGCCTACTCACCTCTATAAGTACATAGTTGTCGAAGACATACCTAGGCAGCTTGAATGGTTGACCCTCAAAACCACGTACCCATAGGTAAGTGAAGGTGGGAAATTGAATAAAGAAGCTACCATATATGCTAGAACTCCATTTCTTCAACATACATTCTCCTGTTAACATCCCCCTGGAGCTCAAAAGCAAGTTTTCCTGCAAAAACACCATTCCATCTATCAATTTGCTCAACATGTCTTTGTTGCTATAGCAGGGGAAAATAATTATACACCCTCATCCCATCTACCCAAGGTTCATTAAGCAGACCAGGCCAATCCCTTGTACAAGATAGTATGTAGAAAAGATAAGAAGGCATATAAAAACCTGAAATTCCCACAAAATTACTCAACCCTTCATGAAGTCTTTCTGCATATACCTGACACCAATCAAGATACCTGTCACCAGATAACAACACCTGGATGAAAAAGTACATCCAATCTTCCCAGTAGAAAGAATGTGAGTTTCCCTTCACCTTGTTCAGAAGTATCACAATATCCCGCACTTTTGTGATGAAATGCTCTCTAGTTAGGGGCTTTGGCAATCATGACCCTCCTTTCTGAACTTTCAGGAGCCAATTCCTAGCAATCACACTCCTGTACTTACCTTTCTTTTTTGAGAAATAGGCATATGAGTTCCCAATGGTCCAATCCTCGTATTCGTCCTTGTGCGGAATTCCCATTGCCGCCATTACTGTTTCTATGTTGATACTGACTAGCAGCTCACCATTACTAGTTCTGATGCATCTGTTCTCAGTATCATACCTATTCATGCAAGCAATCACCAAGTCTGGACATGGTGCAACAAGCGGGAACGCAATAGCTTCAACAAGACCGCTTTTCACTATTTTCTCCATCGTTGAACCAGTTTGAGGGTTCTTGGCTCTCTCTAAGAAATCTCCTAAATCAACATGAACCAAGGAAGTATCTTCTAGCTCTGGTAATATGCTCACTAGGCACGAGGTTTGACCAAGCTTCAACAATATTGGTCTCATACTTGCCTATATATACTTCTAACCAAGAAATTCTTAAAAGAAGGCAGAATTTTACTCCAGCAATTTAGAGATTTTCTTCCTATACCGATAAATCTTCAAAACTAAAAGAAACACAGTTTAGGAGGAGTCGTCTAAACTTACCCGTTACCACCATGAAAACTGGAAACTTTATCAGGAAATCAGAGCTGGTTTTACCTTCAACGCCTCCAATTTGCTCAAGTATAGCAACTGCAACCCTTACAAACTATGGAAATAAATTCATACATTCCTTTTGAATGGACGGGAAAATATCTATAAAGCCACACACGCTTCATAATAATTCACTCAAGTGTGCGAAGTAATTGTGAAATGACTAAAATTTGACACCTTCTTAATTATCCATCACTTCCACACAAGTAGTTGATGCACTCATGATTACTTTCCATATTTAGAATTTTAAACTGCTGAGCGCTGGGAATATTCCTTCTTGCCGCACCACTTTCATTATCATCAAGAGCCTTAGAATTTGTTTTGAAGTGAACTTTTGAACCTTGAACCATTTCACAAAGAGTTCAATGGTTCAAATTCATTAAATAAGTACAACAATGAACAAGTGGCACACAACATTACCAGAAACGAGCAAAGACAAAGATTATTAAGCAGAATGCTTGAACCATTTGAACTGCTTGAACCCTTTGAACCGCTTGAAAATTGGTTCAAAGTTCAAGTTCGGAAACTAACTTAAAACATATAGACATCCGCTCCTTATACAACAATACATTGTCGCGACTTACAAAAGACATTTTGAACTTTGAACCAATTTGGTTCATGGGTTCAAAGTTCAAAATGTATAACAATAATGCACTTGCTTTCACGAAGACAAAGACCGCTAATGACCTCTTCTTTTTTCTTTCTCAAAAACGTGTTTTGAACCTTGAACCTATTGAACTTTTTAGAAAGAGTTCAACAGTTCAAGTACGAAGGAGAACAAAGGACTCGACATAAATAAAGGTACAATAAAGTAACCCGCAAGTATGAGTATTGAAAATGGAAATTTGCAGGGGAGGCTAACAGATGGCTATGAGCAAGAGATTGATGGTTGAGAGAAAGGGGGAAGGAGAAGACAAGTGTCACTCATCTCACCTTGACTGAGTTGAAGACTTGAGAGGAAATAGGATAGTTGGAGAAGATTTAGGAATGAGAGGACAAGTGGACTCAAGTCCTCCTAAGATATAGGGATGTTGGAGAGAATATAGAAGAAAGTTAGGAAATATGTGTACGTACGCAATATTTCATTTATATTGGAAGTTGGAGATAAGTGGCTAATAAATTATTTTATTTTATTTTATTTTGTTGAATTAATTTAGCCGCATGATGGATGAGTTGGCAAAGAACAAGTGACGTGGAGAATGAAAGGTGAGTTAGAAAAGGGATTAAATAATTAAGAAATTATTTAATTAATGAGACTATAAGATAGTAGATAGAGGAATAATTAAATATTAGATATTTAATTAATTGATTAGAAGAAAAGGATATAACGAATTAATTAATAAAATGTTTCAATTAAATTAATTAATAGAAGGACATGAAATGAATTAATTAATTATTTTTTAAAATTAACTATTTAATAGAAGAATGATTATTAAATAAATATTAAATATTTATTTAATTGCTCATAGCCAATTTTATGTGTATATATTTTGCCCCTCTTTGAAATGATGGTGAGAGAACATTGTTTCAAATATTAAATCAAGTCTTGATAAGGCGCCTGATGAAGATAAAAATCCTAATTGTGTGCCCCCTCGAGAGATTGATCGTGAAATTTTTGAAAAATTTGGATGAGTGATTAATCTCACGATAATTGATTGAAATTTATGCAACTTTGGTTGATGAAAATGTCTGCTCTTTGATTACTTTAATATTCTACTTAATTTGATGATTGATAGAGTTTGATTGACCTCATGATCGATGAGGGTTAATAATATAAACTTGAAGCTTTGATGATTTGATAGGATAGAGTTTGATTGACTTCATGATTGATGAATGTCAATGATGTAAACTCAATATTGGATAGACTAGATGTGTAACCACATGATGAATGAGTGTCACTAATATGTGGTCAAAGAGATTGATAGAAATCTCAAGTGAGCGAATAGGATAGCTGATTGATTGATCAAAATGATTTATTGGATCAATAACTTACATTTTCTTGATATCATATTGTAGGAGAATCTAGATGTATTGATTCATCTAGGGGGACCAAGAGGATCCATGAGGTCTGCAACATCTGAAAAGAGTGGTGCTCTTCATCCTAGTTGACATATTGATATGAGACATTGTATTTTATTGATTATTTCTTTGATATAATTGTATACTTGGTCTTTTTATTGTTTTATGATGATATGCAGACATGGACCCTATATGTTGTTGATGATTCATGATTTATTATGCATACTACTATGATGGTGATGACCTATATGCATTGATTACATATATTATATATGCAGTGGTGGATGATGTTGTGATGATCTTTTCTTTCCTTTATTTTCATGATGATGATGTTCTATATGTTGTAATGTGATTTGCTTTACCTATATGAAAACGATTATGAAAAAATGCTTATATATGCAAATGGATGTTATTATGAATATGCATGTGATGATATGGTGATAAAATGAAATGCCTATATGTAATTCTAATGATGATAAATGAATCTAAGTGCAAAGATGCAACTAAATGACCTAACTGGATTAAAAAAAATACAATGATAATGATCCTAATGCAAATAATAATGATGATATACTACATGATTATGAAATGCACTTAGTGGAATGCAAACTAATGTAATGCAAATTTTTGAATGCAAATAAATGAAATGAATGATAATAATTTAAATGATTCTAAAGATAAATGAACCTACAATGATCAAATGCAAATTATTTTTGTTTGTCCAAGTATACTTAATCTTTATTTATGATCATTGTTCTCTGAATGGAATGAAATGCTTACAATGCAACTAACAATAAATGCTTATAATGTAGATGAATAATGAGCTCATAAATGCTTATAATGAGATGAATAATGAGCTTATTTAAGGACCGAGGACTGACAAATTAAATATCGAAATACACAATAAGATCTAATTAACAACTAATACTTCTAGATGATTCCCTAAGACCTAAGTAAACTTAACATGTGAATATGACCTAGTAGTGAACTAGTTAGGTAAAAAACCTTATCCAGACCAACACATATGTCCTTTATATGCAAATTTAGATCCATTATTTTCTCAATCAAACTAGAAAAATAAAGTGTTTGAAAATGCTCCCCATTTTGTCTCAAAAAATAAACTTGGACCATTATGTATTTGTTACCACAAGATAAGTCATGTTGAAAAATGACAATAACATGTTATAAAAGGTGTTCATCAGGTGCAATCGAGTGGACTAATTTCATAATAAATTTTCCATAGGTTACAACTCATAACATGGGATTGGGGCATTGAAAAGCATTAAGATGAGTGAAATCATCTTTAGTAGTACTTGTAATAGGCATAAGACAATATCATAAGCGATAAAAACTTTGTTTTATTGCTTGAAACACATTGAATTTATTCCCTAAGAATCAGTTATTGACTAGTTTCTAAATGATCAATTGCCATTGTGAGTGGGATTAAGCATTGTCATCAATGTTTGTCCACATGTTTCACTTTACTTGTCAGTAATCTACCTAAATTTGAGTTTTTGAATGATAAGAAGATGCAACACCAACCGTTTGTATCCTTTTCTAAGAGTATAATTGCAAAAATGAGTATCAATATACCACTTCCAGTGCTTCCAACAATGCTTAGTAGATTGCACATAAATATACAATATCTTTCATGTTGGTTGAATACTTTCACAATTTAGAAAGTGATGATGAGCCCAATATTGCTCACTTGGCTTGTTGTTTGTTATCCTAAGGCCTTTTTATTAACAATCATTTATTTCATCATGGGGTTTCCAATCAAAGTTACTCATTTTGTGGGCGATTGGAAACTCTATTGCAACCTGGGCCTTTTACATGACATTTGGGAGATGGGGCCATGTTTTTAACTAAATTCTCCCAAATATGATGTGCCTTCAGATTCAAAACCTTTTTTTGCATATGAAAAGATAAAAAATCTTATATATTTACTAATTCTAATGTAGATTCAAATTTTACTAGTCATACCAAATTATTGATGATTTGTAATGTGTTGATCCAAATACTATTGGAATCAAGAGAAAACTGAGAGAGGGGGGATCGATGTTCTACAATTTTTAACTTTAATAACCTGATCTTTCAACTAGTTAATGCAAATGAAGGAAAGTAAAGTGCAGAAACACAAAACCAAGATCAACAACACCACGAGATGAGGATTTTTTATGTGGAAACCCGATTAAGGGAAAAACCACATTGGGATTCAAACCCATAATATTAATATACTTTGTTAGAAGTATGGAAATATTACATAAGGGGAATGCACATGCATTCAAGCTCATTCCCTAGAGCTCACTGCTCAATTACAAATAAGGGCTACAACCCAGAAGGCTCGTTGCCTTACAAAATATTTACAAATAATTACAAGAAGGTTTGAACTATTTAATAGCATAAAAATATGCCTAAGTATAGTTTCAGTTAAGCACAAAACACACGATCACACTCTGCTCTGCTACTCTGCACTATTATGATATTCTGCATTATATCAGAGCATCAATCTTCCAACTGTGCATGTGAAACTATACATAATCACTCATATACACTTCACACACAACCATCGATCTCTCAAATGATCAAATCAATCGGTCTAATATATCTCAACATCAAATCAGATCAATTCCATGTCAACACAAAAACCGCATAAGACATAAATGAAACGTGTTACCAAGTTGGTTCAATCAAAAATAACTAAGCGGACTAAAACAAGATGTTTGCATGCTTCCCACATGTCAGATCAACAAACTTGAACACGCAAACAACCACCAAAATCACTCTGCATGGTCCACGCAACAAATCTTCACACCTTACTGCACCAAAATGTTGTTCTACCAGAAAACTATCTAGTGGATCTTCCAGCTTACTCAATACACAACACTGAAGACCATAAACCTAAGATGAGGCATATTACACATCCACCATGCATCTTTGAGATTCGCGACACTAAATACTCAACACAACTGATCTACCAACCAAAACATTGTACACTATGTCAAATAACATGTTCTTCTCACCAAACCTTACTAGAACTCAATCAATCTTCCAGAATGAATGAATCATGAATTATGAACTAGATATTTGACTCAAGTTGCCATAAATGACAACACCTGATCATCAATGCAGTGCCTCTTACCAACAATCTCCCCCTTTAGCATTGATGGCAACACTTAGTGAAAAATGACTAAGTGTCGGACCAAAACCAAAATATATACACTGCAACAAGAATCTAACTACTAGACTCAAAAAAATCAAAGATCTTCCCCTAATATTGCTATTTTTCACTCATCTATTCTTCCTCTTTGACATCAATCCAATAAAGGTATGGTTCCAAAAATAAAAAATTGGTGCAATCACGGTGAGGAGGATCCTTAACGAGGACAATTCGGACCGTGAAACAATAATGAAACAACACAAAAAAACACAGGAAGGAGAGAGAATGCATGATCAAGCATGGATCATATAATTAAATCAATTACAACTGTCGGCAACATGTGGGCTTACACGCAGTCCAATTGCCTTATTACAAAAGTACATCCATATGCATCAATCCAGAATGACTGATCAGATCTAAATGATAATCTAATGATCAGACTATCAACTACCTTGTTCTAAGATCAGATACAACAATAAATAGTATCCAAAAACACATGGGTCAGCCAAGAAAGATCTCATTCCCCAAAGCGGGAAAATGAAATGTGCAAATAGGTTGACCCAAAATATGAAATGAAATCCTCCAAAAAAGAATCACCACAAAGTGTGGACCAACAAGAAGGTTGGTAAGGCATTGAAGATCATCTAAGAAGGGATCAATCAGCTTCACACGTCAAGGAATTGCTCTGCAAGACTAAGGAATACCAACTAGTCATCAACCTCAAATAGGTTCAGAAACAAAAAACTGCCAGCTAATCCGGTAGTGATAACTTGCCGAAAAGAGATCCAAACGAGATGTGGTTTGGGAACAAGGTAGAATAAATGGAATGCAAGCCAAATCTAGCTCTGCACAAGAAATTATCAAATCCAAGGAATCCGATGAAATCTCAGAAACTAAACTACTGAAATGAACAAAGAACAAAAATAAAAAATGAAATATTTTTGGTTGATGCAAGATTGCCAAAAACTAGGGATGCTTCTACATCAGACATCCGAGGTTAATGAAAAAGTGAATCCCTCACTTTGATGGGGCTAAAGGAAAACCAATATGGTCCACCTCATCCTGAGAAATCTAAGAAAAATCCTCAACTGGTCAGTCTCTCCACTTCGCAAGATATTCTCTATATTGTCTACTACGTGTGCTCTTATGGATTTTGCTACCTAAAATTTCTTCAATCTCGTCTGGTTTCTTCTTAGGGAACTGCTTCTCCAAAACTGGTTCATTGTCAATATAGGATCTAGTTTCATGATACTAATAAAGATCTGCAATGTTAAATATAGGTGATATGTCCAAGTTATCCGATAGCTCCACCTCATATACATTACCTGAATCAAATTTCCTCAAGATCTTACAAGGTCCAAAAAATTTCATCTTCATCTTATTATAAGTTCCAAATGGAAATCTCCCTTTTCTCAAATACATCATCACTTCATCTCTGACTTCAAATACCTTATGTCTCCTTTTCTCATCTGCCTTCTCCTTGTACTTCTAGTTCATATCCTCCAAATGTTGTTTCACTTGACTATGCAATGATTTCATATGATCTGCAAATGCTTCTGCTTCAACACTCCTTTTTCCTTCATGACTGATACTCCTTTAGTATTTACTCTGATAATTATCTCAAATGGTGTCTTTCCTATGTACTCCAGTTCACTGAATTATTATATGCAAATTCTGCTTGTGCAAGGATCGAATCCCAACTTCCGGGTTTATCTCCAATCAAACATCTCAGCAAATTTCCCAAACTTCTATTCACTACCTCTATTTGTCCATCTGTCTATGGGTGAAATGTAAAACTAAACTTCAAATCTGTCTTCATCTTCTTCCAAAGTGTCCTCCAAAAGTAACCAACAAACTTAGTATCTATGTCTGAGACAATACTCCTAGGTAACCCATGCAATCTCATGACTTCCTTGAAAAATAGGTCTGCTACATGTACAACATATGTTGTCTTCTTATAAGGTATGAAATGTGTCATTTTTAAAAATCTATCCACTACCACAAATATATAATCATTTTCTCTTCGAGTCTTAGGTAACCCCAGTATGAAATCCTTGCTCAAGTCTAACCAAGGTTTCTTTGGTACTGTTAAAGGTTTATACAATCCCACATTCTGACTATTTCCTTTCGTAACTCGACAAATTCTGCAACTCTGAACAAATTTCCTTACATCCTTATGAATATGAGGCCAAAAGTAATTTTCACTCACCAAAGCCACTATATTATCAATACCAAAATGTCCTGCAAATCCTCCATTGTGCTCTTCTTTAATTAGATTATCTCTCATATAACTCTGGGGTTTACACAACTGACTTCCTTTAAATAACATCTCATCGTGAATGAAATAATCCAACCATCTGCTCCGGTCTTTCACAATGGGTTCTTTACAAGCTCTCCAAGGTTCTGCAAAATCCAGGTCTTCCTCATACATGGTCTTTAATTCATCAAATCCCAATGCTTCAACTCTCATCTCTACCATCAAATTCCTTCTTCTACTCGGGGTATCAACAACCTTGTTTGACTTCTCACTTCAGTGTTTCAAAACAAAAGTGTAACTTTGCATAAACTCAACCCATCTCATGTGTCATTGATTCAACTTACTCTGACTGCTTAGATACTGCAATGCTTGATGGTCTGTATACAACACAAACTCCTTAAGCAACAAGTAATGTCTCCACTTCTTCAAGGCTTGAATTATGGCATAGAATTCTTGATGATACACTAAATATATTTTCCTTGCATCATTCAACTTTTCACTGAAATAAGCAACAAGTCTTCCTTCATGTGTCAATACTACTCCAAACGCATTCCCACTTGAACACAATCTACTTGAAATACTTTACTAAAATTTGCCAAGGCTAACACAGGCCGTTTTGTCACTTTTTTCTTCAATAATTCAAAACTTCAGTTTGCTCCAAATGTCCACCGAAAATACTTCCGATCTCCTCTCATTGTCTTAGTCACGGGGCTGCAAATTGCACTAAAATTTCTAATGAACTTCCGATAGAAACTAGCCAATCCATAAAATGATCTTACCTCTCCAATACTCTCTGGTGTAGGCCAGTAAACAATAACTCTCACTTTCTTAGGGTCCATCTTCAATCTATCCACAGATATCACAAAACCCAAATACACAAGTTCCTCCTTCATGAAACTACACTTCTTCAGATTTATCAACAACTTCTCTTCTCTCAACCTCTGCAAAACTTGTCTCACATGCTACAAATTCTCCTCTTTTGTGTTACTGAAAATCAAGATTTCATCCAAATACACAATCACAAAATTACCCAATAATTTCTTCAATACCTCATTCATAAACCTCATGAAAGTACTCGGTGCATTAGTCAATCCAAAAGGTATTACCAACCACTCATACAGTCCTCCATTTGTCTTAAATGTTGTCTTTCATTCGTCTCCTTCTTTGATTCTGATATGATGATATCCACTCTTCAATTCTATCTTTGTAAAATATCTGGCTCCACTCAAACAGTCCATTATGTCATCCATCTTAGGAAAAGGAAATCGGTACTTCACTGTAATCCGGTTTATGGCTCTAGAATCGGTACAAATTCTTCATTATCTATCCTTCTTAGGTGCCAACACAACAGGTACTGCACAGGGGCTCAAAATTTCTTTGATCAAACCTTTCCCCAACAACTCCATCACTTGTCAATTCAACTATTCATTTTTTGTTGGTATCATTCATTGTGTTGCCTTGTTAGGTAAACTAGATCTACGAATCAAATCCATGCAATGATTGATGCTTCTCACAGGGGGTAATCCATCAGGTACATTATCTAAAATGATTTCTTCATACTCTGTCAACAACTCCTTTATTTCCTCTGGTTGTCCTTCCTCCAATTTCAAATCAAACTCCTTAGGAATTAATGCATAACACACATCCTTACTTCTCAAACCATCCAGAAATTTCCTTCCAATGACCAAACATATTCTAACATTCATGCAAATCTCACTCTTTGATGGTTCCTCCAAAAGAAAAAAAGTTGGCTTCATCCCATTTGCAATAATAGTGTATATATTCTTTCTCCCATCATGCACAACTTGTCTATAATACTGCCAAGGTCTTCCTAATATAACATGACATACATCCATAGGCATAATATCACACATAACTTCATCATGATATGTTCCAATTTTTAATTTAACCAAACATTATTCACTTACCAATATCTTGTGATCATCCTGAATCCATGCTATCTGGTAGGGTTCAGGGTGCTTCAACCTCTGCAACTTTAACTTGTTCACCATCTCCTTTGAGGCTAAATTATCTGAACTTCCACAATCTATTATGACTTTACAAAACTTACCTTCCGCCTTATATCTTGTCCGAAATAAATTCTTCCTTTGCAACAGTTCCTGATCTATCTCATTCTGACATAGGGTTCTCCTTATCATCAAAGCTTCTCCATCTTTTGGTTTGTTCAGGGATCCGACAAGTTCTTCCTTAGGAAAAGCGGTTCTTCCACCATTCTTAGTCCTCTTACTTGAATTTCCTTGTCTACATTCGAAATCTCAATGTCCTTCTCCACCACATTTAAAACAAGTTCCAGTAAACTTCCTCTTCTCATCTCTCTTGAAACCCTCATTCTGGTAACTGCCTTGTCCACCATTCTGGTAGTAATTTCTATCATCTCTCCGGTATGAATTGTCATCACCTTTATCTTCTATCTTTCCTCTGCTCTACGAAAGATCTGCCACCTCTGGTAAAGGTTCCGCCTCTCCGAAGTCTTACACCCCTTCCTCTTTGTTTCTGCTCATGTCTCTTATTCAAGCTCTCTTTAGCTTTTAGGGTATAGTGATAAGCTTCGTCCACACTCTGCAACTTCACTAAACCGATCTCATCTTGTATAGACATCCGCAACCCATTAACATACCTCTCAATCTATTCAACTTCATCCTCATCATATCCAGATCTGATATTCAACTTGTATAACTCTTCGGTATACTCTCTTACAATAGATTCTTTATGTTTCGGATTCTACAACTTCTGGAACAAACTAACTTGGTAATTTGTTGGTAAAAACTTCACCTTCAACTTACTCACCATTCTATCCCAAGATTTGATTTTCTCTTTTCCTTTCCTCTGTCTATCAGTCAACAAATGTTTCCACCATAATGATGCATGTCCTTTTCAATTTAGTGGAAGCAAATTTCACCTTCGTCTCTTCATCGGTACCCTCAAAATCAAAGTATTTCTCCATTTTGGTAATCCAATCTATTAACTTGTCCGAATCCAACTTATCACTATACTCCGATGGGTTAAAATGTGGTTTACTATTCACACTAGTCAAAGCTCTTATCAACCTCTCATCATCTTGTTCCAACTCCGACTAACCTCCATTTTCTAGTTCAATATTCTTCTCTTCGTCATCATCACTCATATATTCAATATGTCGGCCTCTTCTCTGGGTCATTTCAATAGCTTCCAAGTGAGTCGCAATCTGTCTGAACAAATCCATCACTATCGGGTTTGCATCTCTCTGAGCTCTGCCTCTCATATTTCCTCTTCGTGCCATCAAAGGAAGTCCTCTGTAGCTGTAGGCCGGATCCACAATGTGCCACCCTACAACAAAATCAACAGGACGTAACCTTGCTCTGATACAACTTAGTGCAGTCACAGCGAGGAGGATCCTCAATGAGGATAGTAAAGACCATGCAACCATAATGAAACAACACAAAACAATACAAGAAGGATAGAGAATGCCAGATTAGACATGGATCATATCATTAAATCAATTACATCTGCCGACAACATGTGAGCTTAAACATGTAGGCCAATTGCCTTATTATAAAATTACATCCATATGTATCAATCCAAAATCATTGATCGGAACTAAATTACAATCTAATGACCATACTATCATCTACCCCTATCCTAAGATTAGATACAACAATAAATAACATCTGGAAACACTTGAATCAGTCAAGAAAGATCTCATTCCCCAAGGTGGGAAAATGAAAGTTGCAAATAGGTCGGCCCAAAATATGAAATGAAATCCCCTGGAAAAGAATCACCAAAAATTGTACACCAACAGGAAGGCCGGTCAAGCATCAAAGATCATCTAACAAGGGATCGGTTGGCTCCACACATCAAGGAATTGCTCCACCAGATTTGGGAATGCCAACTAGCTGTTAAGCTCAAATAGGTCCGGAAACAGAAAACTGCCAGCCAATCCGGTAGCGGTAACTTACCGAAAAGAGATCCAAAAAAGATGCGGTTTGGGAACAAGGTAGAAGAAATGGAATGCAACCCAAATCTAGCTCTGCACAAGAAATGATCAAAGCCAAGGAATCCGGTGAAATCTCATAAAGTGAACTACTGAAATGAACAAAGAACAAAACTGAAAAATGAAATATTTTTGATTGACACAAGATTGCCAAGATCCAGGGATGCTCCTGCATCAAAAAATTTATTTACATATGCACACACAGTCCTTATACACACAAAAAATTGAAGATATCAGCATTGTTGGTATTTTGAGTTTGTTGGTATTTTGCATAGAGATTGCATTAATGATATGTTGTCATTGATGTCAATTGAACCAGTAATGGTATTTATGTTATTGTTGATATTGTTGTTTTTGATATTGTAAACCTGTATGTTGAGTTTGTGAGATAAACCGGTGAACCAATGTAAAGGGTTAAACCTTTCTATGTATTGTAACTGGTAAAACCCTATCAGTTGTTAAACCCTAACCGATCAAGTTTGATGGTTTATTATCTGACAAGTGGTAATGATGGAGACATGTGTGATCATTGAATGAGGATGATGTTCAAATAGTTTTGGCGTGTTTGTTCTTGTCTAGGGAAGGAGCAAAGTGGATTGCATTTAATGTATAGTGTTTGATGAGTTACAAAGTCCTACAAAGCGGTGATCATAGAGCGGTTGGAATTTTCTTGAAGAATGTGAAGAGATTGTCATGATTTCTAACGGTCAAGATTGTACCGACTTGTTTGTAATCTCGATGATGAAGATTAGGTTTTTGATGTGTTACCGACCTAATTGATTTCTATTTAAGGTCGATGAAGTTGTTGTGAAGGTTGTTGGCAAGATTGGTAGAAAACCTGCTGAGTGTGTAGTTGCCCAACCAGTGAATGGATCTACACTTTGAGTGAAGGCAGATTGAAGCATAAAAGGATCTGATCAAGCAAATGCAGTGCTACTCAGACAGATCAAGAAAACCTGTTGTTTTCTAACAATTACTTCATAAGTAAAATCCCTTAACCAGGTAAGATCTAACAAGCTTGGTTCCTCATTAAGTCCTCTAACAAGGTGGTCCATTAGCTTGGATTCTTAAATCCTCGAGCGAGGTTACTGCTAACAGGATATTGTGCTTTTAATCAAGGCATATTTGTAAATCTCTTAACCGGGTGATTCCTAACCGAAATTAGTTCTTAATATGACTTATTGTAAAGCTTTAACAAGTTTGGCTCCTAACAGAGCGAACTTTGAAAGAGTTCAGATAGAGATCCTTGTGAGTCTCATCTCACCGTGGTTTTTACCTATTTGGGTTTTCCACGTATAAACATTTGTGTCAAGTGGTGAATGTTTTTGTGGGTGTGATCTTATTTGTTGATTTGGTTAATTTCTGATAAGGCATATTAAGTAGAAGCATTGAGAGATGAATATGTTGAGTTATGATTAAGCATTCTTGATATTCACAAGATTGAAGTTGTTTACTATTAAAGTTGTCATAACAGTTAAACCTGTTGATGTCAAGTATTCTTATGATCTTGACTGAGATATGTTTACTTTGTTTGACTGAGTTTGAGTTTGAAGAACTTTGTATCAGTTTTTCAATATACTGATTCACCCCCCCTCTCAGTATTCCACCGGATACTTATTCTTTCATCATACCATCAAGCATAAGAATTCTTCAATGAGTCCAAGTGGCTATCCTAGCCTTTCCACAGATGATCCAACATAGTTATGAACCCACTAAGCAAATATGCTTGTGCCTCTGTTGTCTTTAAATCTTTTGGATCATGGTTGGTCAGAGCATCTTGAGTATCTTTGAGAGAACTCAACACAATGTCCAACTTAGGAGTAATGAGACTCCTAACTTCACCAACTCTCCCAATTATTCTCTCTCGATCATGGTTCAACCTTTTGATTCTCGCAAGTAGAGACATTATCTGATTCTCATGACTACTCAATGATATTGTTAGGGAATCAACTGAGTGAGATATTCATTCAAGCTCATTTTCATGCACCTTAGATTTCTTCTCAATATTTGCAGCGAACTTGTTAAAGGATAGACATGATTTATACAAGTTCCCACCTTTGTACAATGGATCTTGCATGCTCTTCACACAGTCTCCTAATGTGGCTCTATCTTTGGTGATCATCTTTTTCAAATTTTGAAGCCTCTTTGCATTAAATTCATTTTGGACTTTTTCTTTAACAAACTTTTCAAAAGACTCAAAACGTTTATCTACAAGATTAATCAAACTCTTTAATTGCCCAAATGATGTATCTGAAGTATCATTTTGAAATGAGGGCTTCAACTTTTCAAAAAACTGGTTGCTAGGTGTTCGTTAACAAATTTGTCTTGTCTTAATTTTATATTGATTGACTCACGTTGCCCCTTTTTCTTGAAAAACAAATTAACCAACAGTTGGGTAAATTTATGAAGAATTTACCCTCTCCATAAGGGTGCAACTTCTCGTATAATATTCAATGAATTTAGTTTAAAATTCCAACTTCACTTTTAACCAGAAAGTGAATAAGGCATTCAGATTCATAAGTCAACACCACATGAATGCTATAAAGAACAAAATTATGTATGCAAACTCACAGGCTTACAACTAAATTAGTTTCACTTCTCAAAATTTTTTCTCTTAACACAGATTTGATCGAGTCTCTCTCATGTCTCAGAGGACAAGGGGGATCTAAACATCTGTGCAAAATCAACAAATACCTACTTATTAAATTGATTCACAAACTTATGAAAGTGAAATAACCAAAGAAGCAAAAAATGTTGCATTAATGAATATATATCTCAACAGAGATGTTCTATTCACATTCAAACGCACATATTTGAAAGCTGCAAAACTAAGTCTGCTAGTCTATATCATTACAAAATTTCTCAGACCTTATCAAAGTCAAGCAAATCAGTTTAAATAGCCACAACTTGGCTAACAGTTTACATGGGAAACACGAAAGACAAACCATTTCCGCCTCGCAAACTTAGAGAAACCAATGTTTAAACAAGAAAATAAAATTGTTTCACAACTAACAACTGAAAAGAGACATACTAGCATAGAGCATTCCTAAGCAACTTTGATAACTGCTTTCTTCTTCCAATTCGCGTAAGCGATGACAAAGTGTTGAATGATTGTGTTATGCGGTATCCCCACATGTGTCATTCTTTGCTTCCATACTTCCTTTTCGTGGCGTATTTGCACTACTTTATCTGAATGTTCACCTAGGTTCTGAATGCACAAGAAAAGAAGTGACTCCGTTTTTAGACATGAGGCTCGAGTCATTTGAAATCAAGCCCTTGGCTTCCTTGATGTGATTGATTTTCTCTTCTAATGACCCTATTATGACCTCAACTATTTCTAGAGTTTTCCCATCATCTTTTAGGTACTTCAAACCGATGCAACGAAGCTCATTGTGCATGGAAGATATCAATTCTGCAAGTTGCTTCGCCAATTTGGCAAACTCTTCATATGCCTGTCTCACCAACGCATTTCTCCATTCTACATTTCGTTGGCACACGTACAAAACATTATCATCCAGGGCTAGAACTGGCTTCTCTGACAAGAACTTCATTACACCATATGTTTGTACTTCTCTCATCTGAGCTACCCTTTTCACCCCTTCAACTTCTTCATTCTTCCATTTGACAATTTCATTCTCTAATTCCTTTGTCATCGTGTTTGCATCATCATGAACCTTTCTCAGATCCACAAAATATTTCCCTCCTGCTTTTTCTATTTTGCCTAGCCAATCCATAACAACATCTATCATTAATCTGCATTTTTGAATTTGCTCGATTGTTTTCTGATTGACAAGGGACTTAGGATCAAAAGATGTTGGAGTCTGAGAAATGGGTTGCATATTAGGACTATTGATGGCCTCAATGTATTATGCCATGCTCTTCATTATTTCTTTCATTTCAGACATCCTTTTCATCCTTCCTGGACCTTTTCAGCATCTTCTTGGTTGAAACTTCAAAATGTATTGCATCTGTTGCGCGAGTTCCTTCCCCTAAGCTCACTTTTTCCACCGTGAAATCTTTACTTGTCGGATCAGCTATAGTTTCATCACTTTTTGGACGAGTAATCTCTGCAGTCCAATTACCTGCATCTTCATCAAAATCAATTTTTGATACAGTCTTCAACCTTTTAGCTTTAGAAACGTTACCCAGACACTTATTGATCATATCCTCAATGGAAATAGATACTGGAATAATGTTCCTCTTCTTATTGGTTAATGTGTTCTCCAAACATGTTGGTCCTAGGAGTGCGAGAGATTTGTCTGAACCATTTTCTACTCCCTTTTGACCTCTCACTACTAAATTAGTGTCCACATTCAAAGCTTCATCTACCTATTGCCTGCCACCCTCATCATCTAAAACCTGTACATCCACATTTGGATTTGGAAAAGAAATATCCATCTTAGGTATGTTCTCGAGATCAATTACTATATCAATAGGGGAATAATTTCTTCAGCTCTTGGTTCTATAACGAGTGATTCTTCTAGTTGGTAAATCTTCTTTGCTTTGTACTATTTGTATTACCTGCTCACCCTTCTCCTTTTTCCTGGAAGGACCTGCACAAGATGGAACAAGGGGATTAGAAACCAAGGTTTTAGTGGTTGATTTTAAACTTTTTCTTGAACTTCTGCTCAACTTCCACTCTCTGAGCCACTTTCCTGTCCTTCGGATAACCAAGAACGTCCTGGTTTGAATATGTTCTTCTTCATTTTTCCCCCAATCTATTTCTATAATTACTCCCTTATGTCTATTATCAACAAACTAGGAATCAAGTAGATCACTTTCATCATCAATGATATTTATAGTATTCATCTTCATACCATAATTCCCAATCTATTGTACTGAAAGCCTTAAGCGAGCTCTTCTCCGAACCTCATATTCATCCATGCAATCCACCCATAAATCTTCTAGGTTCGGTATATGTTGAAAATATTTTTGAATGTCGGGTAAGCTGCTGCAAACCCCTTAGCATCAAAATAAATTATGAGAGTATACAATTGAAAGTTGAGCTTCTTGAATTCTAACTCCAAATTCAAGGCATTCGAGACACTATTATAGGTGTAATAGGCCAACTCAATAGGAAAAGAAACTCTTGTCTTGTGCTTCGCCCTGTATTCATTGTCAATATGAGCAAGTTGCCTGCATACTTCAATTCAAACTTTCACGTCAAAGGCATATCTTGGTAACTTATATGGTTCACCTTCAAAACCACCAACCCTCAAATAAGTAAATCTGGAAAATTGAATATAGAAGCTCCCATATGTGCTTAGAAACTACATGGCTTCCTCGGTCAATATTTTATGAATATCCCCTTTCAACTCAAACACCAGTCTCCCAAGGAAAACATCATGGAGCTTGTGATAATTCTTAGTGGCTTTGTTTTGTTGCAAATGTAGATGATAATCATATATCTTCATATCATTTCGCCAATTTTCATGGTATAAGCCAACCCATTGGCGAGTGAAAGATAAATAGTATATGAGGTAAGATGACATATAAAAAAAATTGTTATCAAAACAACTTAAACCCTCATGCATCCTTTAATTAATCAACTCCGCCCAGTCTATGTATCTCCCATCATCTAAAATGACTTGAACAAAGAAGTACATCCAATCTTCCCAAAAGAAGGCCATTTGATTCCCTCTAATCCTATGAAGCAAAATGACAATATCTTGTATCTCTCTAATCAAATGTTCTTTGGTTAACAGTCTAGGTAGATGAGAGACACCCTTTTGAAGCTTCAATAACTAGTTCTGGGCAATAACACTTCGATATATTGTCTTCTTTTTGGAAAACAACCCCTACGAATTAGACACTATCCAGTCCTCATATCGTTCTTTCTCGGGAATTTTCATGATTGCAGCAATGGTTTCTCGATTCACTTTTAGTAAAAATTCACCATTTGTGGTTTGGATGCTCCTTTGAACAGGGTCATAGTGGTTCATACATTCTTGGACTAATTCTGAACAGAGAACGATTGGTAGAAAATCTGCTGCTTCTATTAACCTACTATCACCCACTATCAACTAGTTTCTACATGAAGTGAGAGTTTAAAGAATCATTCACTCTCTCATGAAACTCTTTTAAATATACTGATGGGAGGAAGGTATCACCTAAATTTGGGTGTGAACAAACTATCCTTGAGTTTTTGTCAATTTTAGGCAATGTTGGTCTCATCTTGGTTTTCTACACAGGACTAAGAGGTAAACAAGAAACTTTGCAAGAAAACAAATTAACAGAGCTCCTTGAATGTATGGAATAACAAGGATGAAGGAAAAAAAAAAACTCACCTTGAAAAAGGATTTTGAATTTCAAAACAAAGGTCAAGTCACCATGCGTAGCATCCAACACTTGCTTAATTGTGAAATGGGCAACTCCGAGAAATGATTTTAAAACAAACAAGAAAACTCAAGTAAGGGCAAAATAATTGCTCACACGATTCATTCAGGATTAATTGAATACTTATCTGTGTTTTCTTACTCTGAAAAGACCCTAATTTGACATCTCATCATTATCCGGCTTATTTCTTCCTTTTTATGATTACCGTGCAATAAAGTACACCTCGTGGCTTATTATCTCGGGTTCTTTTTAAATTTGGAATATTCTTTTTTTTTGAAACACCTGCCAACATGATGCTTTCCTTTTCCGCTTAAAACTGCATTCAACCATCATTGAACCTTGAACTATGAACCCCTTCAACAATGGTTCACGGATTCAAGTTCAACAAAACAAAACAAAATCTACTGACGGACCAACATAAGAATATACAACGAACCTTGCTAAAGACAAGACTTCAAACCAAAATCCGCTCCTACACATATTGAACCTTGACCCTTGAACTTTCGAAAACTGTGGTTCAAAGGTTCAAGTTCAAAGACTCACTCGACAAAACTTTAATAAAGTCATGACCACAGAGCGACAAGACCGCTTGAACCTAAAATTTGTACCTTGGACGAGTTCAACAGAAAGGTTCATGTTCAAAGAATTTGTGACCCAACATATAACTAAGCTTTACAAAAGGCTCCAATTTAAAGAACACTACCAAGAATTATTCAATTCTAACAATTGAAAATTAAGGGAGGGTAACACCAGGGTTAGCAACATGTTGTCCTCGGTATGGGACTTCAAAAGATCCTCGTTGGCTTTGGCTTGTGCAAACGATGCAAGTTGAAGTTTTTTAATTAGAGATAGAGATGCAAGGTTAATTGGACCTTGAATGAATTTTGGATCATTAATGACTTTCTGTCCCTTTACTATCTCTACAATGTCTTTTGCCTCATATTTGACTTCAACTTTGACCTCCACTTTTTCTTCTTCTACATTCTTCTTAGGGACTGGAGGGTCAACTTCAACAATCAAAGGATTCTCAACCTTGTTCTTTCCTTCCTCTACTTTCCCTATATCCTCTTCTCCAACTTATTCTTGCACACTAACCTCTACATGCTCAATTGTCTGAACTTTTGGAACAAAAGTATCATGCACTGTCTCCTTGACTTCTAGATTGACCTATGATGTCATGTCCTGTTCTTCTGGATGAGGTTCTTCTTTCCCTTTAGCCTCATTTACCTCATACTGATTATCTAACAAAACTTTTGTCAAAATCTTTTCAGTCTCTTTTGCAACTTCATCAATCTTCCCTAACATGATTTTATTTACCCCGTGTTTACTCTTAAAATTCATTCTTTGCTAGTTTAAGTAGTCTATCTATCTCCTCTGTAGTAATAATTGAACATAAGTTGACCAACACATATTCCTTCAATCTCTCATCTTCCTTATTTGTTGTCTGCCTTCTAGCATCCAAAATGTCATACAAGCTCTTGGGTGTGACTGTCATTAATTCAATTAGAGCTTTACTATATACATTTAGATATTCTATAGTAGCTTCTTTTAGTGTTCTTTTGCTGGATTCATCAAAATTGTCATACCACTCTGATAGTGGTTTCAATTTACTGTTCTTTACGACTTCATTGACAATCTCATCTAATGTTACAAGAGGAACAATAGTAAATTTTCCTTGTTTTAGAGCCTCATCAAACTCAGATGCCTTGGATTTCTTACTAGATCTTGTTCCACTGGAAGGCTTCTCCTTTGTGTTGTTGGTGACTTTTGGAGCTTTGGCCTTCACTTCCTCCATGGCATCATTAGACTCAATCTCTTCTTCATCCACAGTCACAAATCTGACTATCTTCATCTTCTTTTGACCACTGGATGGCTTGATTGAATATTTAGGCTTGCTTATCGGCTTTGCAGGACCAGAGGAGGGAGTTGTGCTTTTGGATTGCCTTGGCTTAGGCTTAGGAACTTCCAATTTAGCTTCCTTCTTCACAATTTGCTCCTTGGAGAATATTTTTCTCTCTAGCTTTTCAAGCAACTTCCTTTATTATACTCATACTTTTTGCAAGAGCCTCTACTTCTTTTTGAACCTTCTTTTGAATCACCGGTTTCTTGAACGATTGATGAAGTTTTAAAATTTTCTCCTTGTATGTTCCAAACCTTTCCTCATTGGGGTCCACCAGTTTTCTCAACATATGATGTGCATACAGTTCCAAAATTTTGTTCTTTGACCTCATAGCCCATAGGCATGATCCATACGGTCCAAGGCTCTACAACTTTCATCAAACACTGATCGGTATCTACCGTGAAGCAAATAGTGTCTTGATTTTTTTCTATAATAGACTTAGGGATCCTTTCCCTATCACGCATTTCCTTCTGGAAGTTCTTAAAATAACCCCATAGATTTTTGTTCCGAACCTTGGAGTCACCGGAATTGTATAGGTGTTCTTGAATTTGATATCCTACAGGTCTATCAAATGCCCATTGTACTAGACCAACATCTGAAACCTCTTGCATAAAGTATAAAAACATACATAGAAGCAATGTTCTGAATTTGAAAGGATGTTTCTTGTTTTCTTTGATCTTCTTAATATTCTTGATAAGCTCACTCCAGAGCAATTCACAAAGATCATATTTCTTGTTCTCTCTCATCATCCCATATGTGACACAAATGGCAGTACCGGAAACAAAATTTTCTCTGCTAGAATAATAGATTTTGTACCCAATGACCATTGATGCAAACCCAATTTCATGCTCCAGGATGTCATTGATTGTCATCACCCATTTGTCAAATTTTGATCCTGTCGCATTAGTCATAATGCCATTCTTCACAGCTTTTAAGGATGACAGTTCTTTGGTTGCACCTAATCATGTTTCGGCCTGAATGACTATCTTGGTAATTTTGTGAGGCTTATCCAACTTGATAAATTCACCATGAACTCAGCTCAAGATGAATTCGATCCATTCTTTTTCATAGAACATCAGAAACCTAACGAACTGTGCAAAACCCTTGTTTTCCAATTCTTGAAAATCCTGTTTCAATACCAAACTCTTGTCTGCTAGGTGATTATTGTACAGATTCATCATTTGTGAGCTACCCAATTACTCAATGGGGCAGTGTGTGTATACCTTGATATATTCAATATGAAGTACTTAGTAGGGCATCGATGAAAATATACTTTTAGGGTCATCTTCCATTGAAATGAATGAATGATTCTTGAAGCTTGGATGCACATGCTTAGTGATTTCAACAACCAAAGGAATTGCAATACCAGATGTAGCCATCTTATCGAATTTAAATTTCAAACTTCAACTAAAAAGGGGTTTCACTGTTAAATACCTTTCAACCGGACACAAGATCCCACACCAAATCTGGATATTGCTTTGGAATCTCTGCAAATTCTCTTTTACTACGCTATTTTTCTCTTCTGCTTCGAATGCAAAGTGAGAAATGAATGGTTAATTCATCTTTTATCCTTTGCATACCTAGCTTTTTTAATGCAATAAATGCACTTAACCCTAATAATTTTAGATACTCTGCATTTCACAAAGATCTTCTGCGAACCTTTAGGTTCTTCTCAAACTCTTTCGGAAATCCATCATAAATATTTTCAATCATCATATATACCTCTATAACATATCAGAATCAAGCACAGATCTCAAACAAGGGGTTTGAAATATTTTCATGAAAGCTTCCCCCAAGACCAAATTCCTTAGCTTAGTTTGTCGGATGAGGTTCCAATACCGGAATCAAGAACATACCCATTTCCTGCCTCAAAATCACTCTTCTTGACCCAAGTCTTCTTCATCTGCTCTCTGATCTCTTCAACTTTTCCTTTTCCTTTCTCATCTGCCTTTAAATTATTATTCTTGCCTTCTGAACCTCTCCTATTCATATTTTTGCTTTTGCAATACTTAGTAATGTGTCTGGATTTGTTGCAGGCATAACAAACAATATTTCCTTGCATAGGTTTGAAGTTCATCTGGTTTCCTCTTGATCTGCACTGATTAGCAACAAGTCCAAACCTACCACATGCATAACATTTGACATTTATCCTATTCTGAAAGTTATTCATCACATTTTTGCATACATTCACCTTATGACCATACTTATTGCATTTGAAATATTGATCGATAAAAGATGGACCATTATTACTCATCCTATTTTTGCATTGACTAGCCATATGACCAAATTTATTGCAAACAAAATAGTTACCATTGTTTTTATGAGCATTAGGTTGCCGTACCAAAGGCTTTCTTGAATTGTTATTCTGTTGAGCTAACTTGGAGCTTTCACCTTTCTCAAATCCAACACCTTCAGTATCATTAGGATTCTTTTGACTTGCAAGCATCTCATCTAGTCTAGCTAAGCTGATCCATAACTTCTCCTTGTATTAATTTGCAACATCAAGATCATATTTGAGAAGGAGGAATTTCTTTCCAAGATCTTCTTCATGTTCTCTAGAATTTTGAAGGTCACTCATCAATTGTCTATTCTCATTCTCAAGTCTGCAACATTCTTCAGATTTGTCTTTCAAGGATCGAGCAAGCTTTTCCTCATTCTTCTTCCTTTCTTCAATCTCCTTTGTCAATTTCATCAAAATGGCTTCCATTTCATTCTTCTGAAGTGCATTAACTCTAGCAAGTCTGTCACATTCTTCTGTCTTTTCCTCCAGGGCTTCTTCATCAATGCTTTGACTTTCTTTCTCCCGAAGTTGATCAACAAGCTCCTTTCTCTTTTCCTTGGACTTACTTACTTGGTCCTTTAATGTCTACATGAAATTTTCAGCATCCTTGAGATTTGTTTTCAATTCTTGGACTTTGGCTTTACATTGATCAAGATCATCAAGTGCAACAAGTAGCTGTTGTCTAAGACCACTGGAATCCATTAAGACACCTTCCCAGATCTTCCTCAAGTTGTTAGGCTTCTTATGAGGAACTTGGCTCTGATACCAATTGTTGGAATCAAGAGAACACTAAGAGGGGGGGGATCGGTGTTCTACAGTTTTAAACTTTAATAACCCGATCTTTCAACCAGTTAATGCAAATGAAGGAAAGTAAAGTACAAAAACACAAAACCAAGATCAACAACACCACAACACCAAGATTTTTTATGTGGAAACTCGGTTAAGGGAAAAAACATGGCGGGATTTAAACCCACAATATTAATATACTCTGTTAGAAGTATAAAAATATTACATAAGGGGAATGTACATGCATTCAGGCTCACTTCCTAGAGCTCACTGTGCAATTACAAATAAGGGCTACAACCTGGAAGGCTCACTGCCTTACAAAATGTTTACAAATGATTACAAGAAGGTTTGAACTATTTAATAGCATCAACAAATGCCTGAGTATAGTTCCGGTTAAGCACAAAACACACAATCACACTCTGCTCTGCTAGTCTGCTATGTTATGCTATTTTGCATTATACCGAACCACCAATCTTCCAACTGCGCATGTGAAACTGCGCACAATCGCTCATACACACTTCACACACAACCATTGATCTCTCAAATGATCAAACCAATCGGTCTAATATATTCGCAACATCAAATTAGATCAATTCCATGTCGGCCCAAAAATTGCATAATATATAAATGACACGTGTTACCCAAGCCGACTCAATCCAATCCAAAAACAACTAAGCGGACTAAAACAAGATGTCCACATGCTTTCCACGTGTCGTCTCAACAACCTCAAACACACAAACAACCACCAAAATCACTTCGCACAATCCGCACAACGAATCTTCACACTTTACTGCACCAAAACACTATTCTACCAGAAAATTGTTTAGCAGATTTTCCAACTTACTCAATTCACAACACTGAAGACCATAAACCTGAGATAAGGCATATTACACGTCCATGCATCTCCAAGTTCCGCGACACTAAATACTCAACACAACTGATCTACCAACCAAAACATTGTACGCTCTGCCGCATAACCTATTCTTCTCACTGGACCTCACTGGACCTCAATCAATCTTCCAGAATGAATGGATCATGAACTGCGGATTGGATATCTGACTCAAGTTGCCATCAATGACAATATTTGATCATCAATGCAATGTCTCTTGCCAACAAATACAAGTTCAAATTAATAAAGTGGCTTTAAAAGTTTAACATCTTCAAATCGTATTGTGTCACTTGAGGAATGCTCCTTCTACTATTATAAGGTCCCATCCTCTTCAATTTCTTGTGTCACATCATCCACTAGGTGAACAATATGGTTGCTAAGAGATTATTCTAGTTGGGATCCTCCAAATAATATCCAAGGCAAATGATCATTGCTTGCTTACCACTCTTTGTCATCCTCTAAAAGGTATGGGCACCCTTAGGTCACACTCCCTCCCTTATAACAATCAAAGAAAATTTCCTTCCTCGGTGCTTGCCATCTCTCCATAAATGAGTGCTTAATTATGACTAGGTGTGCATGATTCTTAGCCACAAATGGTCATCAAGGAGGAGGAATACACCTCTCACTATCTGGGAGCTAGAGGAAGAAAGAAAAGACTTGTTTGATAAGGATGGGCAAACCAAATGCTTAAGACCCCTCTCTCTATTGATTTTATTGCACTTGTCACTTAATTTGTTCTTGTAATGAACATGTGACCTAGATGACTATTTCTTTCTTAAAATCATAACTTGTATAATTATTTCTTCTTTAAAACCATTTGATATTTGATACTTAATTTCTTGATTTAATATTTTTGTTTTTTAGACATGATTCTATACTACCCATTTTCTAGGGACATGAGCCATACCTTTAAAACCTTAATTTTAATTTTTTTTCACTCAAGCTCATTCTATTTGAATAAATGAGTAACACTTTCATAATATAATCGAATTGCTCCTCAACGGCATGAGACTCGCCATTTGAGCTCGAATATACTCAGTTCTCTTGGAAAAAAATAAAAGAAATTAGTCGTTTCAACATTACGGGAGACCAGGATTTGGGGTGCAAGTTTAAGATTCAGGATCCTAAGATGGGTTCGAGACTTCTACGGAGCATTGGTCGTGGGTATTCACATTCACAGAGGAGGTTTCTATATCCATGTTCTGCGGCCACACATTATTCGTTACTTAAATTTGCTTTGTCTTCTTCATCGAGTCCTGCTAGTTGGGAACCTAAGCCCCTTTTTACTAGTCCTGCGAATATCAGATTTTTTACTGCCTCGCCAGGTGAGTGCTTGTTCGCTTATTTTTTCATTTTTTCTAAGCACATTTAACACGAGTGAGGTGGGCAGCGGGAATTATTTTAATTTTGAGCTTCTTGAGGGGTGGAAATGGAGCTTCTTTCGCTGTGCAGCACAGTGAATTGGCTTCGTGCAATATATTTGTCAGTGAGGCTAAAGACTAATTACGTTCTCTGTATACTTGGATGGCTTCTGTAGACTACAACACTTTAAAATTCTTATCATCTTTGTCATTAAATTATTGTAATTTAGAAGCTTCTTTATGGTAAAGAGATCTAAAAGCTCCATGCCAAGTGCATCCATTTGTGGTTTTGAGGCTGCTTTTGTTATGTACTGAACGGAATTGAGCTCATGCATATACTATGCAACAGCTCTAAGGACGAATATGATTATTTATTAATTTTGACGGGCCTTATAGATCGATTTGGTTTAAAATGTGTTAAAAGTCACTATCATCATCACCAAATTATTGTAATTCTGACCATCTCAAGGGGATAGAGGTCTAAAAGCCTTGTGCCTAGCACACTGATTTACGATATTAGGCTTCTTTTATTGTTTAGCAAAGGGATTCTGGGTTCATGCAAGTACTTTGTAGTATATCAAAAAATAAACTGCGTTAGCTATACAATTTGATGGCTCTTATAGACCAATTTGGTTTAGTAACACTTTCAAAGTTATAATTGTTATCATCATCAGAGTGTTGTAATTTTGAACTTTTTTAAGTGGAAGAGTTCTCAAAGTCCCTTTCTGTGCATACCCACCCGTGATACTAAAGCTGCCTGCTTCATTCAATATGCTTTGTGTAAGGAAGCTAGGGTAGTGGAGCAAATTTCTACTCTAATCTTGAGAGGAGGGTTATGCAAAAGTTTTTCATTCTTAACAATACTTATAAAAATTAAATATAAATAAACATAAATATCATTTTTACCACAACATAGTGATTTACATGGAGGAAACTCTTTCAAGAGAAAAACTCCACACTCTGAAAGCTGTCCTATATTGTTTAGAAATCAATAAGATTACAATATGCTTGCAGAATAAGCTTTTCAGAAGAGTATTATCAACTAGAGATACAAAAGCAATGAACAGTTATCAGACTCTCTCACACTATACAATCCAATACAATGCACAACCATCTTACAATCCCCTCATGTAATAGGGTTTTCTTTTAGGGTAAGACTAGCCAACTAATATCTACCGTTAGATTTGAGACCTAATGATGAATGGTCTAGATTTACAATAATAATACAAACATAAAATGTGGCTTTCAAGGGCATTGCCCCCGAATCACCATCAGGGTGCACGACTTCCGGACCCCCTATCGGGGGGTCATCTCCCCCAGACTCCGCAAGGGGGGTACACCTCCTTTACAACTCCGCCCCCCTCAACACTCAACATATTAACTTGTTAGAATTGCAAGGTTGAGACACCATTTTTCCTTACACTTTGCAGTGAGACAAAAAACAAATTATATTGTCTATACATTTTGAAGGGAAAATTTATGACACCTTGAAATTCATTATCATCAGCATTATCAATTATTGTAATTTTGAACTTCTTATGAGGATAGAGGTCCAAAAAACCCCACACTGTGCATGCCCATTTGTGAAATCAGGGCTGCTTTCATTGTATATTGAAGGGAATTTCCCTTATTGCAATGTACTTTGTAGTGATACTAAAGATGAATCTCTTCGTTATACATGCTAATAGGCCCTATAGGGCAGTTTCGTTTCAAATACTTTAAAAATCATTATCATCATCATCATCAAATGGGAAAACTTAGACCATTTGATGAAGGGCAAACATTTTGGGGATACCTATTGATTTCTGACTTTAGGTCTGTGATTGAATTTTAGATAAGGGCCATTTATCATGACAGGGATGAAATTTCCAATTGTAGAGAATCAGAGATGTTGTGTGACTACCTATTGAGACAAAGGTTCTATCTTTTCAAAATGTTGTTTGCTAAAATTCTGTTGTAAAATCTTTTATATCATATATGTACTCACTTTGGTTATTTTGTAATCAAAAGCATATTACCTAATCTGGCCAAATCCAATTTTTTGGATTGGCTGGATTTGGATTTTTTCAACTGGTTGAATTTGTTTGATTCAGTCTAGACTTTCCAATTCCTATAGAAAATTTACCTTTCTTTAGAAAATTCTGAATCTACAATTGTTTTTGACCTCTTGAATGAATCAACATTTTCAAACTTGGTGAAAGGGCCCTTAGTTTGCTAGTGAAGTTGAATGGTTTTGAATGAGCCCACTAGCGATCAAGTCTTGCTAAGTGCAAGGCTCCTGACACCATAAGGGATGAGTTCGAGATTGTGCTTTAGGTGACTTTGGTGAAATGGATCTCTAGTACCTGGTTCTTAGCATGAGAGGTATCAATTTAGACTTGTGCTTCCATATCGGGTTGCAAAATCTGTTTGAGTTTGGCATAAAATCTGCCTACAAAAAGAATATCTTTTCTATTACAAATGTAATTGGTAAAATTCAATGTATTCACCAATGATCAAAGCGATCATTAAATAGAGTTACAAGACATGATGTTTCTAATAAGAAACGATCGTCAGAATTAGAAAGAAACTAATTATACAAGATTTACAATATATTGACCATTAAACATAATAGAAACAAATATATTGAAGATATTATTCTAATACCCTCCCTTAATGGTCAATCTATCTATTACACCAAGCAGCCTCCTAAACTTAACAAACTTATCAGGAAGTAGGGACTTGGTGAGGATATTGGCAGTTTGGTCCTCTGTAGGAACATATTGCAAGTCGACGGATCCATCTTCAACCAGTTTGCGGGTGAAGTGACAATGAAGCTCAACATGCTTGGTTCTCTCATGAAAGACTAGATTCTTTGTGAGTTTCAACACCCCTTGATTGTCACAGAAGAGGGGTGTAGGACCGGCTCGAGACAGTTGGATGTCTGAAAGCATCCGTTGAAGCCAAACTGCCTCACAAGCTGCTTTGATTGTTCCTCGATATTGAGCTTCAGTCGAGGAAAGAGCTATGACCTGCTACTTCTTACTGGTCCAAGTGATAGCACCTGTGCCCAAACTGAAGACATATCCGGGTGTAGACTTTCTGTCATCAATAGAGCCTGCCCAATCCAAATCTGTGAAACCAATGAGTCTGGGATCTTTGGTCTGTCCATAAAGGATACCAAAGTTTGAAGTGCCCTTGGCATAGCGCAGGATTCGCCTCACTGCAGCCCAGTGTTTTGATGTAGGGGCTGTCATGAAGTGGGATATGTAGCTCATTGCATAGCTCAGATCAGGTCTAGTGGAGGTGAGATAGATTAAACTGCCCACTAGTTGCTTGAATTCGGATTCATTATCAACTGGAGAACCGGATTTGGCCGACAACTTCAGGCCTCGCTCCATAGGTGTAGATGCAGGTTTGCAATCCTGCATTTTGAACTTGTCTAGCAGAGCCCTGACATATTTGGACTGAGAAATGAAGATGCCATGAGATGCTGCCAAACCTCAACACCTAGGTAGTAGTGCAAAAGCCCAAGGTCAGTCATGTCAAAAGACTGGCAAATATTCTGTTTGATTCCCTGAACCAAAGATGCTGAGCTGCCAGTGATGATCAGATCATCAACATAAATAAGCAGAATGATGATATCACGACTAGTAGTCTTGACATACAGATTTGAGTCAGAAGGACTTCTCTGGAAACCTTGATCTGTGAGGTACTTATCAATTTTTATGTACCAAGCCCGAGGAGCCTGTTTTAGGCCATAGAGTGCTTTCACTAGTTTGAGAACCTGATGTTTTTTGCCGGCAACCTTGAATCCAGGAGGTTGTGTCATGTAGACCTCTTCTTGTAACTCACCATTCAGGAAGGCACTCTTGACGTCCATCTGATGGACCTTCCAGCCATACTGAGCTGCCATGGCTAGGACTAATCTAATGGTGCTCATCTTTGCAATCGGAGCAAAGGTTTCCTCGTAATCAATGTCTGCACGCTGAGAAAAGCCTTTGGCAACAAGACGAGCCTTGTACTTATCTAAAGTACCATCAGCCTTGTATTCAACTTTATAGACCCATTCGCACCCAATGGGTTTCTTGCTTGGAGGAAGATTTGACAGAACCCAAGTGTTATTTATCAGCAAGCTCTGGTGCTTAGTTGCCATAGCTTGTTCCCACTCAGGTATCCCTTCGCCTCTATGTATGTTTGAGGTTCATTCACACTATGAATGTTGGCCATGAGAGCAAAATTGACATAATCAGGTTGCTTGCTCTTTTTCCGAGCAGTTCTACCATCGATGAGCTCGTCATCATGAAGATCAGCAAGTGTCTTAGCCCACCATTTAGGCCGAAGAGTAGAAGTGCCAACATCAGATGCAGGAGGGGCAACAAGATTAGGTTCATCAAACAAAAGATTGGATGAATCTTGTGGAAAATCTGGTGGTGCAGCTGCCTGTCTAGGTCATCCTGCAGGAGAAGGAATTGGTGAAGGTGCAGGAGTTAGAACAACTGGAACCCTCCCATCAGATGGACCTAATGGAAGACGAACACCCAAGTCTGAAGCTTTCAAAGGCGGATCCTCGGAATCCACAACTGGAGGAGAGAGCTGAAATGGTCCTCGACCCTCATCAAAAACCATGTCCTAACTGAAGATGACACGATCTGTCTCAATATCAACCAGGCGATAGGCTTTGTGATTATCACTGCAGCCGGTGTGCATAAGTTTCTTACTCTTGGCATCTAGCTTGGTGCGTTTTGCATCAAGGATCCAAACAAAGGCAGTGGAGCCAAAAACCTTGAGGTGACTGATTCTGGGCTTGCGGCTTGACCAGGCCTCCTCCGGAGTCTTCTTCTTCACGGCCACAGTAGGAGACCGATTCAGAAGATAGACTGCTGTATTAACTGCTTCAACCCAAAATTTCTTCGGAACATTCTTGTGTTCAAGCATAGACTGGACCATTTCAGTAATCGTGCGGTTTCTCTGCTCAACGACACCATTTTGCTGCAGGGTGTATGGTGTAGTGAGTTGGCGCTTGATGCCATGATGTCACAGAAATGGGAGAAAGCAGAAGAACAAAATTCTCCCCCATTATCAAACCGAAGAGTTACAAATATTATTACCAAACTCTTTTTCTACTAATGCTTTAAATTTTTGAAACACAACAAAAACCTTTGATTTCTAATGAAGAAAATACACCCACATTTTTCTACTAAAATCATCAACAAAAAGTAGAAAATACTTGGACCCAGTAACAGATGGAGTAGCCATAGGTCCACAAATATTAGCATGGACCAGCTGTAGTACCTTAGAGGCTCTCTAGGAATTGCCATTCGAAAAGGGAGTCCGATGCTGTTTGCTAGCTTGACATGCTCCGCAGACTCCGAGGTTCTGGGTCTGGATTTCTGGCAATCCAATGACAATATCTTCCCGAACAAGCTGAGAAAGATAGTGCACATTCAAGTGCCCATACCATTGATGCCAGAGTGTACTCATAGAGGAGCGCTTGGCTGCCATGGTGAGCTCCGGAGAATCACTAGAATCAACTAGTCTAAATAGACCATGATCCTCAAGACCCACAATAATAATTGTTTGAGTCTCCTGATCAATGATACTGCATCGATGTGAACTGAAGGTCACGGCTAGCCGAGGAGAATGTCTCAGAATTTGATTGACTGAGAGAAGGTTGAGTTCCATTCCTAGAACATAGTGCACATCGAGGAAAATTAATTTCTTTCCTCCGGGCTGAATCTGCACATTGCCCTTGCCAACAACAGTGTACTCTTCCCCTCCGCCAAAGATTACTGAATCTGAGAAGGCTGAAAATCAGTGAACCAATCTTGGCGATGAGTGAAGTGGCGTGAGGCACTTGAATCTATATACCGGGCAGAGGATTTGACTTGGTTTGTAGGTCTTTTAGCAATGAAGGCATAAAAGGCAGATTTACTCCGCTCAATGTGCTCTGCTACATGTGCTTTCGGCTGCGAACTACTTTGCTTAGCCTGTGCATCCAAGCGCTTATGACACTCAAGCTTCATGTGACCAAATTTATGGCAGTAATTGCACTGAACATTTTTCTTCTTCGAGTCTTCTGATGACAGAGCAAAGTTCTTCTGCTGATAGGGCTAGGAAGGTTGAGATTTGCTTTTATCCTTCTGAAAGGATTTAGTTGCGAATGCTTGTTCTAAAGAGGATGAGCTAGGACCACTGCTGAACTGTTGCTTCCACCGATCCTGCTGCAGAAGTTTAGCGCAAAGATCAGCGAACTTCAGATCAACACCAATTGAGGTGATGTTGAGAGTTTCGACAAAATGCTCGTAGGACTTTGGTAAGCTCTTCAGAGTTATCACGACCATGTCCTCCATTTTTTCCGGCCAATGGCTTCCAACTGATCACGGATTTCCTTGATTCGATTGAGGTGATCATGAAGAGATTTCCTCTCATCCATGATAATAGAAAAAAACATATTCTTCAAAAAGAAGGCTCTGCTCTTATCAAACGTCTCATGCAGTGTCTTGAGATGCTCCCATATCTCGGCAGCTGTGTTGTCGGAAGGTATTTGAGGAAGCTGATCGTCGGTCACTGAGAGCTTGATGAGAATGACTGCTTCACGATTTTGTTCATCAAACTTTGTTTGGTCAGGACCTGCTGCAGAGGGATGGGTGGCCTTTCCAAGAACTAATTGATCAATAACCCGATACTCAAAAATGGCGAGCATCCGTTGTTTCCAAGTGTTATAATTTCTGCCATTGAATTTCTAATTGCCCTCGAGCAGAATATTCGTCAAAGATGCCATTGCTGAAAACTGAGGTCAAAGCTGGTTGAACGGATAATGGCACGAATATCGAGGTAGAAAAACACGTGAAATCGCGTAAACACGACACATGCAAGAAAACAGAGGTAGAAGACTGGCATTGTTTTCGAGGCATATTTCAAGAAATTTTCTAGCACAGATCCCAATGTACGGATTTCTGGAGAACCCAAAAATTTTGATAGGTATCCAGAAACGCTGACGAAAAACCCAGAAAACCCAAGTCTCAGAATTTTCAGAAAGATTTTTATAAAACCCTAGCTGCAAAAAAATGTTACAGAGGGTTTGTGAAAAATCCTAGGCGACACTATTGCACACTAAATCGCGATTTAACACCAAAACCCCTTGCCATCGCTGTCGGGCATGAAGACCATACAAAAACTTCGCCACGAACAGCAACCCAAACACCAACCTTAGACGTTGTGCGCAGGTAGAGTCGCAACATATGTTGCCGTCGCACAGTATACACAGAATGGCGAGGTGAGATTTTGAACAGAGCCAATAGATCACGCAAAAAACCATGCGGTATGTGCAGGCGCCGTGAAAAAATAAAGTCGCGTCGCTAGCAAATAAAGATACCGGGAGGCATAGAGAGAAATCGTGTGAGCTCTGAAGGAAGGCACGAAAAAATGAACCGTGCGCCAAAAAAAATCGCGGGAGGAACAAAACCACGGATCGAAAAAATCTTGATTTGTTGCATACGAATCTTGTCGAAAAAATAGGCTGCTAAAACCCTGCAAAAATCTGACGGGGGTTGAGGAATAAATCCTTAGAAACAGACCCACGATGCAAGCAGCAGAGGGAAAAACAGGAAAGCCCTTATAGCAAACTAAAAAAATTCTGAAAAAATTCCAATAACTGAAATTTTTTTCTTTTTCTTTTTCTTTTTCTTTTTTTAAGGCTCTGATACCATATTACAAATGTAATTGGTAAAATTTAATGTATTTACTAATGATCAAAGCGATCATTAAATAGAGTTACAAGACATGATGTTTCTAATAAGAAACGATCGTCAGAATTAGAAAGAAACTAATTATACAAGATTTACAATATATTGACCATTAAACATAATAGAAACAAATATACTGAAGATATTATTCTAATATTTTCAAACCTGGCAACTATGTTAATTTTTTTAAACTTAAAGTACTCACAATAATAGATCTATTTTTTTTTTTGTAGACTTACTAGGATGAGCTTTGGTTACAAGTGATGGTTTTTCAATTAGTGGAAAGCACTCAAGTTTAGTAACAAAACATTCTAGGATGTTGTTAGGCCCTAGGTTAATCCTAGCTAGTATTTGTTTTTCAATTTCAACCTTGATTCACACATAAAATAAACACTAAGCACATAGTGATTTGTAGGAATGCTTTTCAAATTATGATGTTTTTCTCTAGAAGCCCTTGAAAATTCAAAATGTTTGAAAGTTTTAAAAAAATCAAATGAAATAAATTTCAGTTCATATATGCAAACAAAAGTAAGAGCCATACTCAAGGAACTAAATGCAATGTATTAGAATAATAGAATATATTTAGTCAGCTATTTTTAGTCGTTCTATTAATGATCATTTAGTTTATTCAGCATGTATTTATTTATTGTTTTTTTAACACTTCTTTTATTATAAGACATAGTTAGCTTTTTAGCTTCAGTTAAACGGGTTGTTCTTTTTAGAACACCATCATGTAAATCTCTATATATACGTTGTATATTCATGAATAAATTCATTCAAATATTTTTTCACAATATCTTCATTTTGAAATGAAATCATAATATTTGACTTCATAGGAAGTTCAATGCGTAATATCTAGAGGCTACAAAAAATATAACATAGAATATTCGATAATTAAACAAGGAGTGAAAGTATCCAAAAATAAGAGTTACAGAAGCTTTATTTGTTAAGGATAAGAGCAACAACTAATAAAGAAAAAGGATAAGAACTTAACTAAAAGAATAAAATAATATTCATAAAGTCTTTCCTAAAGACTAATTGACCTTATATACTAAACATTACAATAATACTTTAATACCCTCCCTTAATGGTCAATCTACTAACTACACCAAATTTATCCTGAAATTTTACAAATTTGTCAAGACCTAATGACTTGGTAAGAATGTTTGTAGTTTGATCATGAAAAGGGCAATATTGCAACATCATTGATCCATCTTCTACAAGTTGCCGGATGAAATGACAATGAAGCTCCACATTTGTAGTACGCTTTGGAAGATTGGATTCTTGGCAAGCTTTAGTGCCCCTTGATTGAAATAAAACAAGGGAGAAGGCCTTGCTTCAGACATTTGCATGTTTAAGTTAATCTTTCAAAGCCATATTGCCTCACATATTGATTTTATTATCCCTTGATACTCTACTTCTGTCGAGAAAAGAGCTACTACCTACTGCTTCTTGCTGGTCCATGTGACTGTACTTGTGTCAAGGTTGAAAACATATCCAAAAGTGGATTTTTTGTTATCAATAGAACTTGCCCAATCTAAATCTGTGAAACCAACCAACTTAGGACTTTGCTTCAGCTTTACAGAATGCCAAAGTCAAGTGTCCCTTTGACATATCTCAACGCCTTTCGTTGCAACCCAATGTTGTGCCTTTGGTACTATCATTAATTTGCTAATGAAACTCACAACATAGCTCAAATCAGGTCTAATGGCTGGAAGATAGATAAGGCTGCCCACTAGTTGCTTGAATGTTGACTCATTTATTACTGTTGAGTCTGTTTTGGTTGAAAGCTTCAGCCCTTTCTCCATAGGTGTAAATGAGATTTTGCAATCTGTCATTTAGAACTTGTTGAGCACACTCTTTGACATATTTAGATTGAAAATAAAAATACTACCACCTATTTTTAAAATTTCTACACCTAAGTAGTAGTGTAGGAGACCTTAATTAGTCATGTTGAAAGCTTTACTCAAATTACATTTGATTTGTTCAATCAAATGTGCTTGACTACTTGTAATGATGATGTCCTCTATATAAATGACCAGTAAAATGATCTCATTGTCTACGCTTTTGACATACTAATTTGGATTTGAAGGACTTCTCTGAAATCCTTGTTCAACCAAATGCCTATCAATTTTAATCTACCATGTGTTGGGTTCCTACTTGAGGCCATATAGAGCTTTCTTTAGTTTGCATACCTAATGCTCTTTTGTCACAACTTGGAAACCTTGAGGCGGAGACATGTACTCTTCTTCCTCCATGCCATTGAGGAAGGCACATTTTATGCCCATTTGATGGAATTTCCATCCAAACTGAGCTGCCATGGATAGAACTAAATAGACGGTGCTCATCTTTGTTGTAGGAGCGAAGGCCTCCTCATAGTTAATACATTCTCTTTGTGAGAACCCTTTTGTGCCCAACCGTGTTTGTAATTGTCAAGTATACCATCAACTTTGTACACCCATTTGCAACCAATGGGTTTCTTCCCTTGTGGAAGATCTAAAAGAACCCAAGTCTTATTTTTCAAAAGACTTTTATGTTTGGTTTCCATGGCTTTTTGCCATTTAGGTTTTCCTTTTGCTTTTGCAAAATCTTGGAGCTCATAAACACCCTGAAGATTGGCCAAAGAGAAAAGTTAATTGTGTTTTTGCTCTTGCCTCTTGATGATCTATGCTTGATCATTTCATCATCCGGACCGGAACATCACCATTGATGCTTTCCTCTCACTTTTGTCTCTTTTTAGGAGCGTTTTCAGCCAAATCACTTTCTCACCATGACTTGGGCTTCCTATGTCTGTCATTTTGATGCTGATCTAGGTTGTCAAGAAATTCTTCTGGTAGTGTTGCTTGCCTAGGAGAATCTTCATGCTCAGAATCCTCCCCCCTTTACATGGAGCTTCATGAAGCTGAACACTTGAATCCTTAGCTGCGATAGGCTGATCTTTAGTTATCTTGATCTCTTAAGAGAGCTGAAAGGACCCAACTTAATCTATAACAACATCCCTGTTGGAAGTCAAACCGTTACTGTCAACATCAATTAGCCTGTAGGCCTTATGATTTTCAATGTACCGTGTAAGCACGAACTTCTTACTCTTAGGGTCTAACTTGATTCTCTTTGCATCTAGAATCTAGACATATGCAGTAGAATTGAAGAACTTAAGATGAATCACTTTTGGTTTCCTCCCGCACCAAGCTTCCTTTGGGGTCATCTCCTTCACTTCTTGTGTCAGAGACTTGTTGAGAATATAATTGCAGTGTAAACCGCTTTAGTCGAAAACTTCTTGGGAACACTCTTGTTCTCCAACATACACTAGGCCATCTTTGTAATTGTATGGTTCCTTCTCTCAATGACTCCATTATGCTGTGGAGTATGGAATGTTGTGTATTGCCTCTTGGTTTTGTGTTTAGTACAAAAGTTGTTGAATTCTTTTGAACATAATTCACCTCCATTATTAGATCTGAGAATTTTGATGTCACATCGCGACTCGTTCTCTACTAATGATTTGAACTTTTGAAATTCCTTAAACACATCTAATTTTGACTTCAAGAACAACAACCACATTTTCCTATTGAAATCATTAACAAGCAAAAGTAAATACCTTGCACTGGTAATCAATGTTGTGTTTATTGGTCCACAAACATATACAGAACGAGTAATAGGACTCTTGAGGCTCTCCAAGCCCATCCGTCTGGAAAAGGAGTTTTGTGTTGCTTCCTTGATTGGCAAGCTCCACATACATCCTACATTTTTTGTTGGATGTTAGGTAATCTCTCTGCCAGATTCTTTTTGTAATGTCCCCTTTTGGGATATTCCTAAATTTTCCCCTAAAACCACAATTCCAATTAGAAATAAGAAATAAGAAATAAGAAATGTAATACATTTAAGCATATAAATTTACCAATTGAAATTCCCTTTAAAAGAATTGTTGGTTTAGGTCCCGCACATAATATTAGTCACTGGAAATTGACATTAAACCATAAGCCAAGATAACATCTATCTTGACTATGCATTATAATTCATCATAATATCATATGAACATCATTCATATTAAAATCCAATTAAGGCAATAGCCATTCCAAAGTATATTCATATAATAATCTCATTAGGAATTCGTTTGAAATGTTTGCTAACTGCAATCTCAAGGTTGGTCACCCTTGTATTGTGAGAGCATGGAAGGTGGGTCGCTCTTCTATCCCTCAGTTCACCTTGGAGGCTAGCTGTCCTCAATAAAGCCTGGAAGCATGAAATGATTTCTAGTCCATTCCACCCCTAGCCGATGAGCATGGAAGGCTGGTCCATTCCATCTCTGGTGTCGTACTTGATAAGAAGCATGAAGGCTGGTCGTCCTTCATCTCTCGTGAACCTGGAAGGCTGGCCGTCCTTCCTATTTGCAATCTGTCTCTCTAAATTCAAAATGGACTATTATACGAATCTACTATTACATATTTATAACCAAGACAAGCATTTAGAATTTTAGATTACTCACAAAGATCAATAGTTTCTGTAAGTATCATCACTATGGCATGAAAACACAAACACACACTTGGATATAATTTTACTTTATTCACAGACTTATCTTTTAATCTAGTTGCTGCTATTATAAATATTTATTTGTGCTTTTAATTAGGTTCTGATTCCTTAATTCCTTTCAGCTTGTTGTTTGATCATTTGACGCCTTCTCCATGAATAGATCCGCCCTATTTATAATCCCCATGAAGGGATGAAGAGTCACAACTTCATAGCAAGCTTTCACAAAGGATACAACTCCCTCAAAGGATACAACTCCTCCAATTGAAGCATCCCTTAATGCTGTTCTTTAACCAATCAATGCCTCTTTAAGTTCTATTTGTAAAGACACGGACCTTTTGGGAGGAAAAGCTATCCTTAATCCATTGCTTCTTTTTATGTTTCCTTTGGTGGGCTAAATGATTTCCAACTGCTGTGATCTTAGCCTCTATGGTGGGGGCATGGCACTTTCGTGCCAATTGAGAGAGGTAGATTATGTTGAGGTGCCAAGAATGCTGATGCCATAGTGTACTGATATCAGAAGCACTTTTGGCTGCCAATGCACACTCCTAAACATGTCTAGTATCAACAAGCCAGTACAAACCATGATCTTCAATACCAAGAGCTATAGTTTTTTCTGTATTCCTTGTCAACTCTATGACATTTGTGTTTGCTATATATGACATCCAAATTGGGATTGGTGCATAATCTGACTCACCAAGTGTAATGCCCCCTTCTCCTCAGTGACTTTATGAGAGTTGATTAGCCTATTTCATGTCATCCTGATAGGCTAATTAGGAGATATAAGGGATGATATGCTGGCCACGTCACTAATTTCTATTCGTGGAGAAATTAAAATAAAGTGGAATATTATTTTATGGGATCTTATATTATTAATCGGTGAAAAAAAGGTACTTTATGTTATAAAATAAAATTATAAAAGTAAAGTGATTATTTATAAAAATCATAATGACTTTATAAGGAGTAAATAAAATAAAGTGAATTTTAATCCTACATTGAGAGTGAAAGCTCACCAACGGTTTGGGGAGTCTTTATAAAGGAGCCTCATCCTTCCCCAAGTCTCATGTTATGTGATCATTTGATATTCAAATTTCTCCATAGTTGCTGGTGTGACA